>NC_134358.1:255405842-255768967 GCF_048569485.1 Anomaloglossus baeobatrachus
GCTGAGAATGACATTGCCAGTGCTAAACATCTTCGTCGACATTTCAAAACTGTGTAGCAGGGTGCATAGGTCCTTGATCTGACACCACTCCAGCAGCGTGATCTGCACCACCTCTGGATCAAGTTATCCCAGGCTATATGTCTTACCGTATTTCAGCAGGGCTCTGCGGTGCTGCCACACACGCTGCAACATGTGCAGATTCCAATTCCTGCGTGTCGAAACATCGCATTTACGGCGTTTAACTGCCAGACCCTAAGACTTCCGGAGTGATGAAAGTTGTTGAGCTGCTGTGTGCGCACGATGGAAGTGAGCACATAGCGAGCGTGCCCACTGCACAAGGCCATGTAGGCCGTGATGGTGTTTTAAAAATTGCTGGCGAATTCGGTTCAACACGTGAGCCCTAAAAGGCACGTGTGTCACATTGCCCTGAGGATGGCCCGCAGCCAGGTTTGCATCATTGCCGCACACGGCTGTTAAGTCACCAACGGAGTCCGCTCCGTCAATTTGTACTCCGGTCGCCAGGTGACAACGTGTTCCTTTCATGAATAGTGCTGATGATGGGAGAGTAGTCGATGCCAGCGGCGCAGGTGGACGCAGGTTAGGCTCACCCACTGGGCTGCATTACCTTGACAGATGCAGAATCTCTGGCTGAATGTAGCTGGTGGGTATCTCACAGATGAAATACCATCATTCAGCTACAACCAATGGGAAGACACCACACCCTTTTTTATGCCCATCCTGTCTGCAGACCACTGCCAGACATAGCTATGAACCTCTGGTTAATTTTACCCCCAGTTCAGTTTTATGATTTTGTGTGCTTGTTACCTGACTACTTTTCCTGCTTGCTGTTTATGTACCTTGTTGGCCGATACGCATTTCACCTCTGCTTGTTTTCTGATTCTTTCCTGGCCGTCCCATTCTGTTCCTGTTCCTCAATTAATGTTTTGACCCTGCCTGACTACTATTCTCTGTAATAGCGGTGTGACTCACATTTCCCATACATTTCAAAGTAAAACTTTGACCGCCTGATGGCATTGAGCTCTGCTGCCAGCATAGTAAGGAGGTGTGTGGTAGTCCTTGTGCGCAGTTGCAAGGAAGGGTGGCCTGACCACACAGGGTTTGCGCCAAGGTAGAGGACCCACACGAGGTTGAAGAGGCAGAAGCAGTGTATTAACTTCTACATACAGAACAAGGATTGAAACAACTCGTGGGGACGGCAAGACTTGTACAGCAGACCCTTCTCCATCTCTCACCATAGTTTGCCAGTGCCCAGTCAGTGACATGTAATGACCCTGTCTATGCTTACTGGTCCAAGTATCTGTGTTGAAATGCACCCTGTCGCACACAGATTTTCTCAAGGAAGTGGTGATGTTGTGTGCGACATGCTGGTGTAGCGCGGGCATGCTTTTCTTGGAGAAGCAGTGGTGATTGGGCATCTGGTACTGGGGCACAGCGACAGACATAAGGTCTGTAAAATCCTGTGTGTCCACTACGCGTAAAGGCAGCATTTCGGTAGCCAACAGCTTACAGAGGGATAGAGTCAACCACTTAGCTTTGTCATGGGTCGCAGTAAGTGGCCTTTTATTTGACCACATCTGAGGGACAGAGATCTGGCTGCTGTCTGTAGACGGTGTTGAGTAGGGTGTCCCTGGAAAAATGCAGGTTTGTGAGAAAAGTGCAGGTGGAGACATGATGTTGCCTTCATCTTGCCTTCAGATCTGTTCATCTTGTATCATTTTTAAAAAACACAGCAAGCAAGGGTTACTCCAAGCGGAGTCTACCTTTTTTCCCCAAATTGGGCACACAGACACCCCATCAGTGGCAGGACTTGTGCCCTAGTTGCAAACAGGATGTTTTGATTTGCATCAAGCACATTCCAAATCCACAAGCATTTACTCTCCCCAGGATGACACAGGGGTAGTAAATTCCTTCTGGATCCATGACTTGTTCATTTTGATGAACGTCAGTCTGTCCACATTGTCACTGGACAGACGCGTGCGCTTATCTGTCAGCACACACCCAGCAGCACTGAAGACACGTTCAGAGACAACGCTGGCAGCTGGACACGACAAAATCTTCAAGGCGTAACTGGAGAGCTCTTGACATTTTTCTAGATTTGAAGCACAAAAGGAGCAAGGCTCCATTTGCAAAGTCATTGCATCGATGTTCATTTGGAGATACTCCTGTATCATCCTCTCCATCCGTTGACTATGTGACACACTTGATGTCTCTGGTGGCCTTGCAAAGGAGGGTCTAAAAAAATTATGAAAAGATTCCATAAAATTGCTGTTACCAGCACCAGATACGGTCCTACTGGTACGGGTAGACTGTTGAAGATGACGAGGCCGTCCCATGTTTGTCAAGTTACAACTGGGAGAATCACTCCCTTCACCTGCACGGTTGTTTGGTGGAAAAGCCGAGCTAAGATCGAGTAACAGGTTCTGCTGATACTCCTGCATACGTGCGTCCCTTTCTATGGGTGGAATTATGTCACAAAATTTGGACTTGTCCCGGGGATCTAATAGTGTGGCAAGCCAGTAGTCATCATCACTTCTAATTTTGACAATACGAGGGTCATGTTGGAGGTAGTGCAACAAGAAGGCACTCATGTGTCTTGCGCAGCCATGCGGACCAAGTCCACGCTGTGTTTGTGGCATAGAGGTGCTAACCGTTCTTTCTTCCTCTGTCATCTCCCCCCAACCTCTTTCAACTTAAATTTGACCAAGGTCCCCCTCATCAGCTGAGTCTTCCATGTCCATGGACAGTTCGTCCTCCATATCTTCATGTCCTCCTGCACCTTCCTCAACATCTCGCCTGCTACCATGCGCCCTTGTTGATCCCTGTCCCCCATGGTCCCATGCCTGCCGCGTTGGTGATGATGAACGTCTGGACCTTGGTGATGTTGTTGTGTCTTGCGCATATGAATCCTCCTGTAGTTCCTCCCCTTCCTGTTGTCCCACCCCCTGACTCCGAATAGTGTTTAGCGTGTGCTCCAGCATGTAAATGACTGTAATCGTCATGCTGATAATGGCATTGTCAGCGCTAAACATATTCGTCGCCATGTCGAAACTGTGCAGAAGGGTGCATAGGTCCGTGATCTGAGATCACTCCATCAGGGTGATCTGCCCCACCTCTGCATCTCGTTGGCCCAGGCTATACGTCATGACGTATTGCACCAGGGCTCTGCGGTGCTGCCACAGTCGCTGTAACATGTGGAGAGTTGAATTCCAGCGTGTCGCCACATCGCATTTCAGGCGATGAACCGGCAGGCCGAAAGACTTCTGGAGCGATGCAAGTCGCTCAGCTGCGGCGCTTGAACGGCGGAAGTGAGCACTGCAGACAGTTTCCGTGCCCTGGTCAGAAGGCCATCTAGGCCGGGATAGTGTGTTAAAAATTGCTGGACAACAAGGTTCAACACGTGAGCCATACAAGGCACGTGTGTCACCTTGCCCAGGCGAAGGGCCGCACCCAGGTTTGCAGCATTGTCGCACACGGCCTTACCAGGCTGCAGGTTGAGTGGAGACAACCATTTATTAAACTCGGACCGCAGAGCTGACCACAACTCCTCAGCTGTGTGACTCTTATTCCCAAGACATGTCAAGCTAAAGACCGCCTGATGCCGTTGCGCTCTGCTGCCAGCATAGTAATGAGGGGTGCGTGATTCCTTCTGCGCAGTGAGAACGCTGGTGGCCTGACCAGGCAGGCTTGGGGCGGAGGTGGAGGACCCAGATGAGGTGGAGGATGCAGAAGCAGTGGCGGAACTTGGACAGACAGAGGATTGACACACAAGTCGTGGGGACGGCAAGACTTGTGCAGCAGACCCTTCACCATCTATCACCATAGTTACCCAGTGCCCAGTCAGCAACATGTAACGTCCCTGTCCATGCTTACTGGTCCAAGTATCGGTGCTGAAATTCACCCGTTCACACACAGAGTTTCTCAAGGAAGCGGTGATATTGTGTGCGACATGCTGGTGTAGCGCGGGCACACCTTTCTTAGAGAAGTAGTGGCGACTAGGCATCTGGTACTGGGGCACAGCGACAGATATAAGGTCTCTAAAATCCTGTGTGTCCACTAGGCGGAAAGGCAGCATTTCTGTAGCCAACAGCTTACAGAGGGATAGAGTCAACCTCTTCGCTTTGTCATGGGTCGAAGGAAGTGGCCTTTTATTTGACCACATCTGAGGGACAGAGATCTGGCTGCTGTGTGTAGACGGTGTTGAGTAGGGTGTCCCTGGAAAAATGCAGATTTGGGAGGAAAGTGCAGGCGGAGACATGATGTTGCCTTCATCCAAAGTTGGTGCTATCGATGTCTGAGAGAGCTGTACACACTCACTTGTTTCCCCTTCCAAACCAACTGACGACCTACCAAGCAAACTGCCTGTTGCGGTTACAGTGGTGGAAGTTGTGGGTGGAAAAACAGGTGTGACAGCTGTCCCCACAGTCCTAGAAGATGACGAGCGCGCGGATGCCCTGGAAGGGGCAGGCGGTGGATGGTTGGCTCCACTAGGCCGCATTGCAGCACGGTGAGCTTCCCACCAGGCCATATGATATTTATTCATGTGACGATTCATGGAAGAAGTTGTCAAACTGCTGAGGTTTTGACCTCTACTAAGATAACCATGGCAAATGTTACAGATCACATAATTTGGCCGATCTTTTTTTATGTCAAAAAAGGACCAGGCTAGGCAAGGCTTAGAGGCCATGCGACCTGTTGATCCACCCCGAATAATGCTCAGAGGCAGAGTGGTGGCTGAGGATGCAGTTGTAGACGTGCTACCAGTGCTCCGACTGTGTCCAGGAAGGCGCCAGGTTACTTCGACGTCGGTTGCATCCTCCTCCACCGCCTCTATTGACCTCCTCGAGTGTCTGACTGTGGGTTGACAGTAGGTGGGATCTAGAACTTCATCATCAATTGTTGTGTTTGCACTCCCCTCCCCCTCAGACCGAGTTTCTTCTTGCCCTGACCGAATATTTAAGTTGTCATCCCAATCGGGTATCTGCGTCTCATCTTCATCAGTATGTTCCTCATTGCCTATAACCACAGTTGTTGGAAAGGCAGCATTTTGGTAGCCAACAGTTTGCATTTTATGAAAGTCAACCTCCAAGCCATGTCATGCCCTTCTAAAAGCATGTATAACACAGCGAGGGGACTCCAACCACAGTCTCCCTCGTTGCCACTCACTGGGCCACACACACCCCACTTGACTGGCATCGGTTGAGCCCCCTTTTGAAAAAGAAAAAGATGCTTTGCATGAAGCACTCTCAAAAATACGCGTGCCTTTCCCGTCCCCTGGCTGACCCCGGGGAAGAAAAGTCCTCTGAGAGCCATGACTTGTTCATCTTGGTTCTTTTAGAAACACAGCGAGGGGACTCCAACCACAGTCTCCCTCGTTGCCACTCACTGGGCCACACACACCCCACTTGACTGGCATCGGTTGAGCCCCCTTTTGAAAAAGAAAAAGATGCTTTGCATGAAGCACTCTCAAAAATACGCGTGCCTTTCCCGTCCCCTGGCTGACCCCGGGGAAGAAAAGTCCTCTGAGAGCCATGACTTGTTCATCTTGGTTCTTTTAGAAACACAGCGAGGGGACTCCAACCACAGTCTCCCTCGTTGCCACTCACTGGGCCTCACACACCCCACTTGACTGGCATCGGTTGAGCCCCCTTTTGAAAAAGAAAAAGATGCTTTGCATGAAGCACTCTCAAAAATACGCGTGCCTTTCCCGTCCCCTGGCTGACCCCGGGGAAGAAAAGTCCTCTGAGAGCCATGACTTGTTCATCTTGGTTCTTTTAGAAACACAGCGAGGGGACTCCAACCACAGTCTCCCTCGTTGCCACTCACTGGGCCACACACACCCCACTTGACTGGCATCGGTTGAGCCCCCTTTTGAAAAAGAAAAAGATGCTTTGCATGAAGCACTCTCAAAAATACGCGTGCCTTTCCCGTCCCCTGGCTGACCCCGGGGAAGAAAAGTCCTCTGAGAGCCATGACTTGTTCATCTTGGTTCTTTTAGAAACACAGCGAGGGGACTCCAACCACAGTCTCCCTCGTTGCCACTCACTGGGCCACACACACCCCACTTGACTGGCATCGGTTGAGCCCCCTTTTGAAAAAGAAAAAGATGCTTTGCATGAAGCACTCTCAAAAATACGCGTGCCTTTCCCGTCCCCTGGCTGACCCCGGGGAAGAAAAGTCCTCTGAGAGCCATGACTTGTTCATCTTGGTTCTTTTAGAAACACAGCGAGGGGACTCCAACCACAGTCTCCCTCGTTGCCACTCACTGGGCCACACACACCCCACTTGACTGGCATCGGTTGAGCCCCCTTTTGAAAAAGAAAAAGATGCTTTGCATGAAGCACTCTCAAAAATACGCGTGCCTTTCCCGTCCCCTGGCTGACCCCGGGGAAGAAAAGTCCTCTGAGAGCCATGACTTGTTCATCTTGGTTCTTTTAGAAACACAGCGAGGGGACTCCAACCACAGTCTCCCTCGTTGCCACTCACTGGGCCACACACACCCCACTTGACTGGCATCGGTTGAGCCCCCTTTTGAAAAAGAAAAAGATGCTTTGCATGAAGCACTCTCAAAAATACGCGTGCCTTTCCCGTCCCCTGGCTGACCCCGGGGAAGAAAAGTCCTCTGAGAGCCATGACTTGTTCATCTTGGTTCTTTTAGAAACACAGCGAGGGGACTCCAACCACAGTCTCCCTCGTTGCCACTCACTGGGCCACACACACCCCACTTGACTGGCATCGGTTGAGCCCCCTTTTGAAAAAGAAAAAGATGCTTTGCATGAAGCACTCTCAAAAATACGTGTGCCTTTCCCGTCCCCTGGCTGACCCCGGGGAAGAAAAGTCCTCTGAGAGCCATGACTTGTTCATCTTGGTTCTTTTAGAAACACAGCGAGGGGACTCCAACCACAGTCTCCCTCGTTGCCACTCACTGGGCCACACACACCCCACTTGACTGGCATCGGTTGAGCCCCCTTTTGAAAAAGAAAAAGATGCTTTGCATGAAGCACTCTCAAAAATACGCGTGCCTTTCCCGTCCCCTGGCTGACCCCGGGGAAGAAAAGTCCTCTGAGAGCCATGACTTGTTCATCTTGGTTCTTTTAGAAACACAGCGAGGGGACTCCAACCACAGTCTCCCTCGTTGCCACTCACTGGGCCACACACACCCCACTTGACTGGCATCGGTTGAGCCCCCTTTTGAAAAAGAAAAAGATGCTTTGCATGAAGCACTCTCAAAAATACGCGTGCCTTTCCCGTCCCCTGGCTGACCCCGGGGAAGAAAAGTCCTCTGAGAGCCATGACTTGTTCATCTTGGTTCTTTTAGAAACACAGCGAGGGGACTCCAACCACAGTCTCCCTCGTTGCCACTCACTGGGCCTCACACACCCCACTTGACTGGCATCGGTTGAGCCCCCTTTTGAAAAAGAAAAAGATGCTTTGCATGAAGCACTCTCAAAAATACGCGTGCCTTTCCCGTCCCCTGGCTGACCCCGGGGAAGAAAAGTCCTCTGAGAGCCATGACTTGTTCATCTTGGTTCTTTTAGAAACACAGCGAGGGGACTCCAACCACAGTCTCCCTCGTTGCCACTCACTGGGCCACACACACCCCACTTGACTGGCATCGGTTGAGCCCCCTTTTGAAAAAGAAAAAGATGCTTTGCATGAAGCACTCTCAAAAATACGCGTGCCTTTCCCGTCCCCTGGCTGACCCCGGGGAAGAAAAGTCCTCTGAGAGCCATGACTTGTTCATCTTGGTTCTTTTAGAAACACAGCGAGGGGACTCCAACCACAGTCTCCCTCGTTGCCACTCACTGGGCCACACACACCCCACTTGACTGGCATCGGTTGAGCCCCCTTTTGAAAAAGAAAAAGATGCTTTGCATGAAGCACTCTCAAAAATACGCGTGCCTTTCCCGTCCCCTGGCTGACCCCGGGGAAGAAAAGTCCTCTGAGAGCCATGACTTGTTCATCTTGGTTCTTTTAGAAACACAGCGAGGGGACTCCAACCACAGTCTCCCTCGTTGCCACTCACTGGGCCACACACACCCCACTTGACTGGCATCGGTTGAGCCCCCTTTTGAAAAAGAAAAAGATGCTTTGCATGAAGCACTCTCAAAAATACGCGTGCCTTTCCCGTCCCCTGGCTGACCCCGGGGAAGAAAAGTCCTCTGAGAGCCATGACTTGTTCATCTTGGTTCTTTTAGAAACACAGCGAGGGGACTCCAACCACAGTCTCCCTCGTTGCCACTCACTGGGCCACACACACCCCACTTGACTGGCATCGGTTGAGCCCCCTTTTGAAAAAGAAAAAGATGCTTTGCATGAAGCACTCTCAAAAATACGCGTGCCTTTCCCGTCCCCTGGCTGACCCCGGGGAAGAAAAGTCCTCTGAGAGCCATGACTTGTTCATCTTGGTTCTTTTAGAAACACAGCGAGGGGACTCCAACCACAGTCTCCCTCGTTGCCACTCACTGGGCCACACACACCCCACTTGACTGGCATCGGTTGAGCCCCCTTTTGAAAAAGAAAAAGATGCTTTGCATGAAGCACTCTCAAAAATACGCGTGCCTTTCCCGTCCCCTGGCTGACCCCGGGGAAGAAAAGTCCTCTGAGAGCCATGACTTGTTCATCTTGGTTCTTTTAGAAACACAGC
This sequence comes from Anomaloglossus baeobatrachus, assembly GCF_048569485.1. Taxonomy (NCBI): domain Eukaryota; kingdom Metazoa; phylum Chordata; class Amphibia; order Anura; family Aromobatidae; genus Anomaloglossus; species Anomaloglossus baeobatrachus. The sequence goes on from NC_134358.1 coordinate 255,414,508, forward strand.
GAGGGGACTCCAACCACAGTCTCCCTCATTGCCACTCACTGGGCCACACACACCCCACTTGACTGGCATCGGTTGAGCCCCCTTTTGAAAAAGAAAAAGATGCTTTGCATGAAGCACTCTCAAAAATACGCGTGCCTTTCCCGTCCCCTGGCTGACCCCGGGGAAGAAAAGTCCTCTGAGAGCCATGACTTGTTCATCTTGGTTCTTTTAGAAACACAGCGAGGGGACTCCAACCACAGTCTCCCTCGTTGCCACTCACTGGGCCACACACACCCCACTTGACTGGCATCGGTTGAGCCCCCTTTTGAAAAAGAAAAAGATGCTTTGCATGAAGCACTCTCAAAAATACGCGTGCCTTTCCCGTCCCCTGGCTGACCCCGGGGAAGAAAAGTCCTCTGAGAGCCATGACTTGTTCATCTTGGTTCTTTTAGAAACACAGCGAGGGGACTCCAACCACAGTCTCCCTCGTTGCCACTCACTGGGCCACACACACCCCACTTGACTGGCATCGGTTGAGCCCCCTTTTGAAAAAGAAAAAGATGCTTTGCATGAAGCACTCTCAAAAATACGCGTGCCTTTCCCGTCCCCTGGCTGACCCCGGGGAAGAAAAGTCCTCTGAGAGCCATGACTTGTTCATCTTGGTTCTTTTAGAAACACAGCGAGGGGACTCCAACCACAGTCTCCCTCGTTGCCACTCACTGGGCCACACACACCCCACTTGACTGGCATCGGTTGAGCCCCCTTTTGAAAAAGAAAAAGATGCTTTGCATGAAGCACTCTCAAAAATACGCGTGCCTTTCCCGTCCCCTGGCTGACCCCGGGGAAGAAAAGTCCTCTGAGAGCCATGACTTGTTCATCTTGGTTCTTTTAGAAACACAGCGAGGGGACTCCAACCACAGTCTCCCTCGTTGCCACTCACTGGGCCACACACACCCCACTTGACTGGCATCGGTTGAGCCCCCTTTTGAAAAAGAAAAAGATGCTTTGCATGAAGCACTCTCAAAAATACGCGTGCCTTTCCCGTCCCCTGGCTGACCCCGGGGAAGAAAAGTCCTCTGAGAGCCATGACTTGTTCATCTTGGTTCTTTTAGAAACACAGCGAGGGGACTCCAACCACAGTCTCCCTCGTTGCCACTCACTGGGCCACACACACCCCACTTGACTGGCATCGGTTGAGCCCCCTTTTGAAAAAGAAAAAGATGCTTTGCATGAAGCACTCTCAAAAATACGCGTGCCTTTCCCGTCCCCTGGCTGACCCCGGGGAAGAAAAGTCCTCTGAGAGCCATGACTTGTTCATCTTGGTTCTTTTAGAAACACAGCGAGGGGACTCCAACCACAGTCTCCCTCGTTGCCACTCACTGGGCCACACACACCCCACTTGACTGGCATCGGTTGAGCCCCCTTTTGAAAAAGAAAAAGATGCTTTGCATGAAGCACTCTCAAAAATACGCGTGCCTTTCCCGTCCCCTGGCTGACCCCGGGGAAGAAAAGTCCTCTGAGAGCCATGACTTGTTCATCTTGGTTCTTTTAGAAACACAGCGAGGGGACTCCAACCACAGTCTCCCTCGTTGCCACTCACTGGGCCACACACACCCCACTTGACTGGCATCGGTTGAGCCCCCTTTTGAAAAAGAAAAAGATGCTTTGCATGAAGCACTCTCAAAAATACGCGTGCCTTTCCCGTCCCCTGGCTGACCCCGGGGAAGAAAAGTCCTCTGAGAGCCATGACTTGTTCATCTTGGTTCTTTTAGAAACACAGCGAGGGGACTCCAACCACAGTCTCCCTCGTTGCCACTCACTGGGCCACACACACCCCACTTGACTGGCATCGGTTGAGCCCCCTTTTGAAAAAGAAAAAGATGCTTTGCATGAAGCACTCTCAAAAATACGCGTGCCTTTCCCGTCCCCTGGCTGACCCCGGGGAAGAAAAGTCCTCTGAGAGCCATGACTTGTTCATCTTGGTTCTTTTAGAAACACAGCGAGGGGACTCCAACCACAGTCTCCCTCGTTGCCACTCACTGGGCCACACACACCCCACTTGACTGGCATCGGTTGAGCCCCCTTTTGAAAAAGAAAAAGATGCTTTGCATGAAGCACTCTCAAAAATACGCGTGCCTTTCCCGTCCCCTGGCTGACCCCGGGGAAGAAAAGTCCTCTGAGAGCCATGACTTGTTCATCTTGGTTCTTTTAGAAACACAGCGAGGGGACTCCAACCACAGTCTCCCTCGTTGCCACTCACTGGGCCACACACACCCCACTTGACTGGCATCGGTTGAGCCCCCTTTTGAAAAAGAAAAAGATGCTTTGCATGAAGCACTCTCAAAAATACGCGTGCCTTTCCCGTCCCCTGGCTGACCCCGGGGAAGAAAAGTCCTCTGAGAGCCATGTCCACATTGTCAGTGGACAGACACGTGTGCTTATCTGCCAGCAGACCCACAGCAGCACTGAAGACAGGTTCAGAGAGAACGCTGGCTGCAGGACACGACAAGATCCCCAAGACGTACGTGGCGAGCTCAGGCAATTTATCAAGATTGGAAGCCAAGAATGAGCAGGGCTCAAGTTGCACAATAATGGCATGTTTCCTTGCATATACTCATATATCTGTGTGTCCTCCTCTTTTTCCTTGTCCAGCTCTTTTGTTTTCGCATGAGTATATGTCCTTGTCACTTTCCCATGTGTTGTGAGTTGTTTGTGACCTTTTGGACACCTTTGAGGGTGTTTTCTAGGTGTTTTTCTGTGTTTGTGATTGCCTGCCATTGTTTCCTATGCAGTTCGAGTTCGGTTCGTCGAACGTTCGACGAACCGAACTCGAACGGGAGGTCCGTTCGGCGAACCAACCTCGAGCCGAACCGCGACCGGTTCGCTCATCTCTAGTCACTACCCGGTGCCTGTTAATTGCTGTACTATACTTCTATTCACAGTCACCGGAGCTGCATTCGGGGATCGTGGACTACAACAGAGGTTCGTGGGAACATTTTTGATAAGTTGGTGAATGAGTGATAATGTGGTGGAGTCTTTAGTAGAGTTGAGCGCGGTTCGTGGTTCGTGGTTCTCCAGTTCTAGGCTCGAGTGATTTTTGGGCTGTTCGAGATCGAACTAGAACTCGAGCTTTTTGCTAAAAGCTCGATAGTTCTAGATACGTTCGAGAACGGTTCTAGCAGCAAAAAGCAGGGCTTTTTACAGCTACAGTGAGCAGGAGCCATCGCTGGCAGCCTGCCACAAGCTGGTAACCAAGATAAACATCGGGTATCCAAGCAAAGCGCTTTGGTTAGTAACCCGATGTTTATCTTAGTTACGTGCAGGAAGCCCACACTTTCCCGCTCAGCTCGCTCCACCCCCTCCTGCCCGCGGCATGTACACATACATACACATACACAAACACACACACACACACACACACATTCCCCCCCCCCCCCCCCCCCGCCCGCCCGCCCGCTCGCTCGCTCGCTCGGCTTACCTGCGGTGATGAAGTCCCGCCATCCCGACCTCAGCGCTGTCACTGTCCTCCATGGCCGCCGCTTGTCACATCACCTATCGCTTCCGACCCGAGACTGACACTGGCGGTGACGTCACGGACCTCTCGCGATACTTGATGTGAAGGCGCCGGTTATTGACCTCAGTGACAGGGGCTGTCAGTGTGCTGGAGATCAGCGCAGGTAATGTACCTCACTGACAGCAGCACTTGTCACCCCCCTGCAGTGACCTGGGCTGACCCATTGATGTTAGCTCAGGTCACTGCACTGCTCTCCCAGCCAATGGGGAACATCCTGCTCTTCATTGACTGGGACAGTGTGCATCGTCATGGCAACCCCTTGGATTACACCAGACCTGGATTTGTTTTTCAATCTAATAAATTGGTTAAAGAGGGAATGTTTTGGGGAGTGTTTTTTCAAATAAAAATGTGTTTATTTTATTACTGACTGGGTTGGTGATGTCGGGTATCTGATAGACGCCTGACCTCACCAACCCCAGGGCTTGATGCCAGGTGACATTACACATCTGGTATTAACCCCAAATATTACCCCGTTTGCCACCGCACCAGGGCGCAGGATGAGCTGGGGCGAAGCACCAGGATTGGCGCATCTAATGGATGCGCCACTTCTGGGGCGGCTGCGGCCTGCTATTTTTAGGCTGGGGAGATTCCAATAACCATGGACCTCCCTAGTCTGAGAATATCAGGCCCCAGCTGTCCGCTTTACCTTGGCTGGTGATCCAATTTTGGGGGACCCCTACGTGTTTTTTTTTTTAATTATTTATTTAATTTAAAATAACAGCGTGGGGTGCCCTCAGTTTTGGATTACCAGCCAAGGTGAGGTTGCCAGCTGTGGTCTGCAGGCTGCAGCCGTCTGCTTTACCCTAGCTGGCTACAAAACTAGGGGGAACCCTATGTCATTTTTTTTTCATTTTTTTGGCTAAATACAAAGCTAAGCACCCCTTAGTGCCACATGAAAGGTACCAAAGGGTGTTCCACTTTTTCTCCATTTTTTTCTCCACTTTCTCTCCACTTTTTCTCCACTTTTTCTCCATTTTTTTCTCCACTTATTCTCCACTTTTTCTCCTCTTATTCTCCACTTTTTCTCCACTTTTTCTCCTCTTATTCTCCACTTTTTCTCCACTTTTTCTCCACTTTTTCTCCATTTTTTTCTCCACTTTCTCCACTTTTTCTCCACTTTTTTCTCCACTTTTTCTCCTCTTATGCTCCACTTTTTCTCCTCTTAATCTCCACTTTTTCTCCACTTTTTCTCCACTTTTTCTCCACTTTTTTCTCCACTTTTTCTCCTCTTATGCTCCACTTTTTCTCCACTTTTTCTCCACTTTTTCTCCACTTTTTCTCCACTTTTTCTCCACTTTTTCTCCTCTTAATCTCCACTTTTTCTCCTCTTATGCTCCACTTTTTCTCCACTTTTTCTCCACTTTTTCTCCACGTTTTCTCCACTTTTTTCTCCACTTTTTCTCCTCTTATGCTCCACTTTTTCTCCACTTTTTCTCCACTTTTTCTCCACTTTTTCTCCACGTTTTCTCCACGTTTTCTCCACTTTTTTCTCCACTTTTTCTCCTCTTATGCTCCACTTTTTCTCCACTTTTTCTCCACTTTTTCTCCTCTTAATCTCCACTTTTTCTCCACTTTTTCTCCACTTTTTCTCCACTTTTTTCTCCACTTTTTCTCCACTTTTTCTCCTCTTATGCTCCACTTTTTCTCCACTTTTTCTCCACTTTTTCTCCACTTTTTCTCCTCTTATGCTCCACTTTTTCTCCACTTTTTCTCCACTTTTTCTCCTCTTATGCTCCACTTTTTTCTCCACTTTTTCTCCTCTTATGCTCCACTTTTTCTCCACTTTTTCTCCACTTTTTCTCCACTTTTTCTCCTCTTATGCTCCACTTTTTCTCCACTTTTTCTCCACTTTTTCTCCATTTTTTTCTCCACTTATTCTCCACTTTTTCTCCTCTTATTCTCCACTTTTTCTCCACTTTTTCTCCACTTTTTCTCCTCTTATTCTCCACTTTTTCTCCACTTTTTCTCCACTTTTTCTCCATTTTTTTCTCCACTTTCTCCACTTTTTCTCCACTTTTTTCTCCACTTTTTCTCCTCTTATGCTCCACTTTTTCTCCTCTTAATCTCCACTTTTTCTCCACTTTTTCTCCACTTTTTCTCCACTTTTTTCTCCACTTTTTCTCCTCCTATGCTCCACTTTTTCTCCACTTTTTCTCCACTTTTTCTCCACTTTTTCTCCACTTTTTCTCCTCTTAATCTCCACTTTTTCTCCTCTTATGCTCCACTTTTTCTCCACTTTTTCTCCACTTTTTCTCCACGTTTTCTCCACTTTTTTCTCCACTTTTTCTCCTCTTATGCTCCACTTTTTCTCCACTTTTTCTCCACTTTTTCTCCACTTTTTCTCCACGTTTTCTCCACTTTTTTCTCCACTTTTTCTCCTCTTATGCTCCACTTTTTCTCCACTTTTTCTCCACTTTTTCTCCTCTTAATCTCCACTTTTTCTCCACTTTTTCTCCACTTTTTCTCCACTTTTTCTCCACTTTTTTCTCCACTTTTTCTCCACTTTTTCTCCTCTTATGCTCCACTTTTTCTCCACTTTTTCTCCACTTTTTCTCCTCTTAATCTCCACTTTTTCTCCTCTTATGCTCCACTTTTTCTCCACTTTTTCTCCACGTTTTCTCCACTTTTTTCTCCACTTTTTCTCCTCTTATGCTCCACTTTTTCTCCACTTTTTCTCCACTTTTTCTCCACGTTTTCTCCACGTTTTCTCCACTTTTTTCTCCACTTTTTCTCCTCTTATGCTCCACTTTTTCTCCACTTTTTCTCCACTTTTTCTCCACTTTTTCTCCTCTTAATCTCCACTTTTTCTCCACTTTTTCTCCACTTTTTCTCCACTTTTTCTCCACTTTTTTCTCCACTTTTTCTCCACTTTTTCTCCTCTTATGCTCCACTTTTTCTCCACTTTTTCTCCACTTTTTCTCCTCTTAATCTCCACTTTTTCTCCTCTTATGCTCCACTTTTTCTCCACTTTTTCTCCACTTTTTCTCCACGTTTTCTCCACTTTTTTCTCCACTTTTTCTCCTCTTATGCTCCACTTTTTCTCCACTTTTTCTCCACTTTCTCTCCACTTTTTCTCCACTTTTTCTCCATTTTTTTCTCCACTTATTCTCCACTTTTTCTCCTCTTATTCTCCACTTTTTCTCCACTTTTTCTCCACTTTTTCTCCTCTTATTCTCCACTTTTTCTCCACTTTTTCTCCACTTTTTCTCCATTTTTTTCTCCACTTTCTCCACTTTTTCTCCACTTTTTTCTCCACTTTTTCTCCTCTTATGCTCCACTTTTTCTCCTCTTAATCCCCACTTTTTCTCCACTTTTTCTCCACTTTTTCTCCACTTTTTTCTCCACTTTTTCTCCTCTTATGCTCCACTTTTTCTCCACTTTTTCTCCACTTTTTCTCCACTTTTTCTCCACTTTTTCTCCTCTTAATCTCCACTTTTTCTCCTCTTATGCTCCACTTTTTCTCCACTTTTTCTCCACTTTTTCTCCACGTTTTCTCCACTTTTTTCTCCACTTTTTCTCCTCTTATGCTCCACTTTTTCTCCACTTTTTCTCCACTTTTTCTCCACTTTTTCTCCACGTTTTCTCCACGTTTTCTCCACTTTTTTCTCCACTTTTTCTCCTCTTATGCTCCACTTTTTCTCCACTTTTTCTCCACTTTTTCTCCTCTTAATCTCCACTTTTTCTCCACTTTTTCTCCACTTTTTCTCCACTTTTTCTCCACTTTTTTCTCCACTTTTTCTCCACTTTTTCTCCTCTTATGCTCCACTTTTTCTCCACTTTTTCTCCACTTTTTCTCCACTTTTTCTCCTCTTATGCTCCACTTTTTCTCCACTTTTTCTCCACTTTTTCTCCTCTTATGCTCCACTTTTTTCTCCACTTTTTCTCCTCTTATGCTCCACTTTTTCTCCACTTTTTCTCCACTTTTTCTCCACTTTTTCTCCTCTTATGCTCCACTTTTTCTCCACTTTTTCTCCACTTTTTCTCCATTTTTTTCTCCACTTATTCTCCACTTTTTCTCCTCTTATTCTCCACTTTTTCTCCACTTTTTCTCCACTTTTTCTCCTCTTATTCTCCACTTTTTCTCCACTTTTTCTCCATTTTTTTCTCCACTTTCTCCACTTTTTCTCCACTTTTTTCTCCACTTTTCTCCTCTTATGCTCCACTTTTTCTCCTCTTAATCTCCACTTTTTCTCCACTTTTTCTCCACTTTTTCTCCACTTTTTTCTCCACTTTTTCTCCTCTTATGCTCCACTTTTTCTCCACTTTTTCTCCACTTTTTCTCCACTTTTTCTCCTCTTAATCTCCACTTTTTCTCCTCTTATGCTCCACTTTTTCTCCACTTTTTCTCCACTTTTTCTCCACGTTTTCTCCACTTTTTTCTCCACTTTTTCTCCTCTTATGCTCCACTTTTTCTCCACTTTTTCTCCACTTTTTCTCCACTTTTTCTCCACGTTTTCTCCACTTTTTTCTCCACTTTTTCTCCTCTTATGCTCCACTTTTTCTCCACTTTTTCTCCACTTTTTCTCCTCTTAATCTCCACTTTTTCTCCACTTTTTCTCCACTTTTTCTCCACTTTTTCTCCACTTTTTTCTCCACTTTTTCTCCACTTTTTCTCCTCTTATGCTCCACTTTTTCTCCACTTTTTCTCCACTTTTTCTCCTCTTAATCTCCACTTTTTCTCCTCTTATGCTCCACTTTTTCTCCACTTTTTCTCCACGTTTTCTCCACTTTTTTCTCCACTTTTTCTCCTCTTATGCTCCACTTTTTCTCCACTTTTTCTCCACTTTTTCTCCACGTTTTCTCCACGTTTTCTCCACTTTTTTCTCCACTTTTTCTCCTCTTATGCTCCACTTTTTCTCCACTTTTTCTCCACTTTTTCTCCACTTTTTCTCCTCTTAATCTCCACTTTTTCTCCACTTTTTCTCCACTTTTTCTCCACTTTTTCTCCACTTTTTCTCCACTTTTTTCTCCACTTTTTCTCCACTTTTTCTCCTCTTATGCTCCACTTTTCTCCACTTTTCTCCACTTTTTCTCCTCTTAATCTCCACTTTTTCTCCTCTTATGCTCCACTTTTTCTCCACTTTTTCTCCACTTTTTCTCCACGTTTTCTCCACTTTTTTCTCCACTTTTTCTCCTCTTATGCTCCACTTTTTCTCCACTTTTTCTCCACTTTTTCTCCACGTTTTCTCCACGTTTTCTCCACTTTTTTCTCCACTTTTTCTCCTCTTATGCTCCACTTTTTCTCCACTTTTTCTCCACTTTTTCTCCTCTTAATCTCCACTTTTTCTCCACTTTTTCTCCACTTTTTCTCCACTTTTTCTCAACTTTTTTCTCCACTTTTTCTCCACTTTTTCTCCTCTTATGCTCCACTTTTTCTCCACTTTTTCTCCACTTTTTCTCCTCTTATGCTCCACTTTTTCTCCACTTTTTCTCCACTTTTTCTCCTCTTATGCTCCACTTTTTCTCCACTTTTTCTCCACTTTTTTCTCCACTTTTTCTCCTCTTATGCTCCACTTTTTCTCCACTTTTTCTCCACTTTTTCTCCACTTTTTCTCCTCTTATGCTCCACTTTTTCTCCACTTTTTCTCCACTTTTTCTCCATTTTTTTCTCCACTTATTCTCCACTTTTCTCCTCTTATTCTCCACTTTTTCTCCACTTTTTCTCCACTTTTTCTCCTCTTATTCTCCACTTTTTCTCCACTTTTTCTCCACTTTTTCTCCATTTTTTTCTCCACTTTCTCCACTTTTTCTCCACTTTTTTCTCCACTTTTTCTCCTCTTATGCTCCACTTTTTCTCCTCTTAATCTCCACTTTTTCTCCACTTTTTCTCCACTTTTTTCTCCACTTTTTCTCACTCTTATGCTCCACTTTTTCTCCACTTTTTCTCCACTTTTTCTCCACTTTTTCTCCACTTTTTCTCCTCTTAATCTCCACTTTTCTCCTCTTATGCTCCACTTTTTCTCCACTTTTTCTCCACTTTTTCTCCACGTTTTCTCCACTTTTTTCTCCACTTTTTCTCCTCTTATGCTCCACTTTTTCTCCACTTTTTCTCCACTTTTTCTCCACTTTTTCTCCACGTTTTCTCCACGTTTTCTCCACTTTTTCTCCACTTTTTCTCCTCTTATGCTCCACTTTTTCTCCACTTTTTCTCCACTTTTTCTCCTCTTAATCTCCACTTTTTCTCCACTTTTTTCTCCACTTTTTCTCCACTTTTTTCTCCACTTTTTCTCCACTTTTTCTCCTCTTATGCTCCACTTTTTCTCCACTTTTTCTCCACGTTTTCTCCACGTTTTCTCCACTTTTTTCTCCACTTTTTCTCCTCTTATGCTCCACTTTTCTCTCACTTTTTCTCCACTTTTTCTCCTCTTAATCTCCACTTTTTCTCCACTTTTTCTCCACTTTTTCTCCACTTTTTCTCCACTTTTTTCTCCACTTTTTCTCCTCTTATGCTCCACTTTTTCTCCACTTTTTCTCCACTTTTTCTCCACTTATGCTCCACTTTTTCTCCACTTTTTCTCCACTTTTTTCTCCACTTTTTCTACTCTTAATCTCCACTTTTTCTCCACTTTTTCTCCACTTTTTCTCCACTTTTTCTCCACTTTTTTCTCCACTTTTTCTCCACTTTTTCTCCTCTTATGTTCCACTTATTCTCCACTTTTTCTCCACTTTTTCTCTACTTTTTCTATGGTCGGTCTACCCATTAGCTCTGCCATGCATAGTGTAGCTCTACACCTACTGCACATGTTACTTTATGATTGACATCTCTTTCGTACCAGAGCTGTCTAAGTCTACTCTGACCCCATATTTGTCATTACTATATTGTCCTTGTACTGTATTATGACATTTGTTTCATGTGTTTCATTTCTTGCTGTGTTGCAATTTTTTTTGCTGCATCCCAATTGTACCTCTACATTGTTCGAGTTTATGTTATTGTTCTCTCACTCTTATGTGATACTGATTATTGTCATTTTTCATGATTACATGCAGATAAGTCCAATCTGACGAAGGCTCAGGCCGAAACGTCATTTGTAACTTGTTTTGGACAAAAACATATATGCTTATGAAAAAAAATTTTTCTTAATACGGACCAATAAAGAGTGATTTTGCATTACTATCCGTTGTGACTTACTGACTTAGTCTGGGAGATATAGAGTGCCGAGGTTACTCACTAATTTTATCTATTATTACCTCTGAGCACCTATATACCAGTGAGCAGAGCTTCCTCTACAGTAGTTCTCCTGATTAGGCATGCCCTTACCTCATGAGCAGGGCATTGCAGCTTTGGTAGCAACCATTACGACATGGACTCTGCTGCTGTGGACCCGGGGAGAGTGAGTGCAGATTCATTGCACCCACACTCCTCACATGAAGGGTCCGCACTCCTAGAAAATGGGGGATACGTTCCCTGAGTGTCTCCCCCCCATATTCTAGACGGTCCAGAGTCGTCGTGGGACCCCTTTATTTTTTTTCTTACAATAAATTGGTGAAAGAGGAAATGTTTTGGGGACTGTTTTTTCAAATAAATTTCTTTTGTCGATTTTTTGTTTTTGTTAGTACTGACAGTTTATGATGTTGGGTATCTAATAGACGCCATGACATCACAAACTGCTGGGATTGATCTCAGGTGACTTTACGGCTAGTATCAACCCGATTTATTACCCCGTTTGCCACTGCACCAGGGCACGGGATGAGCTGGGGTGAAGCGCCAGGATTGGCGCATCTAGTGGATGCGCCACGTCTGGGGTGCCTGCGGCCTGCTATTTTTAGGCTGTGAAGGCCCAATAACTATGGACCTTCCCACCCTGAGAATACCAGACCACAGCTGTCCGCTTTACCTTGGCTGGTGATCCAATTTGGGGGGTCCCCTACTTTTATTGTGTAATTATTAATATTTATAAAATAATTATAAAAAAGAGCCTGAGGGGACCTCCACATTGGATCCCCAACCACGGTAAAGCTGCCAGCTGTGGTTTTCAGGCTACAGCCATCTGCTTTACCCTAGCTGGCTATCAAAAATGGGGGGACCCAACGTAATTTTTTTTTTTTAACTATTTTTTAAATAGAAAAAATTAATGGGCTTCCCTGTATTTTGATTGCCAACCAAGGTAACGGCAGGCAGATGGGGGTGGCAACCCATAGCTGTCTGCTTTATCTGCGCTGAGAATCAAAAATACCGCGGAGCGCTACGTCATTTTTTTAAAGATTTATTTTTACAGCACTGTGATGTCCAGCAATCAAAATACAGGGAAGCCCATTTTATTTTTAGTTATTTAAATAAATAATTAAAAAAAATATATGTTAGCTCCCACTGCATTTTTTGTATTGCTAGCTAAGGGTAATCCAAGCAGCTACTGGCTGCTAACCCCCACTGCTTGGTGTTACCTTCACTGGCAATGGAAAATCCAGGGAAGCATTTTTTTTTTTTTTTGCCAAAAAGCTACAAAAAAAGGACGTGAGCTTCGCCATATTTTTGTATGCTAGCCAGGTATAGCAGGCAGGTGCTGGAAGAGTTGGATACAGCGCCAGAAGATGGCGCTTCTATGAAAATGCCATTTTCTGAGGTGGCTGCAGACTGCAATTCGCAGCAGTGGGGCCCAGAAAGCTCAGGCCAACCGGTGGTGCGGATTCCAATCCCAGCTGCCTAGTTGTACCTGGCTGGACACAAAAATGGGGCAAAGCCTACGTCATTTGTTTTCTAATTATTTCATGAAATTCATGAAATAATAAAAAAAGGGCTTCCCTTTATTTTTGGTTCCCAGCCGGGTACAAATAGGCAACTGGGGGTTGGGGGCAGCCGTACCTGCCTGCTGTACCTGGCTAGCATACAAAAATATGGCGAAGCCACATAATTTTTTCAGGGGGCAAAAAACTTCTGCATACAGTCCTGGATGGAGTATGCTGAGCCTTGTAGTTCTGCAGCTGCTGTCTGTCTGTATGGAGAAGAGCAGACAGCAGCTGCAGAACTACAAGGCTCAGCATACTCCATCCAGGACTGTATGCAGAAGTTTTTTGCCCACCAAAAAAATGACGTGGGCTTCGCCATATTTTTGTATGCTAGCCAGGTACAGCTGGCAGCCACGGGCTGCCTCCAACCCCCAGTTGCCTATTTGTACCCGGCTGGGAACCAAAAATATAGGGAAGCCCGTTTTTTTTAATTATTTCACTTATTTCATGAAATAATTAAAAAACAAATGACGTGGGCTTCGCCCTATTTTTGTGTCCAGCCGGGTACAACTAGGCAGCTGGGGATTGGAATCCGCAGCACAGGTTAGCCCGAGGTTTGTGGGCGCCTCTGCTGCGGATTTCAGTCCGCAGCTGTCCCAGAAAATGGCGCTCTCATAGAAGCGCCATCATCTGGCGCTGTATCCAACTCTTCCAACAGCCCTGGAGCCGGGTGGCTTGTTGGGTAATCATGAGTTAATACTGGCTTTGTTTTACCAGCCAGTATTAAGCCAGAGATTCTTAATGTCAGGCACGTTTGACCCGGCCATTAAGAATCTCCAATAAAGGGTTAAAAAAAGACACCACACAGAGAAAAAATACTTTGATAGAAATAAATACACAGACACATTAGAGACTCCATCTTTATTACCCCTGTCAGCCCTCCACGATCCTGCTCTTCTGTCTTCTTTCTTTCTAGTGTAGTAGTAGTGACGATTGTAGTGAGGGGCATCACTTGGGGCTGGGGAACCTCCATCCTAACTACAATGCTCACTACAATCGGGAAGCAGCGTGCAGCCTTCACTCCGTGAGTGATCACTGCTGGCTGCTAGCGGTAACGCTGACAGACGCGTTACCATAGCAACGGTGCTCCCGGAGCTGCGGTTAGCGGTGACGTCACCGCTAACTGCGTTGCTACGGCTGTGTCAGCCGGTCCCTAACGGAACGGGGAGTCGACCGTGTGCTAGAGCATGTCGCCGGTACACGGCGATACACATATGTGCACCGTGTACCGGAGAGATGCACTCGCAGGTCCTACATGACGTGTCATAGTCATGTGACCAGTCTGTAGCCAATGAGATAATAGCCACGTGACTGGTCACATGGCTATTTTGACGTCACGATAGGTCCTGCTTCTCTGCTGGCAGTGCAGGTCACCGGGAGGATTCAGCGATCATCGGATGGAATAGCGGCAGGAGACAGAGTGCAGAAGGGATCGCGAGGACCGGTAAGTGTTATGGCAATGTTTATTAACTGTTTGTGTACATTTATAATGCATTTTTATGTGTTTGTGATTGCCTCCCATTATAGCCTATACGTTCGAGTTCGGTTCGTCGAACGTTCGACGAACCGAACTCGAACGGGACCCCCGTTCGGCGAACCGGCCTCGAGCCGAACCGGGACCGGTTCGCTCATCTCTAGTCTTTAGTCAAATAAACTATTTTTGTTTGTTTCTTTTTACTTATTATGTTACTGATGGGGCTTAGACACCTCTCCATTACTAAACCCTGAGCATGATGCCAGCTGACATTACACTGCTGACATCAACTACCAAAAGTATTACCCCAATTGCCACCGCGCTAGGGAAATCAAGAAGAACCATGCAAAGCACCATAATTGACATATCTAATGTGATGAGCCAATTCTGGGGCAGTTGCAGGCTGGTATATTTAGGCTTGGAAGAGGTCAATATCTTGAAAATATCAGCCCTCAGCTGTCTGCTTTACCTTGGCTGGTTATCAAAACTGGGGGGACCCCATGTTATTTTTTTAATTATTTATTTATTTAGTTCCCAGTCAGAGTTGCATCCAGGCATCTTCCCCATGCTGTTCCTAATCCATTTGAGAGCTGGATCCATTCATTTCCACCATTTTCCTACCCCAAAGCCCTCCTTTTAGGGTCTTCTGTAAAAATGCTTGAGTTCCCTTTTTACTTCATTATAATCGTTACTTGAATCAAACCCGTCCAAGCTACTTGATCCCAGTAACGAACACTCAAATATTTTAGTGCTCGCTTTTCGCTAATAAGGACCTATTTATGCTTAACCCCTTAACGACCTTGGACGTACTGAGTACGTCATGGTGACATGGTGCTAAAGGACCCATGACGTACTCAGTACGTCCTGGCGAAATCGCGGTCCCGGAGCCCCGGGGAGTGAAATTTATTTACTTAAACGGTGGATTCGGGAAGGAGGGGACCTCTGCCTGACGTCAGGAGGGGTGGTGCCTCCTCCCCGAACCTACAGAGGCTGTGATTGGCTGACGAACGCCGCTCAGCCAATTACAGCCACTGTAATGTTCCAGCCATTGAAAATGGCTGGAACATTGAAATCCAGCCCTGATCAGTGCTGCTGTAGCACTGGCCATTGGCTGGAGCTGGGTGATCGATGCTTCACCCGCCCCCAGCTCTGATTGGAGAGACCGGTCTTGTGACCGCTCTCTCCAATCAATGTGGATCTGCGGCCTGTGACCGTCCCTGGAAGCCGAAGCTCTGCGGGTGCCCATCGGTAAGTTGCTGCCCCCGCTCGCCCGCCCCTGTCCCAGCCGCCCGCCCGCCCCTGTCCCAGCCGCTCGCCCGCCACTGTCCCAGCCGCTCGCCCGCCCCTGTCCCAGCCGCTCGCCCGCCCCTGTCCCAGCCGCTCGCCCGCCCCTGTCCCAGCCGCTCGCCCGCCCGCCCCTGTCCCAGCCGCTCGCCCGCCCGCCCCTGTCCCAGCCGCTCGCCCGCCCGCCCCTGTCCCAGCCGCTCGCCCGCCCGCCCCTGTCCCAGCCGCTCGCCCGCCCCTGTCCCAGCTGCTCGCCCCTGTCTCCGATCGCCCCGCCGCCACGCTCGATTTACCGCTGTCCCCGCCGCCGCTCCGATCCACCGCTGTCCCGGCCGCCGCTCCGATCCACCGCTGTCCCGGCCGCCGCTCCGATCCACCGCTGTCCCGGCCGCCGCTCCGATCCACCGCTGTCCCCGCCGCCGCTCCGATCCACCGCTGTCCCCGCCGCCGCTCCGATCCACCGCTGTCCCGGCCGCCGCTCCGATCCACCGCTGTCCCTGCCGCCGCTTCGATCCACCGCTGTCCCTGCCGCCGCTCCGATCCACCGCTGTCCCGGCCGCCGCTCCGATCCACCGCTGTCCCGGCCGCCGCTCCGATCCACCGCTGTCCCGGCCGCCGCTCCGATCCACCGCTGTCCCCGCCGCCGCTCCGATCCACCGCTGTCCCGGCCGCCGCTCCGATCCACCGCTGTCCCTGCCGCCGCTCCGATCCACCGCTGTCCCTGCCGCCGCTCCGATCCACCGCTGTCCCGGCCGCCGCTCCGATCCACCGCTGTCCCCGCCGCCGCTCCGATCCACCGCTGTCCCCGCCGCCGCTCCGATCCACCGCTGTCCCGGCCGCCGCTCCGATCCACCGCTGTCCCTGCCGCCGCTCCGATCCACCGCTGTCCCGGCCGCCGCTCCGATCCACCGCTGTCCCGGCCGCCGCTCCGATCCACCGCTGTCCCGGCCGCCGCTCCGATCCACCGCTGTCCCGGCCGCCGCTCCGATCCACCGCTGTCCCCGCCGCCGCTCCGATCCACCGCTGTCCCCGCCGCCGCTCCGATCCACCGCTGTCCCCGCCGCCGCTCCGATCCACCGCTGTCCCGGCCGCCGCTCCGATCCACATGTGGGGGGAGGGTGGCTTGCAGTGCTCCACATGTGGGGGGAGGGTGGCTTGCAGTGCTCCACATGTGGGGGGAGGGTGACTTGCAGTGCTCCACATGTGGGGGGAGGGTGGCTTGCAGTGCTCCACATGTGGGGGGAGGGTGGCTTGCAGTGCTCCACATGTGGGGGGGAGGGTGGCTTGCAGTGCTCCACATGTGGGGGGAGGGTGGCTTGCAGTGCTCCACATGTGGGGGGGAGGGTGGCTTGCAGCACATGTGGGGGGGGAGGGTGGCTTGCAGCACATGTGGGGGGAGGGTGGCTTGCAGTGCTCCACATGTGGGGGGAGGGTGGCTTGCAGTGCTCCACATGTGGGGGGAGGGTGGCTTGCAGTGCTCCACATGTGGGGGGGAGGGTGGCTTGCAGTGCTCCACATGTGGGGGGAGGGTGGCTTGCAGTGCTCCACATGTGGGGGGGAGGGTGGCTTGCAGCACATGTGGGGGGGGGAGGGTGGCTTGCAGCACATGTGGGGGGAGGGTGGCTTGCAGTGCTCCACATGTGGGGGGAGGGTGGCTTGCAGTGCTCCACATGTGGGGGGGAGGATGGCTTGCAGTGCTCCACATGTGGGGGGAGGATGGCTTGCAGTGCTCCACATGTGGGGGGGAGGGTGGCTTGCAGTGCTCCACATGTGGGGGGGGAGGGTGGCTTGCAGCACATGTGGGGGGGGAGGGTGGCTTGCAGCACATGTGGGGGGGGAGGGTGGCTTGCAGTGCTGCAAGCCACCCTCCCCCCACATGTGCTGCAAGCCACCCTCCCCCCCCACATGTGCTGCAAGCCACCCTCCCCCCCCCACATGTGCTGCAAGCCACCCTCCCCCCTCCCCCCTCCATGTTCTGGGGCCCCCCCTCCTCCATGAGCCATCTCTCTCTCCCATCAGACTCTGCCCCCCTCCCCGATCTGCTGCCTGCTCTCTCCCATCCTCTTCATCTACTGCCCCCTCTCACCCTCCTCAATCTGTTGCCTCCTTCATCTGCTGCCTCTTCTGTCTGCTGTGATCCTGCTGCCTAGATCCATCCTGTAAGGTAGGTATCCCCATCTCACCTCCCCCCCCCCCATCCTCTGCCGCTCCTCCACCCGCTGCGCCATTTCCCATCATCCATCCGTTGCGCCCTTTCCCATCCTCTGCCGCTCCTCCATCCGCTGCGCCATTTTCCATCTTCCATCCGCTGCGCCCTTTCCCATCCTCTGCCGCTCCTCCATCCGCTGCGCACTTTCCCATCTTCCATCCGCTGCGCCCTTTCTCATCTGCCGCCCCGCCCTCTCGCATCGCATTATCCAGCGCAGTTGCTTGCTTCCAGACTGGAGTGGATGATGCGATGCGAGACTCGTGCATTGCTCTCACGTTTGGCACTGGTCTTAGTGGCAGGCGCTCATATTTTTTTTTTTTTTATTCATTTTTTTTTTTTTTTTACTGATGTCTGTATTTTTTATTTCGCCAAACTAATTTTTTTGTATGGGGGGGGGGGGTCTAGTTTCCAAAATGGGATCACATGTGGGGGAGCTCCATTGTTTAGGCACCTCAGGGGGTCTCCAAATGCAACATGGCGTCTGCTAATAATTCCAACCAATTTTACTGTGAAATGGCGCTCCTTCTCTTCTGAGCCCCGCCGTATGCCCAAACAATTGATTTCCACCACATATGAGGTACCTGTGTACTCAGGAGAAATTGCACAATACATTTTATGGTGCATTTTTTCCTGATACCCTTGTGAAAAAAAAGCTACCTGTTTGAAAAAACAATTTTGTGGTAAAAAAAATAATAAAATATTTTCACGGCTGAACATTACAAACGTTTGTGAAGCCTCCGGGGTTCAAAGTGCTCACTAAATAGCTAGATAAATTCCATGAGGGGTCTAGTTTCCAAAATGGGATCACATGTGGGGGAGCTCCATTGTTTAGGCACTTCAGGGGGGTCTCCAAATGCAACATGGCGTCCGCTAATAATTCCAACCAATTTTGCTGTGAAATGGCGCTCCTTGCCTGCCGAGTCCTGCTGTGTGCCCAAACATTTGATTTCCACCACATATGGGGTATCTGCGTACTCAGGAGAAAATGCACAATACAAATTTTTTTTCTTTTCACGGCTCAACGTTATAAACTTCTGTGAAGCCCCCAGGGGATCAAAGTGCACATCAAACATCTAGAAAAAATATTTGAGGGGTCTAGTTTCCAAAATGGGGTCACTTGTGGGGGAGGTCCATTGTTTAGGCACCTCAGGGAGTCTTCAAACCCGACATGGCGTCCGCTAATGAGTGCAGCTAATTTTGCACTCAAAAATTCAAATGGCGCTCCTTGCCTTCCGAGTCCTGCCGTGTGCCCAAACATTTGATTTCCACCACATATGGCGTATCTGCGTACTCAGGAGAAAATGCACAATACATTTTATGGTGCATTTTTTCCTGATACCGTTGTGATAAAAAAAGCTACCTGGTTGAAGCAACAGTTTTGTGGTAAAAAAAATTTTTTTTCTTTTCACGGCTCAACGTTATAAACTTCTGTGAAGCCCCCAGGGGTTCAAAGTGCACATCAAACATCTAGAAAAAATATTTGAGGGGTCTAGTTTCCAAAATGGGGTCACTTGTGGGGGAGCTACATTGTTTAGGCACCTCAGGGAGTCTTCAAACCCGACATGGCGTCCGCTAATGAGTGCAGCTAATTTTGCGTTCAAAAATTCAAATGGTGCTCCTTGCCTTCCGAGTCCTGCCGTGTGCCCAAACATTTGATTTCCACCACATATGAGGTATCTGCGTACTCAGGAGAAAATGCACAATACATTTTATGATGCATTTTTCCTGATACCCTTGTGAAAATACTAATTTTTATGGCTAAAGTAACATTTTTGTGTTAAAAAAGTAAAATTTTCATTTTTTCGTCTACATTGCTTTGGTTGCTGTGAAGCTCCTAAAGGGTTAATAAACTTCTTGGATGTGGTTTTGAGCAGAGTGAGGGGTGCAGATTTTAGAATGGGGTCACTTTTGGGTATTTTCTGTCGCCTAGGTTTCTCAAATCACTCCAAATGTGATGTGGTACCTAAAAATTTTTTTTATGTAAATTTTGTTGGAAAAATGAGAAATTGCTGATGAACTTTGAACCCTTCTAACTTCCTAACGGAATTTTTTTTTTTTTCAAAAATTGCGCTGGTGTAAAGCAGACAAGTGGGAAATGTTATTTAGTAACTATTTTGTGTGACCTATCTCTCAGATTTATGGGCATAAAATTTCAAATTTTGAAAATTGCGAAATTTTCAAAATTTTCGCCAAATTTCCGAAATTTTCACAAATTAACGCAAAACATATCGGCCTAAATTTACTACTGACATGAAGCACAATATGTCACGAAAAAACAATCTCAGAATCGCCAGGATCCGTTGAAGTGTTCCAGAGTTATAACCTGTCAAAGTGACACTGGTCAAAATTGCAAAAAATGGCCGGGTCTTTAAGGTGAAAACAGGCTGGGGGCTGAAGGGGTTAAAGCACCACTCAGCGGTTTTTTTTTGCATTTCATCACTGGCGTGTTTGCACTAATTCATATTCCTTACCAAGAATAAGAATATTTACTGGTCGCCATTTTCTTCTGTTTGCAACACCACTCCAGTCATCTTCTGCTGGTGTGCCGCCCCGGCGCAGACCGGGGTGCTCGGATCTAGGGTGGTCGTGGCTCGAGGGGTGCAGACCCGGGATCGGCAAACACTCAGATCCTTGAAGAGGGGATTATTTACAGGGGATAAGTTTGTGATGCCACCTGCTGGTTGCGGTAATGGGAGTACCGCCGCTGCTGGAAGGAGTACCGGGGCAGATGGTGTGGAGCAGCAAGGTGTCAGTCCCTCCACAGGTAGGGAAGGTTCCAGCCTCTGGGGTTGTTGGTGAGATGTTTGGGAGGGCAGGGTGCAGGGGAGCCAGGTTACTCCCTACGGGTAGTCGTGGTGCAGGATGAGGATTATAAAGCAGACACTCACACTGAAGATAAACCAAAGACTCTGTGCATCACAGTCTCTATGGGAGGAGACCGTCCAGGTGTCCGCTCTCACTGGTGTCAATGGGTAATCCGGAACCGCCTCCGTGCACAAGTTAGTTCTCTGTGTGGCCCCTCGGCTTGAACCTGTTGGGGCTCACTATGTTTTTAGTGTAGCTGTGCTCTTGATGGCTGGCACTTGGGATTTTAGTGGGCCGTGTTACTGGAAAGCCCCATCCCCCGCGGTGTGCTGTCGCCTTCAATCTCTGAGCTCTTAGGGAGGCTCATAAAGAGACTCTCCTTCCCAGGTTAATTATCAGGATGATGAACTGGTTCCTGATCTAGGGTCCTGTACCGCGTCGTGCTCGGTACCGGTCAGTCCCTTTGGATGTCTGATGCCGACAGTCCACCAAGACTATGTCTGTCGCACCCTTCCAATGTCGCTTCAACCAGTCCCCAACTTCTCTGGTCCCGGACCACTGTCTGCGACCCAACCTCAGTCTAGCTCCCCGGGAGATACTACTTCCCAGCTCCTCATTCTTTGAGGGCTCTACTCAAACTGAACTGACTTCCCACCAAGTCTGCCTGACCCCTAGGTGGGTTATTCCACTTATCCAAACCACTGGTGTGTCTGATAGGACAGGATGTGAGGTGTGATTGGAATTTGTGCTGATGTGAGTGACACCTGTTACGTTACTGCCGGAGTCTGCTCCAGTGACTTCTGCTCCGATCGCCAGACGACGCCGTGTTCCTGAAGTGGTTGGTGCTGGTGATGGGAGAGGAGTCGATGCCAGCGGTGGGCGCAGGCTCCGATCATCCACTGGGCTGGGTTAGCTTGGGATCTGCAGTACCGCTGGCTGACTGTGGGTGGCATGTGTCTTCCAGCTGAAGTTGCCAGCATTCAGCTACACGCAATGGGAAGACACCACACCCTTCTTATTCCCCCTCCTGTCACATGACCACTGCCAGAGATAGTTCTGATTTTCCTGGCTCCTGTTACGTCCCTTTCTGTTTGGTGATTCCTGTGTGTTGACTTCTGCATGTTTTCTGACTACCCTCCTGCCTACTGTTTTTGTACCTTGCTGCCCGATCCGGATTTGAGCTCTGCTAAGTTTGCTGACTACGTTATTGCCTGCAGATTCTGTCCCTGTTCCGCAATTCCTGGTTTGACCCTGCCTGACTACTACTCTCATCGGACTGCAGCCTTCCACAGGTAGTGATCTCCAGTTCCCTGTGTAATTCCAAATCCCTGTAGAGGGATTAAAGGGTTTCAGGGTTCTGGGGGTCCTGCTTGGTGAGTGGCTTCCCTTTAGCCTCCCCTTTACAGCCCATCTGAGTCTGTGGATCCAGGCAGGCATTACATTATCTCTGGCCATCTAATTAGGAAAGAGAAAAAAAAAATGGATTCTCTCCATACTGTGCTAAATCAGGTGCACACCCTTTCTGGCCTTGTACATGGACTTACACAGCAAGTGCAGGATCTCAGGTCTGCTCAGGTCCAAGCCCCTGCTGCAGCACCTATCTCAGCATGTCCAGAGTCCCATCGACTGCAAGGGAGCAGATCACGTTGTGGAGCCAAACATGGAGTGCCTGGATCAGAGAGGCAATCGCTTCCAAGGCAACACCACCTGAGCGGACCCCAGGATACCCGCTCAGGGGCCCAGGTACTTCCTGCAGACCCTATGAGGTTAATGTTACCTGTCTCATTGTCTCACCAGGGAAAAGCTGTACGGCTGCATGCCTTTGTTGATTGTGGCTCTGCTGCTAATTTTATAGACACTATTGTAGCAAAAGAGCTGGGTTTGACTTTGCTAAAGTTAAATGCACCTATTAGAATATCTGCTATTGATAGCACCCCTCTCACTCAGGGTATGGTTACTTTTGTAACTCCAGAGATCTCCATGCTTGTTGGTGCTCTGCATGTAGAATCAGTGTCATTTTTTGTTCTTGAGAATCTGATGTCAGCAGTGGTATTGGGCATGCCATGGCTGCGCAAACATAACCCCATCATAGACTGGCACCAGGGTGAGATTGTGCACTGGAGCCCTGAGTGTCAGGAGACGTGTATGTCGTTATCTGTTAACCTGACTAGAGCTGAACCTATCTTCATACCTCATGCATTCAGGGATTTTGCTGATGTCTTTTCTGTATCTGAATCTGAAAAATTACCTCCGCACAGAGATTATGACTGCCCCATAGATTTGGTCCCCAATTCCCGACTCCCCAAGGGTAAAATGTATAATCTTTCTGGTCCGGAGCGTCAGGCCATGAAAGATTATATAGCAGACAGTCTGCAGAGAGGGTTCATCAGACCATCCAGGTCACCAATCGGCGCTGGATTCTTTTTCGTTGATAAGAAAGATGGTGGCCTCAGACCTTGTATTGACTACCGTGAACTTAATGCTATTACTGTAAAGAATCAGTACCCTCTACCACTCATCCCCGATCTGTTTAATCAGCTCATAGGAGCCCGGTGGTTCACCAAGCTGGATCTCAGGGGAGCATATAACCTAATCCGCATCAGAGAAGGAGATGAGTGGAAAACTGCATTTAACACTACAGAGGGACACTATGAGTACCTGGTAATGCCTTTTGGATTAAGTAATGCGCTGGCTGTGTTCCAGAACTTTGTTAATGACATTTTCAGAGATATTTGTGGTCTATATGTGGTGGTCTATCTGGATGACATCCTGATTTATTCTCCTGATGCTACGTCACATGTCCAACATGTACGCACTGTACTCCAGAGACTCAGGGAGAACTCCCTATTTGCTAAATATGAGAAATGTGTTTTTTTTGAGGCAGAGGTTAATTTCCTGGGTTATATATTGTCTGCAGAAGGCTTCCGCATGGATCCCTCTAAGCTTCAACCGATTAAGGAGTGGGTACAACCCAAGTCTCTGAAGGCCTTGCAGCGTTTCCTTGGGTTTGCTAATTATTACCGCAAATTTATTAGAGATTTTTCCAAAATTGCTAAACCCCTCACAGATTTGACTAAAAAGGTGGCTGTTGTGATTAATTGGAAGCCAGAGGCGATCCATGCCTTCTCAAAATGAAAAGAATGTTTCTCCTCAGACCCGATTCTGGTTCAGCCAGACCTTATGCGCCCGTTTATTGTGGAAGTCGATGCATCCGAGGTTGAAGTGGGAGTTGTGCTATCACAAGGTACTCCGTCTCTCACTCAGCTTCGTCCTTGTGCCTTCTTTTCCCGCAAGTTTTCTCCCACAGAGAGAAATTATGACATTGGTAATCGTGAGCTGTTGGAAATTAAATGGGCCTTTGAAGAATGGCGCCACTTCCTCGAAGGCGCCTAACATAAGGTCACAGTCATCACAGACCATAAGAACCTCACTTATCTGGAATCTGCTAAGAGACTCAATCCTAGGCAAGCTAGGTGGGCATTGTTCTTCTCCAGATTTGATTTTGTGGTAACATTCCGGCCCGGTACCAAGAACACCAGAGCTGATGCACTTTCCCGTAGCTTCTGTCCCTCTCAGTCTGAAGACTCTGAACCAGTGCATATTTTAGCTAAAGGCATTATTATGTCATCTGTTTCCTTAGATTTGATAGAAGAAGTCCATAATACCCAAGACCAAGCTCCTGAAACCACTCCTGTCCATAAACTGTTTGTCGCCCCCTCACTACGCCTACGGGTACTCCAGGAATCCCACAATTCTGTGCTGGCAGGTCACCCTGGTATCGGCAATACCCGCCGATCAGTAACCAGGAATTTTTGGTGGCCAACCGTAGCGAAAGATTGTAAGGAATATGTACTGGCTTGTGAAACTTGTGCTCGAGCCAAGGCACCCCGTAACCACCCTGCCGGATTTCTCCAGTCCCTACCTACTCCAGTAAGCTCTTGGACACATCTCTCCATGGACTTCATCACTGACCTTCCACCCTCAGAAGGGAAGACCTGTATCTGGGTAGTAGTGGATAGATTCAGCAAACAGTGTCATTTTGTTCCTCTGTCCAGATTACCTAATTCCGAAACTCTTAGCAAGTTGTTTATTAGGCATATTGTGCGGTTACACGGGGTTCCGGAAAATATTGTTTCTGACCGAGGAATACAGTTCGTCTCGAAATTCTGGAGGGCGTTTTGTAAAAAGATCAATATAGAGCTATCTTTTTCATCTGCCTACCACCCAGAGACCAATGGTCAGACCGAACGTTCCAATCAAACCCTTGAACAATATCTCCGGTGTTATGTGTCTGACCGTCAGTCTGACTGGGTGGAATATCTGCCGCTAGCTGAGTTCGCTATCAATAATCAGTATCAGGAATCCATCAAGACTACCCCCTTTTTCTGCAATTTAGGGTTGCATCCACGTTTTGGTTCTTTTTCTTCCGCTGTAGTGGATACTCCTGAGGCTGAATCAACTGTGGACAAATTGAAGGCTATCTGGTCTGAGGTGAAAGAGAACCTGAAGAAGGCAAAGGTTGGTCAAGCCTCCTCTGCTAATAAGAGATGTTCCAAGGGCCCAAGCCTTGGAGTTGGGGACAAGGTATGGTTATCCACATGGAATATTAAACTCAAGGTCCCTTCTGCTAAGCTGGGTCCGAGGTTTATTGGACCTTACGAAATAATCAAGTTAATTAATCCCACAGCTTTCCACCTGCAACTCCCCCCCATCCTTTAAGATATCAAATGTGTTCCATAAGTCCCTCCTCAAGTTATATCGTGTCCCCATTCACCCAGTCAGTGACCCTCCTCCTCCTGTTTTGGTTGAAGGTAACTTGGAGTGTGAAGTACAGAGAATACTTGATTCCCGTATTGTCAGAGGGGCGGTACAGTATTTGGTGCATTGGAGGGGTTACGGCCCTGAAGAGAGGTCATGGGTCCCTGCGAGCGATATTCATGCGGGTCTGGTCCAGTGGTTTAACCTCCAATTTCCTGGGAAGCCAGGTTTTGAGGGTCCGGAGGCCCCTCGTGGAGGGGGGGGTACTGTTACGTCACCGCCGGAGTCTGCTCCAGCGACTTCTGCTTCGATCGCCAGGCGACGCCGTGTTTCTGCCGTGGATGGTGCTGGTGATGGGAGAGGAGTCGATGCCAGCGGTGGGCGCAGGCTCCGATCATCCACTGGGCTGGGTTAGCTTGGTATCTGCAGTACCGCTGGCTGACTGTGGGTGGCATGTGTCTTCCAGCTGAAGCTGCCAGCTTTCAGCTACAGCCAATGGGAAGACACCACACCCTTCTTATTCCCCCTCCTGTCAAATGACCACTGCCAGAGATAGTTCTGATTTTCCTGACTCCTGTTACGTCCTATTCTGTTTGGTGATTCCTGTGTGTTGACTTCTGCGTGTTTTCTGACTACCCTCCTGCCTACTGTTTTTGTACCTTGCTGCCCGACCCGGATCTGACCTCTGCTACGTTTGCTGACTTCGTCATTGCCTGCCGATTCTGTCCCTGTTCTGCAATTCCTGGTTTGACCCTGCCTGACTACTACTCTCATCGGACTGCAGCCTTCCACAGGTAGTGATCTCCAGTTCCCTGTGTAATTCCAAATCCCTGTAGAGGGGTTAAAGGGTTTCAGGGTTCTAAGGGTCCTGCTTGTTGAGTGGCTTCCCTCTAGCCTCCCCTTTACAGCCCATCTGAGTCTGTGGGTCCAGGCAGGCGTTACAACACCGGATTGTTAAGAACCTGGGACCATGGGGGCGTAGGCCCTGCACCCTAGGGATGCAGTACCCTGTCGCACCCTGATTTACTCAGGGGTGCCACACTGGTTGTGACTTGCCAGATCATGCCAATATTTGCTTACATTGTTCTGACTTTCATAGACTTACAGCAAACACTGGCATTATCTGGCAAGACACGACATTCAGAGCTTGTGACCGTTATCTTTGACTTCTTGTTAGTCTGTAGCTGTTTTCACAAGATGGTAGAAGGGAACCAGAGCGACACCAGGAAGATCAAAAGATGACATCTGGTAAGTATTTTACTGTAGGCAGGTAAGACTGCTTTCACACTTCCCTCTTTTTCCATCAGTCACAATCCGTTTTGTGACTGATGTGACAGATGCATTGGAGATTGTGGTACAACTGATGGGACGGATCCATTAACAAAATGGATTCGTTGTAGCAGTTTGTACCTGGCAAAGAGAATCCAGCTGTGGCCACGGGTAACCTGAGTGACATCACCGCTTACAGGGCGACTCACTTCAGTTGCTCCGTGGAGCTCACAGAGAGCGGCAGTGTTTTACGGCCACTCCTGTCAGCTTCCGATGTAGCAGAGCTGAAAGCATCGTGGGACCTCGTGTAGAATGTCAGACCTGGAGAGGAATTTGGGGATGATGAAGTGGTAAAAGAAGGTGTTTTTTTCTCTTTTATTTAAAAAAAAGGATTTTTTGGTGTTTGCGTTTATTTACTTTCACTACAGTTTAGTGATGGGGGGGTGTCTCAGACACCTGCCATCACTAAGCTAGGACTTAGTGGTAGCTATGGGCTGTCATTAACTCCTTATTACACCAATTGCCACTGCATCAGGGCAATCAGGATGAGCCGGGTAGAGTCCCGGGACTGTCGCATCTAATGCATGCGGCATTTCCAGGTGGCTGCTGGCTGATATTTTTAGTCTGGGGGGCTCCCCACAACGTGGGGCTCCCCATCCTGAGAATACCAGCCCTCAGCCGAGTGGCTTTACCTTGGCTGGTATCAAAATTGGGGGGGACTGCGAGCCATTTTTTTTTAATTATTTATTTATTTTACTGCAAGATATAGACCCGCCCACCGGTGGTTGTGATTGGTTGCAGTGAGACAGCTGTCACTCAGCATGTGTCTGACTGCAACCAATCATAGGTGCCGGTGGGCAGGGGAAGCAGTGAATACGAGATGGAATAATGAGCGGCCGGCATTTTCAAAAGCAGGAGAAGCCGTCAGAGCAGTGTGACAGCTGTGCAGTGCCGCGCCGGTGATCGGTGAGTATGAGAGAGACCGACAGAGAGAGAGAGAGTGACCGACCGACCGACAGAGAGAGAGCGACCGACAGACAGAGAGAGAGATATTTTCTAACCAGAAAGGAATTTACACATCTGAGCATGCTCTGTTGCTAAAAGACGGAACCGTCGCCAGAATCTGTCATTTGATGGATTGGACGGATTCACGCTCCCATAGGCTTCCATGATAACCAACGACAGACGCCGATGGAATCCTGCGCACTGCGTTTTTTCAACACTACAAAAAAACGTTACATTCTGCGTTGCTTCTGCCCGGCGGTCAGTCATTCTATGACTGATCAGTTGCATAGCGGATGCAACACAGGGCCATCAGTCGCAATCCGTCATTAATACAAGTCTATGGGAAAAAAACTTATTTTGCAGGACCCAGTTGTTTCTCTAAGCGATGGATTGTGACTGACAGAAAAAGATGGAAGTGTGAAAGCAGCCTAACATGCTCTATTGATAACACTCTGGCATTTAAATAAAAAAGAAATGCAAAAGTGGTGCTTTAATCAGGTCTGTCACCATAAATATGAAGCATAATCTAAGTTCAGTATAACATTGTCAAAGGGCCAAAGGGCAAAAAAATACATGGAAAGTACAGTTGTACATTTTGGGCATAAGTTGTGTTTTATATATTTATATATACACACGAGGGGCTGCTGATAAGTCTTTGGCTTTGTGATTTTTTTTGTTTCTATGGTGACAAATGTAAATAAAACCTTATGTAAAACGTTATGTGTCTAATATATGTTTTCAAAATTTTGTGTTTGTTGCTTATGGCAACAGTGTTCTACGCACGCGGAAAAACAAAATGTCGGAGTATAATGTGATATTCACAGCAACTGAGAGCAGAGGAGTGATAAAAGTATTGTTTCTGCAAGGAAAGTCCTCAAAGGATATTTATCGTTATGTCGCAGACATTGGGAGATCAATGCCCTTCATATTCCATAGCTAAGAACCGGGTTGCCAAATTTAAAATGGGCCATTTCAGCACCAATGATGAGGAACGTCCTGAACGACCAAGAGGGGTTGTTGTTCCAGAGATCATCGAGGCTGTACACAACCTCATACTGGAGAATTGACGAATTTCAGCTAAAGCAATAGCAGACATCATGGGGATTTCCTGTGAATGTGTTTGTGTCATTATCCATGAACATTTGGACATGAGGAAGCTATCTGCAAAGTGAGTCCCCAAATGTTTGACAGCAGATCAGAGAAGCATGCAAGTGAAAACTTCCTGGTCCATTTGTCAGCGTTTCCAGACTGATAAGAACTTCCTGGATCGACTGGTCACTATGGATGAGACCTGGATTTATTTGATTGTTTTTTATTGTTTGGAAACAATGAGCAGTCAAATAGTGGAGGCACAGTGGTTCTCCTCATCCAAAGAAGTTCAGGGTGCAAAAATCAGCCACTAAGGTGATAGCGCCAGTGTTCTGGGATAAGGAGGGCGTGCTGCTAGTGGACTACCTTCAAAAGGCTTCCACCATCAATGCAAGTTATTACATTGAACTTTTAGACCAATTAAAGGCAGCTCTTAAGGCCAAAAGGCGCGTCAAGCTGTCCAAAGGAATCTTGTTTCTGCAAGACAGCGCCTCTGCTCACACTGCACAAGCGACCAGGGCAAAAAACTGGCAGAGCTGGGCTTCCAGCTCGTTGACCACCCACCTTATTCACCAGATCTAGCTCCCCCCGACTATCATCTGTTTCCACACCTGAAGAAACACCTCAAAGGTACCAAATTTCACACCATTTGTGATGTCATGGCTGCTACGGATGCCTGGTTTGAGGCACATCGGAAATCCTTCTTTTTGCTAGGCTTACAGAACTTGGAATACCAATGTAAGAAGTTTGTTGACATCAGTGAAGAGTATGTGGAATAAAAGTTAAGTTTCATCAAACTATCTTGTTTTTTTCTGGATAAAGCCAAAGACTTATCAGCAGCCCCTCGTGTGTGTGTGTGTGTGTGTGTGTGTGTGTGTATATACATATGTATATATATATACAGTGCCTACAAGTAGTATTCAACCCCCTGCAGATTTAGCAGGTTTGATAAGATGCAAATAAGTTAGAGCCTGCAAACTTCAAACAAGAGCAGGATTTATTAACAGATGCATAAATCTTACAAACCAACAAGTTATGTTGCTCAGTTAAATTTTAATAAATTTTCAACATAAAAGTGTGGGTCAATTATTATTCAACCCCTAGGTTTAATATTTTGTGGAATAACCCTTGTTTGCAATTACAGCTAATAATCGTCTTTTATAAGACCTGATCAGGCCGGCACAGGTCTCTGGAGTTATCTTGGCCCACTCCTCCATGCAGATCTTCTCTAAGTTATCTAGGTTATTTGGGTGTCTCATGTGGACTTTAATCTTGAGCTCCTTCCACAAGTTTTCAATTGGGTTAAGGTCAGGAGACTGACTAGGCCACTGCAACACCTTGATTTTTTCCCTCTTGAACCAGGCCTTGGTTTTCTTGGCTGTGTGCTTTGGGTCATTGTCTTGTTGGAAGATGAAATGATGACCCATCTTAAGATCCTTGATGGAGGAGCGGAGGTTCTTGGCCAAAATCTCCAGGTAGGCCGTGCTATCCATCTTCCCATGGATGCGGACCAGATGGCCAGGCCCCTTGGCTGAGAAACAGCCCCACAGCATGATGCTGCCACCACCATGCTTGACTGTAGGGATGGAATTCTTGGGGTCGTATGCATTGCCATCCAGTCTCCAAACGTCACGTGTGTGGTTGGCACAAAGATCTCGACAAGATCTCGATCTTGGTCTCATCAGACCAGAGAACCTTGAACCAGTCTGTCTCAGAGTCCTCCAAGTGATCATGAGCAAACTGTGGAAGAGCCTTGACATGACGCTTTGAAAGTAAAGGTACCTTACGGGCTCGTCTGGAACGGAGACCATTGCGGTGGAGTACGTTACTTATGGTATTGACTGAAATCAATGTCCCCACTGCCATGAGCTCCTTCCTTGTTGTCCTTGGGTTAGCCTTGACTCTTCGGACAAGCCTGGCCTCGGCACGGGTGGAAACTTTCAAAGGCTGTCCAGGCCATGGAAGGCTAACAGTAGTTCCATAAGCCTTCTGTTACGGGGGGACTGGCAGATTAGGACCAGGGGGTATATATTCTAATCGCCAGTCGGGGCCCACCGTGCTCCAGATGACAAAGGAGCTGCTGGCACCTGAGGGTTAGGCGGAGACTATAGAGCTGGATGGCTCTGAGATAACCCAGGAACTCTGGGAACCGGTCACGTGTGTTGGGACACGTCAGACCGGACGACAACCCAATTAGCGTTTTGGTGCACCTAGCGCTACACCAACCACGTGTGCAGGAAACATGTCAGGCTGGGTGGTAACAGGTAGCGTTGACCGGAAGACCGCCACGAAAGCGCCCTGTCGGCCACGTGTGTAGGACACGTCAGGCCGAGCGGTCCTCCGATTAGCGTTTCTGGCCACCTCTCGACTGGCCACATGTGTGTAGGACACGTCAGGCCAGATGGGTACACCAGTAGCGTTGACCGGGAAGCCGAGGAGGATAAGGAACACCCTGTTAACTCCACAGGGGTCCTGGGGTACGCTGTCCGTGCGCGTAGGGGGCACAACCGGACAGGTGGCGCAGCAGGTGCATTGTCCGTGTGCGTAGGGGGCACAATCGGACAGGTGGCGCAGCAGGTGCGTTGTCCGTGTGCGTAGGAGGCACAATCGGACAGGTGGCGCAGCAGGTGCGTTGTCCGTGTGCGTTGGGGGCACAATCGGACAGGAAGCACAGCAGCCGCAGCCCAGTTAACGCCACTGGGCTGCTATAGCAAGACTGGAACGGCAGGAGGGAAGCACGGCGCCTGACCCTGATGTGCCGAGCCACGAATCTTGACATAACAGGTACCGTTCGCCTAACCCTACCTACCGCTTCCCAACATAGGCTTATGCCGCAATGAGGCTCTAACATGGAGGTGTGCTCTGACTGAGCAAAAGTGAAGACTGCGCACCTCCATGTTGTCTCCAGCCCCTTTTATAACCTGGGTCCGCCCCAAACCCAGTGTGGAACCACCAAGGTCCAATAGCAGAGTGCCATGTCATCAGTGACGTCACATGCGACCTATCCGGAACCGCCACGTCATTGATGACCTCATGGCAGCCACGCCCCAAACTCTTTACCAGTCATCGTCTGACGACCAATACTGAGGTGCCAGATCATAGGGGCGGGCCTCTGCGAGCCAGTCCGGAGTTGCCATGTCATCAGGACACCTGACACCCTCTGCCCTATCAGGGCCTGCCACCTCACGGACATGCTCAGTGAGGTCCTTACCGGACCTAGCCTCTGATGCACTAAGTGCCTGAGCATGCTCAGTAGCCTGAGCCACAGGCTTAGAAAGCAGACTATCAGTTTGAGCATGCTCAGTAGGCACATCCCAGAAATTAGACACAGCACGAAGTCCAAGTACCTGTGCAAAGAGGCTGTTAGGGTTAATTGTGGGAGAATGCTCAGTAGCCTGAACTGTGGACTTAGTCTCAGACATAACACAAACAGTCTGAGCATGCTCACTAGGCAAAACACCGGGCTTAAACTCTGGCTGGGGTAAATCGGCGCACGCATGCGCACTAGCCGCCTCTCCACACTTAGACGTGGTGGAAGGAACAGCCAACTGGACGACCCGAGGCACGGCCAAGAACGGCAGCCGGCGCCTGGGCGCAACAGGAACCGCAGCAGGCTGCTTGCGGCTATGGCGGCGCCGGTTCGTAACACCTTCCACTTCCGGATGATGCTCCCAACAGTGGAGACAGGTAGGGCCAACTCCTAGGAAAGGGTTTTGTACCCCTTGCCAGCCTTGTGACCCTCCACGATCTTGTCTCTGATGGCCTTGGAATGCTCCTTTGTCTTTCCCATATTGACCAAGTATGAGTGCTGTTCACAAGTTTGGGGAGGGTCTTAATTAGTCAGAAAAGGCTGGAAAAAGAGATAATTAATCCAAACATGTGAATCTCATTGTTCTTTGTGCCTGAAATACTTCTTAATACTTTAGGGGAACCAAACAGAATTCTTGTGGTTTGAGGGGTTGAATAATAAATGACCCTCTAAATAAACTTTTCACAATTTAAAAAAAATAAATTAAAAAAGAAATAACATTCTTTTTTGCTGCAGTGCATTTCACACTTCCAGGCTGATCTACAGTCCAAATGTCACAATGCCAAGTTAATTCCGAATGTGTAAACCTGCTAAATCTGCAGGGGGTTGAATACTACTTGTAGGCACTGTATATATATATATATATATGTGTGTGTGTATATATATATATATATATATATATATATATATATATATATATATATATATATATATACTGTATATACATACATATATATGATGTGTATATGTATATTACAGCTAATTTATACTCTTGTTAGAAAAAGGCTATGAAATTTTAATGTGGTTACACAGTAAAGACAATAAAGAAAAGAAAAAGCCAGGGAGGAAGGGGTGCTGACTTTTTAAGGGAAGTGTTTAGTGAGAGTTAAAAAAAGCACTTTATGGTTAGTAGTGTATTAAACTTTTTATCCTTGGTGGAAAGCAGTACAATTAAATCGTGAGAGGAGTCATTTTTTTAGATCATGTATGAATAGGATCTTAGACATCTTTGGGAATTTTGAAATGTGGCAGCTGACAGGTGTAGTATGTGCTGTACCTGTTTTTGTAGAAGGTATGTTTTTGTGAATGTTTTACATTTCTGAAATTCCATTCCATACATCTAATAGGACTTATTTTTTTGTAGTTTGTATTATATTTCTGAAAATCCTTTTGAAATAAATGTTTAAGTCATATAGATGTCTGCAACAAACCTGTATTGTGTGGACATACCATTGTTTAACTTTGACCATGACTGCATTTTACAAAAATCAATCAGAAGAACACAGTGCCTTTACTTTAGTCCATTTGCGTAGCTGTTTCTAAACATGCCAATCAGGAGGTAATAACAAGAGAAACCTTCTCTTAAGGCCACTTTACACGCAACGACATCGCTAATGCGATGTCGTTGGGGTCACAGAATTCGTGACGCACATCCGGCCTTGTTAGCGACGTCGTTGCGTGTGACACGTACGAGCGACCTCTAACGAGCAAAAATACTCACCTTATCATTGCTCGTTGACACGCTGTCCAGTTCCCAAATATCGTTGCTGCTACAGGTACGATGTTGTTCGTTGTTCCTGCGGCAGCACACATCGCTATGTGTGACACCGCAGGAACGAGGAACATCACCTTACCTGCGGCCGCCGGCAATGAGGAAGGAAGGAGATGGGGGGGATGTTTTGTCCCGCTCATCTCCTCCCCTCCGCTTCCTTTGGGCGGCCGCTTAGTGATGTCATTGTGACGCCAAATGAACCGCCCCCTTAGAAAGGAGGTGGTTCGCCGGTCACAGCGATGTTGCTAGGCAGGTAAGTAGTGTGATGGGTGTTAGCGATGTTGTGCGCCACGGGCAGCAATTTGCCCATGACGCACAACCGATGGGGGCAGGTACGAAAGCTAGCAATCTCGCTAGCGAGATCGCAGCGTGTAAAGCGGCCTTTAGACTCCAAAGAAACCAATATTGTGTTAAAGGATTTTATGAAGGAATTGAAAAAAAGTCGCCATTTTAGTCACATTTTAGTGCCCTTTTTATTTTCCATTTTGTAATTTTTTCATAAATGTAGGTGGCCCTTCTCCTCCAATGGCCTAACAATAATACCATAATTCATCTTCAGAAATTGACTTGAATTTCCGGCACACAGATGACCAAAGCTGTGCCCAATTATTTAAGAACCATGTGAACTTTAAATTAAGACTGGCATAAGAAACATCAGCCCTTTATAAATTCTCCTCAATGTGTCATGTCAACTAATTCTGTTCTGCAGAAAGACTAAAGGGCTAATGGGGAAGAGCATATTTTATGGCAAGCTTTTCTTTCTAGCTTCCTGATAATTACTTTCCGGAGCTATTTACGGAACCCAATTGTACCTAGTAGTTCAGCATTATTAAGGCATTTTATGGATGCAATAAATGTAAAAGGTACTGTTACAAACATGTCCCAGATCTGGGCACCTCACCCTGCTCCACATCAAGCTTCATAGGAGGCCCGATATGCTCACATGTGATCATAAACCTGGGCCTATATAAGGCTTAAAAATATACACACCTGTGTCTTGGTATTAGGACTTTTCGGTCTGTCTGTGGCTTCCAAAACCTCTGCTCCTGGTCTCATGTCTGCCTGCAGCTTCCAGTACATCTGCTACTAGTCTTCTGTCTGCCTGTGACTTCCAGTGCCTCAGCCAGCTGTCTCCTGTCTGCCTGCAGCTTCCATCTCCTGTCTGCCTGCAGCTTCCAGCACCTCTGCTACTGGTCTTCTGATGGCCTGCAGGTTCCAGTACCTCTGCTAATGGACTCCTGTCTATCTGCAGCCCCCAGCTAACGGTTTTCTGCATGTCTCACCTGTCTTATACACCAACGCCCGTGGACCTTGGGCTTTGGGGATCCACTTCACCAGGTGAGCCTAACTGGTACAATCCTAGTGACATTTTTAATTTAAAGTAGTCCAGCAATATTTTTTCCATCTCTACACTTCCTCACCAGATTGCTTATAACATTTTCATAGTGTTGTTACATCCATTTAGTTAAGCCTCCTCTTTCTTCTTTTAAGCTTCCATCTTGATTTCCAGATTTCACCTCGCATTTTATTTCTCCATCTTCTGCTACCAATACATGATGCATCAACCCAGCATCACATAGGCCAATACCATCACTACCTGTAGGGACAGTGTGATTTTTCTTTTCTTTTTTTTTGTACTAAATAAACTAATATTTTATAAGTATACAGACAAGGAGACTGAAATGTTATCTCATTCTTTATCACTGTGTGACAAGAGCTGTGTAATCATCATCAGCAACTATGATAGAATTCACCCCTCAGAGAGAGTGGTAAAGCTCATGCAATTTCAGTATACAGAACCTTTCATTAAAGATCCCTTTTCAGAGAACATAAATACTTGTAATATCCAGAGAGTCGATATGAGATTAGATAACCATATTTCCAAAAATTAAGGAACAACTAAAGTATTGGAGAATTACGTATATTGGGGGCTAGAGAGACAAGATGAATTCAAAAAATCAACGGATTAATATTTTAAGTGGAAAATCCTGTAATTCATGCATTAATTAACAATATCCTAAGTTGACAAACATGGTGCAAAAGCCACAGGTGTTTTTCACCTTCGTGCAACTTCTCTATTGGATGCTAACTGAACCATTCCGTCAAGCTCTGCTTTAATTGTATTCATTCAAGCTGTGTGTACTTATCTAGAAAATCTTTGAAAAACAGCACTGCAGTCTCCACACTCCTACATACGCTACAATGTTTTGCCCGTATGCTTAGGTATAGTAATTGGAATGCTTTCACAATTTTCCCCCTGATTGATGTTTGGATAACACGCTACTCTGACCACAAATGGAGCACAAACAGCCTGAATTCTGACTCACAGAAACAGAACACACGCATAGCTGCGTGTGCTAATCTCTACCTAATTGCCACCTTACTCTCAGTCTAGCCACATTGTATAAATCAACAGCTTCGTAAACAATGACTTACATAAAGTATATTTGCTACTAAAAAGCTAAAAAAAATGGAAATAGCCAATAAATCAGACATTTTTTCAGTATTTAGGGCCACCTCGTCATGTGAGTGACTTGAAGGTGTATGCTCCCTAATAAAAGGTAGAAAGCAGGGAAACAGGTACATTTACTGTACTGTAAGCATACAAGCTCCTGCATGTTTTAATGAAACTTACGACGCCTCAGTGTCTCAATCTCAAACACTTAGAAAAGACCTCTCCAAGTGATTACATATTGTTGGACATTTCACATCCTTCAATGTGTTTGTTTAAAATTCCAGATATGAAACTGAGATAATCACATAGGTGGGTGGGATTGATCCAGAAAATTCAGCTCTTATAATTGCTGGTTGAAAGTATGTAGTAAGTGGGTTTATAGAAACATGAAGAAATGGCATCATTGAAAGCAAAGTTGTTTCTCTCTCTATGGGCTCGTTTCCACTTGAGTTTTGCACGGACAAGTGCAAGCTGATAAAACATCGGATTGCTTTCACTCTAGTGCAAAACTATGGGGCAGTGTCCATCTGCAATTGATTTCTCATGTGTTTGGCAGCAATTCTCGGCTCACATCCCCCATACAAGCCTATGGATGCGTGTGAAACATCACACTGCGCTTGGGTGGATCTGGGCGGTACGTGGCTCGAGGGGTCCTGGACCCGGGGGCGCCGTCAAACAGTTTTTAAATGTTTGGGGGGGGGTCATGGGTTTCATATCATAGCATTTCTGTATGCAAAGTGTCTTTATACTACTGTTATCTGTGTGTTATCTGCCCGTTACTAATACTCTATCTCACCGTAGTACCATCTGTACCTTCCGGCTGTGGACGTCACCGGCCATACCAGCAGTGGACGTCACCGGCCATACCCGCAGTGAACGTCACCGGCCATACCCACAGTGAACGTCACTGGCCATACCCACAGTGGACGTCACCCGCCATACCCGCAGTGGACGTCACCGGCCATACCCGCAGTGGACGTCACCAGCCTTACCTGCAGTGAACGTCTCCGTGCCACCTACTGTGACCATCTCCGGTGCTACACCCGTGTTCTGCCTGCTGCGGACATCGTACCCGAGCTACGCCTGGCCGTACAGAGACTCCTACCACCGGTTCCTGGCTGCCGTGCTTCTAGGCCTTCTGGGGAGGCACCACACAATCCCTGTATAGGGGTTCGCTGCTGGTCGCCTTCTCAGGGGAGTCCGGGGCACGGTCCAGTGAGTCCTCCTCCGGACGCTCGCCGCTCCTCGGTGAGCGTAACAGTAGCGCATGGATACTTTACTATGCCTAGACGCCACTTCTATTCCTATAACTGACGCTGTTCTCAAGTTAATGGCGGTGGACAGGATATGGGTGGACACTCTGTATAGTCTTACTGAACAACACCCACCATACCAAGATCATGTTGTTACTGAACAAATCCCACTGCATAAAGACCAGTGGGTCAACACTGGAAATCCCCCAAAATCTGCAATGCGTAAACTTGGCCTAAAGTAGAAATGCCCCTCTTCGTGCCCCTTCCTACACACACTATAAATGTTCACATACATCTCTGAATTATAATCGTAATAATTATGACCCTCTTTACAGCCTTAAGTACTATAGTAAAACTCCACATATTACAGGGGTAATACGTACAGTGATGTCACAGTAGAGGGATAATACACACAGTGATGTCACAGTACAGGGATAATACACACAGTGATGTCACGGTAGAGGGGTAATATACACAGTGATGTCACAGTACAGGGGTAATATAATATGTCCCAGTACAGGGATAATACACACAGTGATGTCGCAGTACAGGGATAACACATACAGAGATATCACAGTACAGGGGTAATACACACAGTGATGTCACAGTACAGGTGTAATACATACAGTGATGTCATAGTACAGGGGTAATATATGTCACAGTACAGGGATAATACACACAGTGATATTACAGTACAGGGATGATACACACAATGATGTCACAGTACAGGGGTAATACAAACAGTGATGAGACAGTACAGGGGAAATATATGTCACAGTACAGGGGTAATACACACAGATATATCACAGTACAGGGGTAATACACACAGTGATATCACAGTACAGGGATAATATATACAGTGATGTCACAATATAGTGGTAATATGCACAGTGATGTCACAGTACAGAGGTAATGAACACAGTGATGTCACAGAACAGGGGTAATGTACACAGTGATGTCACAGCACAGGGGTAATGTACACAGTGATGTCACATAACATAGGTAATGTAAACAGTGATGTCACAGCACAGACGTAATGGACAGAGTGATGTCATAGCACAGTGGTAATGTACACAGTGATGTCACAAAACAGGGGTAATGTACATAGTGGTGTCACTGTACAGGAATTATACACACAGTGATGTCACAGTACACAGGGTAATATACACAGTGGTGTCACAGTAGAAGGGTAGTGTACACAGTGATGTCACAGTAGAGGGGTAGTGTACACAGTGATGTCACAGTACAGGGGTACTGTACACAGTGATGTCATTGTATAGGGGTAATGTACACAGTGATCTCACAGAACAGAGGTAATGTACACAGTGATGTCACAAAACAGGAGTGATCTACACAGTGGTGTCACAGTGCAGTGGTAATACACACAGTGATGTCACAGTACAGGTGTAATATATACAGTGATGTCATAGTACAGGGGTAATATATGTCACAGTACAGGGATAATACACACAGTGATATTACAGTACAGGGATAATACACACAATGATGTCACAGTACAGGGGTAATAAATACAGTGATGACAGTACAGGGGAAATATATGTCACAGTACAGGGGTAATACACACAGAGATAATACAGTACAGGGGTAATACACACAGAAATATTATAGTACAGGGGTAATACACACAGGGATATCACAGTACTGGGGTAATACACACAGTGATGTCACAGTACAGGATAAATATACGTCACAGTACAGGGATAATACACACAGTGATGTCACAGTACAGGGGGTAATATACATAATGATCACAATATAGGGGGAGTATTGATAGTGATATGACAGTACAGGGGTAATACACACAGTGATGTCACAGTACAGGGATAATACACACAGTGATGTCACAATATAGTGGAAATATACACAGTGATGTCACAGTACAGAGGTAATGAACACAGTGATGTCACAGAACAGGGATAATGTACACAGTGATGTCACAGCATAGGGGTAATGTACGCAGTGATGTCACATAACATAGGTAATGTAAACAGTGATGTCACAGCACAGACGTAATAGACAGAGTGATGTCATAGCACAGTGGTAATGTACACAGTGATGTCACAAAACAGGGGTAATGTACATAGTGGTGTCACTGTACAGGAATTATACACACAGTGATGTCACAGTACACAGGGTAATATACACAATGGTGTCACGGTAGAGGGGTAGTGTACACAGTGATGTCACAGTACAGGGGTACTGTACACAGTGATGTCATAGTACAGGGGTACTGTACACAGTGATGTCATAGTACAGGGGTACTGTACACAGTGATGTCATAGTACAGGGGTACTGTACACAGTGATGTCATAGTACAGGGGTAATGTAGACAGTGATCTCACAGCACAGAGGTAAAGTGCCCGGCTGGAACCTCCACCCCCTCCCCAGGGGGTAGGTGGAGGCCGGCATGACGTGGCTAGGGGGGATAGGGTGAAGAGGGAGAGGGGTGGGGGTTTAGGGACCGTTAGGCTGGGAGCAGGGAAAAGGAGGCATTGCTGCAGCTGCAGCTGAAGTAGTTGTCTGCCATTCACAGACACTGCTGCCGATAGAAAAAAAAAAAAAAAAAAAAAGAGACCGTTCTCCTACCTGCTATGGACGGTCTGTTGGAGGAGCTGCGGGGGGCGGCCCGGCGCCATCCATCCGGCTGGCTGGAGGAGCAGCTGCGGGCGGTGCTGGCCGGTGGCGTGGTGCCGGGTGCGTCTGCCCCGGCTAGGCCGCAGGCGCGGCCCGCTCATTGCGGTCGGCGGTCGTGGGGGGCTCCGGGGCCAGCCGCGGAGGTCTCTCCGGTAATTAGGGAGCGGCCATGCCGCAGGTCCAGGCCTCCGGAGCGTCTCTCTCCCGGCGGTTCCGGGCGGGCCACAGGGCAGGCGCGGCCTGCTCGCAGGCCGCGGTTAGAGCCGGGGCGGTCCAGTGCAGCGCCTGCGGGGCCTCAGCGGCAGCGGGGAAGCCCCATTAGGGACCCTCCGGCGGTGGGGGGGGGTGTCCAGCCTTGGGAGCCCCCTCCGGGCCGGGAGGAATTCACGTCCGCGGCTGAGGTCAGCGGTGGTTAGCAGGCCTCGGCCCGATAGGGGGGAGGGGCCTGCTGCTACCTGGCGTCAAGTGGACCTGGAGGCTGCTGCGGGCCGCACTGGCGATGTTCCGGTCGGGCGGCCTGGCTGGACGGCACGGGACACGCAGGACGGACGGCGGGATCCCTGGCAGGAGGTCGGCGGGCCAGGGCGGGACTGCTCTGGGTCTCAGCAGCAGCCTGGTGGTCGGGATCCAGGAGCGGCGGTGCGTGGACCACCTGGATTGGGCTCGGGACCGACCGATCTGAGGTTCCCTTCGCCGATCGGTCCAGTGGAGGACTTCAGACAGGAGAGGGACGCGGCGCCAGGGACGGCTGGACGGCAGGATTCGGGATTGACGGCTGGCGGGATCACAGCTCCTGCGCAGCTTGGTGAGTACAGCTCTGTGTCTTGTTTGTCTCCTATGGCTAATGTTGTGTCAAGTAGCGCAGTGGGTCCGGCTGGGGCTGGGATGGCTCAGGGGCAGGCGGCTCCGCCGGGGTCACTAGGGGTTGGGGAGGTTTTGTCGGAAGTCAGGCAGTGGCTGGCGCGGCTGGAGGGGAGTGTCGGAAGTTGTGCTTCGGCGTGGGTGGGATCGGCGGTCCCAAGCGTGGGGGTGGCGGCGGCGGCGAGTGCAGCGGAGGTACGGCAGGGGTCCGAGCCAGTGTCGGTTTCTGTGCAGACGGAAAAGGACAAGGATCGGATTCATTTGGATGATAAGGCGACGGGGGAGGTTTACGTGTGTTTTGAGGGGCCGCTGGGCTCGCATTTGAAGAAGGAAGTTAGGGAAAAAATTTGGAGGGATG
Source organism: Anomaloglossus baeobatrachus (assembly GCF_048569485.1). Classification (NCBI taxonomy): domain Eukaryota; kingdom Metazoa; phylum Chordata; class Amphibia; order Anura; family Aromobatidae; genus Anomaloglossus; species Anomaloglossus baeobatrachus. Next base: position 255,455,341 of record NC_134358.1, read on the forward strand.
ATTATGTTGAGATCTTCTCTTTGTTGCCGTTAGAGAAATTTAATTTGGACAAGCCCAAGAAAGATGACAACAAAAAAGAGGATGATGAGAAGCGGCGGTGGCGGTTGATCCCTCAGACGTTTACAAACTGGCTGCAAGCAAGACAACTGTTTGCACCTTTTCTGCTATTTGGATTCTATAGGGGAAGCTTATAGGGTGTATGGGGGGCAGGCCTGGTTGCGGTACGACGAACAGTTTCGTCAGTGGAAAGCCATTCGGCCATCCATAAAATGGGACCAGAAGGATATTGGGCTCTGGTTGCGGGTCATGGCACCGACTCGGTATGGGCAATCCTTTCCAGGGGCGGCCGGGGTTTCCGGCCAGGCTGGGGGGCGGTACGGCCAGCAGGCCGGCGGGGGAGCCGGAGGGCAGCCGGGATCGCAGAAATCAGGGCTTTGCTGGCTCTTCAATGAGGGCCAGTGCAAGTTTGGGGAGCAGTGTAAGTTTAAACACCACTGCTCACACTGTAGCGGCACCAATCACGGGGCGTCGAGATGTTTCCGACGTAGCAAGGTCAGAGGGGGGCCTGGTAATTCAAAAGGGGGAGACTCCAGTGAAGCTTCGAGAGATGCTCCCTTACCTAAATAGGTTTCCTAGGAGGGAGGAGGCAGAGTTGCTAGTGAGGGGTTTTCAATTTGGTTTCTGCATTCCTTCAGGAGCAGGTCCGGGGCAGGGGCATTTTAAGAATTTACAGTCGGCAAGCCAGCATCCGGAGGTGGTTCGGGAGAAGTTGGAAAAGGAGGTGTCTTTGGGGCGTATGGCGGGGCCGTTTCGGTCCCCGCCTTTTCCGGATCTGGTGGTTTCACCGTTGGGGGTGGTGCCGAAGAAGGAGGCGAATAAGTTTCGGCTGATTCACCACTTATCTTACCCGCGGGGGGGGGATCGGTGAATGATGGTATATATCCTGAGCTATGCTCGGTGGTGTATACGTCGTTTGACGAAGCGGCGGCCTGGGTACGGCGGTGTGGACGGGGGGCTCTGATGGCTAAGATGGATATTGAATCCGCATTTCGGTTGTTGCCGGTTCATCCGGACAGTGTACGCTTGCTCAGCTGTTTTTGGGAAGGGAATTATTTTGTTGACAGATGCCTGCCCATGGGATGCTCGTTGTCCTGTTCATTGTTTGAGGCATTTAGTTCCTTTTTGGAGTGGGTGGTTAGGGATGTTTCGGGTTTGCAGTCTGTTATTCACTATTTAGACGATTTTTTCTGTGTTGGTCCAGGGAATGCGGTTGTTTGTCAGAGTTTGCTGGCAACGATCCAGTGGGTAGCTCAGCGTTTTGGTGTCCCGTTGGCGCCGGGGAAGACACAGGGTCAGGGGACATGTATTTCTTTTCTTGGGATTGTTATTGACTCGGACAAGTGGGAGTTTCGGTTACCGGCGGATAAGGTGGTCGCTCTCAGGGAGCAGGTGGCGAGGGCGCTGAGGGTCAAAAAGCTTTCCCTGAGGGAGGTGCAATCGTTGCTGGGCAGACTCAATTTTGTGTGTTGGGTGATGCCGATGGGGCGGATTTTTTCACGGCAGCTTGCGATGGCCACTGCGGGGGTGCTAGCGCCTCACCATTTTGTGCGTCTGCCAGCCGACGTCAAGGCGGATTTGGAGGTGTGGGGACGATTTTTGGCAGATTATAACGGGCGGTCCCTCTTTATGGAGCCTCTAGTGGGTAATTCGGAGTTGGACTTATTTACCGATGCATCTGGGGGTCAGGGTTTTGGGGCTTATTTTGGAGGAGAGTGGTGTGCGGAGCGATGGCCGGAGGTTTGGCGGTCGGCGGGGCTGGTGAAGAATTTGGTGCTGTTGGAAATTTTTCCGATTTTAGTGGCAGTGACTCTGTGGCAGGAGCATTTTCGGAACAGGCGGGTGCGGTTTTACTGTGATAACATGGGGGTCGTGTTAGCGATTAACAATATCTCGGCTAATTCCCCTCCGGTGATTAAAGTTTTGCGGAGATTAGTGCTGGCCTGTTTGTCCATCAATGCTTGTGTGTCTGCGTCGCATGTGCCGGGGGTGTTGAATTCTATTGCTGATGCTCGCTCTCGTTTCCAGTGGGATCGCTTCAGGGAATTGGCGCCGGGGGCGATGGCCGTGGGATTGCAGTGCCCTCCCGAACTATGGAGTGTGGTATGAGGGCAGTTGGACATTTGATCAAAGGATCGTTGGCAGAGGCGACTTGGACGGCTTGTCAGCAGGCATGGCATCAATGGGAGGCTTGGGTGCAGTCTTTTGGTTTGATTCGGTCGGTGGAGGATCAGGTAGGCGTGTTACTCTTGTGGATCGAGCGGTGGTCGGTATGGGGTTGGTCCCAGGCGAAGGTGGGTCGGGTGGTGGCGGGCCTGGCCTTTGGTTTTAAGTTGCGGAATAGGCCGGATTTGACGAAGAACTTTTTGGTGCGGCAGGCGTTGAGGGGGTTTCGCCGGGGGCAGAGTTGTGTGGATAGAATGAGGCCAGTGTCTTTTGCTCTATTGGAGCGAATGGGGGCCCACCTGAGTGCGGTGTGTTCGTCTGTTTTTGAGGTTATTTTGTTTCGTCTGGCGTTTTCGTTTGCGTTTTTCGGAGCGCTCCGGATTGGGGAACTGGTGGCGGTTAGTCGGCAAGGTTTCGGGGGGATTCAGGCGCGAGATGTTCTTTTATTTGACACCAGCGTGGAATTTTGGCTCCGGAGGTCCAAGACGGATCAATCCGGCAGAGGACGGCGTGTGGTACTGGGGATGGTGGCGGAAGCGGCAATGTGTCCGGTGCGGTGTTTACGGGAGTTTAGGGGGTTGGGACCGCAGGTAGATGGGCCGTTGCTTTGTCATGAGGATGGTTCGTTCTTGTCGAATTATCAGTTTCGGGCAATTTTCCGGAGGTGTGTGGAAGGTCTTGGCCTGGATCCTAGTTGTTATGCGCCTCATTCTTTTAGGATTGGAGCGGCGACTGAGGCGGCTGTGTGCGGGTTGAGTCCGGAGGTAGTGCGGAGGATAGGTCGGTGGGAATCCAGGAGATATTTGAGTTATGTGCGCCCTTAGCTTGGCTTGTGAGGTGGTGAGTTTTGGATTTGTTGGGTTATGGTATGGTACTGTAATGTTTTTTGTTGTCTTCCTTTGCAGGGGACTTTTCCCGTTTGGTCTGGATATTGTTAAGGTAGAAATGGTGTGAACACTGCTTAAAATGAGTAAATGGTACTCTGAGGTGCTAGTGAGGGGACCGAAGTCCAAAATCTAGAATTGTCATTAAAGACACTGGACTCTCGTCAAGATGAGGTAGGAGTAAAGAAATCAACAGATTCGTTTTCTCATATGCAAAAATAATGTTGTGTTTATTTACAAATAATGTAAGTGGGAGGGACTAAGGGGACGTTTCGGCCCAAACATGGGCCTTCTTCACGCCAAGTCACACTCCATAAAAGGTTGAACTGGTTTTTCCAGAGAATTGTTGGTGCAGGGGTAGTGTTAATGAGGGAGTCAACCCTGGGGATATTTATTTTGATTTTGGTGATCACAGAATATAGGTCCTTACTGGTATTCTCAAAAGGTCTACTATTGCGTAATGACTTGTAGAAAAAGGGGAGTTTTGTGGCTCGTAGTCCCTTGGATTTGTAGTAAATAGTGCACGTAATGTGCTGTGGGAATTCACTTAAAAAAATAAGGAGCTTATTGACATCTGTGCTTATCAAGATGCATACATGGGGGAGGGTTGCTGACTCCTCTTAACCGCCGTCTTCCCAGACTCTGGCTTAGTGCCAGAGTCTGGGAAGACGGCGGTTAAGAGGAGTCAGCAACCCTCCCCCATGTATGCATCTTGAAAAGCACAGATGTCAATAAGCTCCTTATTTTTCTAAGTGAATTCCCACAGCACATTACGTGCACTATTTACTACAAATCCAAGGGACTACGAGCCACAAAACTCCCCTTTTTCTACAAGTCATTACGCAATAGTAGACCTTTTGAGAATACCAGTAAGGACCTATATTCTGTGATCACCAAAATCAAAATCAATATCCCCAGGGTTGACTCCCTCATTAACACTACCCCTGCACCAACAATTCTCTGGAAAAACCAGTTCAACCTTTTATGGAGTGTGACTTGGCGTGAAGAAGGCCCATGTTTGGGCCGAAACGTCCCCTTAGTCCCTCCCACTTACATTATTTGTAAATAAACACAACATTATTTTTGCATATGAGAAAACGAATCTGTTGATTTCTTTACTCCTACCTCATCTTGACGAGAGTGCAGTGTCTTTAATGACTGGTCTGGATATTGGGCCACTCCTTTGTGCACTGGGCAGCGATCCGGGCAGACATTCGATCGGGGGGTCGTCAGCTGGGCTTTGCACGAAGTGTGGCGGTAATCCGGTGGTTGGGTATCCGGGGCATGCGGTGGATGCGGGTGTTGCCCGAGGTGCACAGGCCAATGCGATTGGACCGGGCGCCAGATATTCTGGTCTTGCACGTTGGGGGAAATGATGTGGGAATGGTGGCGGGCCGGGAGTTGATCAGAGATATTAAACATGATTTACTTCGGCTGTGGGTGGCTGTACCAGGACTTCGGACGGTCTGGTCAGAGATTGTCCCGAGACGGACATGGCGTAGGGCTCGGTCAGTTGAAAGGCTGAATAAGACCCGTATAAAAATCAATCGGGCCATTTCGGGTTTTGTAGTGAGGAATGGGGGGGTGGCGGTCCGTCATTTTGACCTGGAGGCGGTGGATCAGGATTACTGGTTGGCAGATGGGGTTCACCTGATTGCAGTGGGAACAGATTTGTGGTCGTTGGGGATTCAGGAGGGTATTGAGCGGGCCATGGCATTGTCCGGTAGAGGGGGGGTCTCGAGCGTTTGAGGGGGTCAAAGCGCTCTCGTTATGGTGGTGGGGGTGGGGTCCTCGAAGTTGGTGAAAATTGGATTCGGGGGTCCCAATGGAGGTGGAATTCCCCCCGTTAATTACTGGCTTGGGGAGTGGTCTGATGATCATGGGGGAACATCGGCTTGGTGGGGTCGGTTCCCGTGCTTGGTGGTTTAACCCTTCTCCCTCATATTTGTTTGGTGCTCCCGAGTTTGTGGTTGCGGCTGGGAGTAATGGGGTTGAGGGGGAAGGTAGGATCGGAGTATTGGGTGATCACCAGATTGTTTGAGCTTCGAGGACCACAACCCCTTGTTTTATAAATGTTATTATAAGTTATGTTTAAATAAAAGGCAGCTGTGGCCATTTCAACCAATTATGTGTCTGTGGTCATTTCAATAAGAGGTTAAGCTATTGGGGTGGGGGTATGGTAGCAGTATAAGAGGTCACCAGGACTCCACTATGCCAACGTCAAGTGCACGGCTGGAACCTCCACCCCCTCCCCAGGGGGTAGGTGGAGGCCGGCATGACGTGGCTAGGGGGGATAGGGTGAAGAGGGAGAGGGGTGGGGGTTTAGGGACCGTTAGGCTGGGAGCGGGGAAAAGGAGGCATTGCTGCGGCTGCAGCTGAAGTAGTTGTCCCGCCCACCCTCCCTTTTTGTCTTGTTTTGTTTGTTTTATTTTGTTTTGTTTATCTGGGTCATAGTGGCAGAGGTGGTGGGGGTGGGGTCCTCGAAGTTGGTGAAAATTGGATTGGGGGGTCCCAATGGAGGTGGAATTCCCCCCGTTAATTACTGGCTTGGGGAGTGGTCTGGTGATCATGGGGAAACATCGGCTTGGTGGGGTCGGTTCCCGTGCTTGGTGGTTTAACCCTTCTCCCTCATATTTGTTTGGTGCTCCCGAGTTTGTGGTTGCGGCTGGGAGTAATGGGGTTGAGGGGGAAGGTAGGATCGGAGTATTGGGTGATCACCAGATTGTTTGAGCGTCGAGGACCACAACCCCTTGTTTTATAAATGTTATTATAAGTTATGTTTAAATAAAAGGCTGCTGTGGCCATTTCATCCAATTATGTGTCTGTGGTCATTTCAATAAGAGGTTAAGCTATTGGGGTGGGGGTATGGTAGCAGTATAAGGGGTCACCAGGACTCCACTATGCGAACGTCATGTACACAGTGATGTCACAAAACAGGAGTGATCTACACAGTGGTGTCACAGTACAGAGGTAATACGCACAGTGATGTCACACTACAGGGGTAGTACACACAATGATGTCATAGTACAGGAGTAATACACAGTGATGTCCCAGTAGAGTGGTAATACACACAGTGATGTAACAATAATGGGGTACTATGCAAAGTGATGGCACAGTACAGGTGTAATGCAGACACTGATATCACAGTACAGGGGTAATGCACACATTGATTGTAATGCTCATGGCTGCAAACAGGGAGTGGAACCACTGGGCCACAGCACACAGTACACCTGAGGGGTGTGACTTTGGCACATACTTGATATTCACCAGATGCTCTCATGGTGACAGTAGCAGCCAGGTGGTACTCAGGGAGACACGGTGCTGCAACAGCTGGCCCCAGGAGTATAGATACAGTCTCTGATAAGGCAGAGGCAGACGGAATGGCTCATGAAGCAGGTAAAGCCGGTATGGATAGATGCAGCAGGTACGGCAAGTACAGCAGGTTCGGCCGATATGGAATGATGCAGCAGGAGTGGCAAGTAGAGAAGGTACAGCAAATATGGAACGATGTGTGTTGCCCCTGAGGTTCCAGTTGCCACAGAGTATTGCACCTTAATTAAGGTGTGGTATTCACCTCGGGTAAGGAGGGGGTTAATCACCGGTGTTCCACATTCACACTTTACATACAGTCAGGTGCCTTCCCACTGGGGGGATGGCCCAAGGTAGATAGGGGGGTGGCCATCACAATGCATGGGACTTTCTCGGTCACTGAAGCCAGCTACATGGGGGACGGGTTCAACTTGGGGTAGAAGTAGGAGCAACGCACACATTCTTTCTACCCGGGACTTCAGTTCTGGCGACACGTCACCACCACCTTCTTCCTTCTTCCTTTTTCTTCTTTCATGGGGCCTGTGGCTTGGAGTGGAACGCTCATCCCGGGTTCCTCACTACTGAAGGGGCAACTCTTAAAAAGGACAATTTCCAAACACCGGTGGCTTCTTCCAACTTATCTGAGGTCGACGAGGCCCATCACAGCGGGTGACCGGTACTACCCGGGCGCACGGCATAACAGTGAGTAAAATAACCTGGAACCATAGCAACCTACTTCGACTTTTATTACCGACACTGCTGCCCCACGCCTCAGCGCCAGCCACCCCCGCCACCACTACAGCCCTCATCATCCTCCCTGGGGCCCGCTCGACCTGTGGGAGTGAAACCATCTTTGTTGCTACCACCATCCACCCCGGAGGACAGCGACAGCAGTGGTGGCTAATTTCTTGGCCGCATACCACAGGTGGCGGCACAACAACAACCTCCACCATCACCCTTATTCCACCCATCCTCCTCTGTGTACACCTCGGGGTCACGAAACCGGGCAAGGCCACCCATGACATCCCCTGATCTTCATCGGCCTGGTAAAAAGTATTTTACCCCACGCCCCCTGGGGTGCTACAGATGCAGCCGGGGTACAGCAGGTTCAGCTGATATGGAACGATGCAGCAGAAGTGGCCGGTACAGCAGGTTCAGCCACTATAGAACAATGCAGTGGGAGAGGCCAGTACTACGAAACAGACAGGTGTAAGTAACAAAGCAGCAGCACATTGGTAAGGACATGATGCCCAGGCACATCCCATAAGGAAGGGAGGAAGCAGAGACCGGAAATGAAGCAGCCACCACTGAGAGCCAGAAGGGTGAGTGTTCCGGTATCCCCACCATTAAGAAGGGTGATGGACAGTGGAGGGACGCTGGTGGAGCCGTTACAGTAATATCACAGAACAGGGGTAATATACACAGTGATGTTACAGTACAAGGGTAATACACATAGTGATGTCACATTACTGAAGTAATGTACACATTGATGTCACATACATTATAGGGGTAATACACATAGTGATAAGAAAAAGGTTTTGGTACCGTGTTAGCCTGTTGAAAAATGATTGATTGCTCTCAGTGAGAGAAACAAAATTATAAATTGTATCACAACTATAAAATTATAATTTTGTTTCTCTCACTGAGAGCAATCAGTCACACATAGTAATGTCACAGTACAGGGGTAATATATACAGTGATGTCACAATGCAGGTGTAACGTACACAGTGATGTCAGAGTACAGGGGGGTTTCTGTATTATTACAGATATTTGTACATTATAATACTCACCTGCTCCTGTGCTGTGAGAGAAGATCGTGTTAGTGGCTCCAGCCTCCCCTGCTGCACTCACCATGAGTCCTATTGGCCGTATTGTTCAAATCCCATCTTCTGCTTCTTCTTCCTGTTCACTCTGCTTTCTGATGCTTCTTCCTTTTCGCTTTGCTCTCTCTGCTCTTTCCACTCTGCTTCTTCCTGTTTGCTCTGCTCTCTGCTTCTTATTCCTGTTTGTTCTGCTCTCTCTGCTCCTTCCTCCCTGCTGCTTCTTGTTCACTCTGCTCTCTGTTCCTTCTTAATGTTTGTTCTGCTCTCTGATTTCTCTGTTCACTCTGCTCTCTGCTTCTTCTTTATGTTTACTTTGCTCTCTGATTCCTCTTTTCTCTGCTCCTTCACCTGCTCCCTTTATTCATGTTTTCTTTTTCCCTTCGTTGTGCAGAATAGGTACCACCGTCTCCTCATTGGCTGGTCTGTTATTCTTGCTGACATCACTCACAGCTGTTGGTGCCCTGTTCTGTCCATCATGGGAGAAGTGGGCCCAGATTAGCTATTGCTAGGACCTCCAGCCCACTGATAATCTTTACTTATACAGTAATTGAGGAATGTCTTCATCCCCATCACTGCTAACACTACAGTGTGTAGCTCCTGCACAGGTTTGGGGTAGGACCACCAGAGGATCCACTGAATCTATATATTCTGCCCCAATACTCCTCTTCATCAGAAAGAAGATGCCACAAGGATGCACCCTCCTTTTCTGCAGAGGCCTTACACAGTGAGCCATGTGGGTGTGTCTTTATGACTGTGTTGCGCCAACCTGCAGATATACAAAAATGTCGGCACCCAGTGGCCTTACTCAGCTGCTTGGTGGCAGGCCCAGGGGGCATGTGTCCCTGCCCCTGGATGATCTCACTGGTTTATTTTCCTAACTAAAGGCCCACATAAACATTACACAGCTGTCGTTTGGTCGACAGCTATCTCTCTCAACTTTTCTATGGCAAAAAATGGTCATCTCTCTTCTCTACTCTAAAAGAGAAATGCTGACAGTAGCTTAAGTCTTAGAACATGGGTCTCCCAACCCCCAATCTGTTGCTCGGAAGTCACATTTGACTTGCAGGCCCATAATGTGTAGCTATCAGCTGTCTGCCAGCTTGGTTCATTAGCACTGCATGCTAATCGATCTAGCATTACGATGCTTGAGACACTCGGTGCTCAATCGAGCATCAGTTTGCTTGTATCCCTGGTACTTGGCTACCATGCTTGAGTACACGCCCCACATGTTTTGTGACTTTTTTTCAGCCATTAAACATGCGTGAATTGCTGGCACCTGTGGGCGTGCTAACATGCTAAAAGGGCGGAATTAGGGCAGGAACTAGTCCCTGTTCTCATTAGAATCTCATGAAGGATCTTTAGAAATACTTTTTCTACATACAGTGGGTATGGAAAGTATTCAGACCCCTATACATTTTTCACTCTTTGTTTCATTGCAGCGATTTGGTAAATTCAAAAAAGTTCATTTTTTTGTCATAAATATAGAAATGTTTGCAAATTTATTAAACAAGAAAAACTGAAATATGACATGGTCATAAGTATTCAGACCCTTTGCTCATGCACTCATATTTAAGTCACATGCTGTCCATTTCCTTGTGATCCTCCTTAAGATGGTTCTACTCCTTCATTGGAGTCCAGCTGTGTTTAATTAACCTGATAGGACTTGATTTGAAAAGGCACACACCTGTCTATATAAGACCTCACAACTCACAGTACATGTCAGACCAAATGAGAATCATGAGGTCAAATGAACTTCCCAAGGAGCTCAGAGACAGAATTGTGGCAAGGCACATATCTGGCCAAGGTTACAAAAGAATTTCTGCAGTACTCAAGGTTCCTAAGAACACGGTGGCCTCCATACGCCTTTAATGGAAGACATTTGCGACCACCAGAACTCTTCGTAGACCTGGCCGTCCAGCCAAACTGAGCAATCATGGGAGAGGAGCCTTGGTGAGAGAGGTAAAGATCAATGTGGTTGAGCTCCAGAGATGCAGTAGGAAGATGGGAGAAAGTTCCACAAAGTCAACTATCACTGCAGCCCTCCACCAGTCGGGCCTTTATGGCAGAGTGGCTCGACGGAAGCGTTTCCTCATTTCAAGACATATGAAAGCCCGCATAGAGTTTGCTTAAAAAACAAATGAAGGACTCCCAGACTATGAGAAATAAGATTCTCTGGACTGATGAGACAAAGATAGAACTTGTTGGTAAGTGGTATGTGTGGAGAAAAGCAGGCACTGCTCATCACTTCCCTAATACAATCCCAACAGTGAAATATGGTGGTGGCAGCATCATGCTATGGGGGTGTTTTTCAGCTGCAGGAAAGATGAACGTGGCCAAGTACAGAGATATGCTGGAAGAAAACCTCTTCCAGAGTGTTCTGGACCTCAGACTTGGCTCAACAAGACAATGACCATAAGCACACAGCTAAAATAACAAAGGAGTAGCTTCAGAACAACTTGGTGACCATTCTTGACTGGCCCAGCCAGAGCCCTGACCTAAGCATCAACAATAATCATGATAAAAGTGATGGTCAGGAGGAGTCCAAGTTGACAATAGGCAAAGGATTGATATTAGTAAACTTAGCCAAGTTTAAGGAAACCAAGTCTCCAGGTCCAGACGATTTATACCCCAGAGCCCTGAAAGACATAGCTGAGGAAATAATAGTACCGCTTGCCATAATCTTCAATAAGTCTTGGGAAACAGGAGAGGTCCCTCTAGATTGGAAAAGGGCAAATGTTGTTCCTATCTACAAAAAGAGGGAAAAGGAGGATTCAGGGAATTACAGGCCAGTAAGCCTGACCTCTATTGCAGGAAAAATCTTCGAGCAAATTGTCAAAGAACATTTACTGAGGTACCTGTATGGGAAGGCAGTAATCAACCAAAGCAAGCATGGCTTTATGACCAATAAATCTTCTCAGACCAACCTGATTTCCTTCTACAACAAAGTCACTGAATGGTTGGACCAGGGGAATACGGTGGATATAGTATACCTTGACTTCAGTAAGGCATTTGATAAAGTATCACATGACATCCTCATTGAAAAAATTATCAAGTATTATTGACAAAAAATCAGTTAGATGGATTCACAACTGGCTTAATGATCGGGCACAACGAGTAATACTAAATGGATACACATCAACCTGGAGGAAAGTCAAAAGCGGGGTGCCACAAGTCTCTGTCCTTGGGCCAGTGCTGTTTAATATCTTTATAAATTATCTGGATTATAGAATCACTGGGAAATTCATAAAATTTGCAAATGATACTAAGACAGGAGGAGTAGCCAACACTAGAGAGGAAAGAGCGTATAAAAAAAGGATCTAAAACACACTCGAACAATGGGCTGAGGAGAACAGAATGGTTTTTAACAGGGGCAAATGCAAAGTCCTACATCTGGGTAAAAGAAATGTAAAAAGCATATATAGTATGGGAGGAATAGAACTAGGTGATAGCACTGGGGAAAAGGACTTTGGCATAATAGTGGATCCCAGATTCAATATGAGACAACAATGCGGAGCTGCAGCTAAAAATGCCAACAAGACTCTGGGATGTATCATGACAAGCATTGAATATCGATTAAGAGATGTAATTATTCCCCTATACTCTGCCCTGGTCAGACCCCACCTGGAATACTGTTTACAGTTCTGGGCGCCCCAATTCAAGAAAAACATCGATATATTGGAGCAGGTCCAGAGAAGAGCAACCAAGATGCTAGAAGGTCTGCAAACTATGTCATATGAAGAACGGCTAAAAGAACTAGGGATGTTTAGTTTGAAAAAGAGAAGGCTGAGAGGAGACTTAATAGTGGTCTACAAATATCTAAAAGGTAGTCACAGTGCAGAGGGAACTACCATATTCTCATTAGCACAAGGAAGTACAAGAAGTAATGGGATGAAACTTGAAGGAGATTCAGATTAGACATTAGGAAAAAATTTCTGACAAGAGGGTAGTCAGGGAGTGGAACAGGCTACCACGGGAGGTAGTGAGCTCTCCATCAATGGAAATCAAGCAGAAACTGGATAAACAAAGCTGGGATGATTTAGGAAAACCTGCCCTCACAGGGGGTTGGATCCGATGGCCCTTGAGGTCCCTTCCAACTCTACCATTCTATGATTCTATGATTTTATGAAACCTAATTGAGCATCTCTGGAGAGCCCTGAAAATGGCTGTCCACCAATTTTCACCATCCAACCTGACGGAACTGGAGAGGTTCTACAAGGAAGAATGGCAGAGGATCCCCAAATCCAGATGTGAAAATTTTGTTGCATCATTCCCAAGAAGATTCGTGGCTGTACTAGCTCAAAAGGGTGCTTCTACTCAATACTGAGCAAAGGTCTGAATACTTATGACCATGTGATATTTCAGTTTTTCTTGTTTAATAAATTTGCAAAAATTTCTACATTTCTGGGGTTTTTTCTGTCAAGATGGGGTACAGAGTGTACATTAATGAGAAAAAAATGAACTTAATTCAATTTACCAAATGGCTTCAATGAAACAAATATAAATACTTTCCGTACCCCACTGTAACTCCTGGTCCTGCTCAGTGCATTTTTACTAACTCCCCTCTCTCGCTCTCTGTCCACAACCTACTTTCATTCTCTATCTCTATCTCTATTCTCTCTATATCTGTCAACCTACTCAGGATGCCGCCAATAAAAACACTTATAGGAATTTACGTGCCATTAATATCCAGAAATTTATGGAAAACTTGCAGTCATCATTGGCCCCAATCTCCTCCCTCTCATATCCTAACTCTGCTCTAAAGCATTATAATGAAACACTGCAAAATGCCCAGGTTGAAGCTGCACCTCCTACAGCATATCGGCACAGATGGCGTCAACCCTGGCACATGCTACAAACACGTTTTATACAGCGGTGGTCCAGGTGCGCTGAACATCTCTGGAGGAAATCCAATCTTACCGACGATTTAATCCATTCTAAGTTTATGCTTAAAACATACAACTCTGCCCTTCACCTGTCCAAAAAAACGTTTAGCTCAACATCCTCATCACCTCACTTTCCAATAATCCGAATCGACTCTTTGACACTTTTCATTGCCTTCTCACTGAAAGAGAGCAGTCACAAAAATCAGCACGGATGTCCTGGTCAATTATTTTAAAGAAAAAAATTGACCATATCTGACAGAAAATTTTCTCCCAGTCTCCTAATATCATGTATTCTCTTCCCCACTGCACTTAATCTAGCTTATTGTCTGTTTTTGACGGTCACAAAGAAGTTACCAGGCTCATTGTATCTTCTCACCCTACTACCTACACCAGTGACCCTATTCCCTGCACCAGTGACCCTATTCCCTCACATCTCCTTCAGTCCCTTTCCTCAGTTGTCACCACTCACCTAGCTAAAATATCTAACCTCTCTCTCTCATCTGGCATCTTTCCCTTCTCCTTCAAACATGCCAGCATACATCCATTGCTAAAAAAAAAAAAATCTCTTGATCAAAATGGTGCTGTTAACTGCAGATCTATCTCTAATCTCCCTTTCATCTCTAAACTTATGGAACATTTGGTCCATTCCCATCTAATCCGGTATCTTTCACATAACTCTATTCCTGACCCTTTACAATCTGCTCCTTACAATCTATGGAAACTGCTCCTACTAAAGTCTGTAATGATCTGCTAACAGCTAATTCTAATGGTCACCACTCCCTGCTGATTCTCCTGGATTTCTGTGATGCATTCAACATTGTGGGTAACCAGCACCTCCTAACTAAGTTGCGCTCTATAGACACCAAGGACACCACTCTCGCTTGGTTCTCTTCCTACCTCTCTGACTGCTCCTGTACTGTATCTTTTGCCAGTTCCTCTTCCTCTTCTTTTCTCCTTACTGTCAGGGTTCTTCAAGGCTCAGTCCTAGAGCCCCTCATCTCTCTATATTGGACAAACATCAGTAGATCCGGTTTTAAGTACCATCTGTATGCTGATGAAACCCAATTGTATAAATCTTCCCCTGACATCACCCCTTCATTTTTACAAAATACCAGTGATGGGGTGTCTGCTATCTCCAACATCATGTCCTCCATCTATCTATAACTGAATTTGTGAAAAACTGAACTTCTCATGTTTTTCTCTCAACTAGTAACAGGATAAGGCACAGCCACTGAGCTAGAAATAGAGGTGCACTTGTCAGTTTCCAAACCGTAGATATCCAAGATAAAACAAGGCACTCTTCAGGGTATACTTTAAACAAAGTTTATTTTCAAAAGAACTTTGTTGTGAACATGAGATGTTTCGGCCACGTAGTGGCCTTCATCAAACAACTCACAAAATTGGACGTACTGGAACAAATATATGAGAAAACTATACCTCATAACCATCATCTATCACAATATAAGGCACAGTTGCCCTCAATGGGGCACAACATGTGCCTAGCACATACTCCTATGCAATATCAAAGAACAAGAGAAACATGGAGTAATAAATAGTGCAAAAGTAATGACAAATTTTATTCAATTATATGAAAATGAACAAGACACAAAAAAGGGGGGGGAAAGGAAATGGCCATGTGAGCACAATACAATACATGAAATGGGGGGATAAAAGTAAATGGTGATCCCAGGGGAAAAGGCAGCAGCATATATGGAAACAATCGCAAGGTGTCAGTTTATTGACTTGGCTGGCAGATATTACAGACCAAACACCAACATGACAGCATGTAATAAATAAATAGTTTTAAAGTGCTAAGTGCATGAGTGGATTCAGTGCAGAAAATAGCAGCATACAAAGATTATAAAGTGCCAAGTGCAAAAATGAGGACATGAAGCTGCTATAAGCACAGTACATGTGTGGAATCCACTATATCACCTGCCATCAACATAGTGCAATGTATAACAGTATACAAAAAGCTGCTTGCAAAATGCTAGTTGTAAATATGAAGCCAAGGTCCCCAGTTAGGGAAACCCCCCATGAAGGAAAGCCCCCTATAACCTCCAACGTACGTTTCGCAGGATAAATGTTACCACTGTGGGCACCGCTTCCCTAGTCTCAATTGCACTTACAATATTTGCTTCAAAATCTGGTCCTTTTTTATCATCTCTTTACACCCTCCATGCACTTAATAGCCCTCTGTATCTGTACTTGTACACATACTGGCTGGTGAGCGGTTCATGCAGAGTTATTTAAATTCCCTATTTATTATTTTGAAGGCTGGACCAGACAATGCAAGTACTTTTTACCATTTACGGCTAAGTTCACACACTGCGTTTTTTTGACGCTGCGTTTTTGTGCGTTTTTGGCTGCTAAAAACGCACAAAAACGCACCCGCATGCGTTTTTACCGCGACTTGGTGCGTTTTTGGCTGCGTTTTGCTGCATTTTTGATCTCTGCGTTTTGCTGCGTTTTTCCAATGCATTGCATGGGGGAAAACGCAGAAAAACGCAGGAAAGAATTGACATGTCCATTTTTTTTTTCAAGCTCAAAAACGCAGCTTAAAAAAAAAGTTGTGTGCGGACAGCAAAAATGAAAACTCATAGACTTTGCTGGGGAAGAAAAGTCATGCAGTTTTGAGGCCAAAAACGCACCCGAAAAACGCGCAAAAGCGCTGCGAAAAACGCACTGTGCGCACATAGCCTACCTTTTGTGCCTCCCCTATTTCCTAGATTGTAAGCTTATGAGGCCCTCATTTCTCTTGGTATCTGCTGAATGTTGTTATTCTATAATGTCTGATAATGACTGAATATGTCCCCTTTGAATTGTAAAATACTGTTGGTGCTATATAAATAAAAATTATTATTCTATTTTTTAGCATCTGTCACTTATAAATAGACTGTAAAATATTATTCACATGAATCTATTTCATGATGTTTTTAACAGATTTTTTTTAAAAATAAAAATTTAAAATTTTTACATTTACAAATGACAGTGTATACATTTTTTGAACACTGATGTTCACATAGTTTTTTATATGAATCTACAATCCCACTGGTTCTTCTAGAATCTGACAACATTTTTTTTTCTGTATAGGGTGTTATAAAGGGTATCATCCAGACCCCTCTCCAGTCCTCCTGTTCAAGTAAGGGGTGCTTCACACACAGCGAGCTCGCTGCCGAGATCGCTGCTGAGTCACGCTTTTTGTGACGCAGCAGTGACCTCATTAGCGATCTCGCTGTGTGTGACACTGAGCAGCGATCTGGCCCCTGCTGCGAGATCGCTGCTCGTTACACACAGCCCTGGTTCGTTTTCTTCAAAGCCGCTCTCCTGCTGTGACACACAGATCGCTGTGTGTGACAGCAAGAGAGCGACAAATGAAGCGAGCAGGGAGCAGGAGCCGGCGTCTGACAGCTGAGGTAAGCTGTATCCAAGATAAACATCGGGTAACCAAGGTGGTTACCCGATATTTACCTTAGTTACGAGCCTCTGCAGCTCTCACGCTGCCTGTGCTGCCGGCTCCGGCTCTCTGCACATGTAGCTGCTGTACACATCGGGTTAATTAACCCGATGTGTACAGCAGCTAGGAGAGCAAGGAGCCAGCGCTAAGCAGTGTGCGCGGCTCCCTGCTCTCTGCACATGTAGCTGCATTACACATCGGGTTAATTAACCCGATGTGTACTGTAGCTAGGAGAGCAAGGAGCCAGCGCTCAGTGTGCGCGGCTCCTTGCTCTCTGCACATGTAGCTGCATTACACATCGGGTTAATTAACCCGATGTGTACTGTAGCTAGGAGAGCAAGGAGCCAGCGCTCAGTGTGCGCGGCTCCCTGCTCCCTGCTCACACTGGTAACTAATGTAAACATCGGGTAACCATACCCGATGTTTACCTTAGTTACCAGTCTCGCAGCTTCCAGACGGCGGCTCCGTGCAAGCGCAGCGTCGCTTGCACGTCGCTGCTGGCTGGGGGCTGTTCACTGGTCGCTGGTGAGATCTGCCTGTTTGACAGCTCACCAGCGACCATGTAGCGATGCAGCAGCGATCCTGACCAGGTCAGATCGCTGGTCGGATCGCTGCTGCATCGCTAAGTGTGAAGGTACCCTAAGAGGAGAATGGCTAATTGTGTGCAAATAAAGCTGGGTGCAGGACATACTGTAATTCTAAATTGATGCATAATTTCTCAAAGGAAATTTCTACTGTAATAATATGACCACCATATTTCCAAGCAAATTTTCATCATCCTGGATAAAGCAAACATGACTATGATATATCTATAATTTGGGTTGATATAATATTTCTGTGGTTTCCTAATGTTTAAAATCCTGATATAGAAAAACTATAAATGAAGTGCAGAATAGGGTGTTATCAGATAAGGTAACAGATAAAACAAGGCGAATTCACGCACCTCTTAAGGTACCGTCACACTAAGCGACGCTCCAGCGATCCCACCAGCAACCTGACCTGGCATGGATCGCTGGAGCGTCGCTACACGGGTTGCTGGTGAGCTGTCACACAGGCAGATCTCACCAGCAACCAGTGACCAGCCCCCAGCCAGCAGCGACGCATGGAAGCGATGCTGCGCTTGGTAACTAAGGTAAATATCGGGTAACCAACACTATATTTACCTTGGTTACCAGCGCACACCGCTTAGCGCTGGCTCCCTGCACTCCTAGACAGAGTAAACATCGGGTTAATTATCCGATGTGTAGTCTGGCTATGTGTGCAGGGAGCAGGGAGCCGGCACTGACAGCGTGAAAGCGGCGGACGCTGGTAACGAAGGTAAATATCGGGTAACCAAGGAAAGGGCTTCTTGGTTACCCGATATTTACATTAGTTACCAGCGTCCACAGAAGCCGGCTCCTGCTTACTGCACATTCAGTTGTTTCTCTCTCGCTGTCACACACAGTGATGTGTGCTTCACAGCAGGAGAGCAACAACTAGAAAATGGTCCAGGACATTCAGCAACAACCAGCGACCTCACAGCAGGGGCCAGGTTGTTGCTGGATGTCACACACAGCAACATCGCTAGCAAGTTGTGCCTCAGCAGCGATGTTGCTAGCAATGTTGCTTAGTGTGACGGTACCTTTAGGGTTGTGCCAGTCACAACACCTAAATAAGTATCAGAGATGGCAACCGCCACAGCCCCGGGAGTGTAAGTCAGCGTCAGAGTAGAGAAACCGGGTGTATGCCACGCTGTCACCAGAAAGTCCAAATGTTGATTATTTCATATTTATTTTATTCAGGTCGACGCGTTTCAGAATTAAATTATTGTGTAAGAAACACAAAACAAAAGAACTAGATGGTAGAACATTTCAAATATCACAACAATTAGAAATTAAAAATCAAAAAATGAAATGAAAAAAGAGAAAAGGAAGAATATAAAGGAAAAAAAAATTATAATGTGACGAAATGAAAAGGGGTTTAAACTCTGGGAATCATTGCAGTGGATCAGCTGGGAACATATACAGAGAATCACAATCAAGAACAACAAACTTGTGTCGATGTTGTGATGTTAATGGTGCTTGGCATATAGAATGTAAAAATTGTAGAAGCCTTGTGATAAAAAAAGAACATTTATTTGTAAAAAATAAATAAAAATGAAAGATAAAAAATGTGCATTGTTTTAATCAAAGGAAAGGTGTGGAGAAAAATGTGAATAAAAAGGTATCTACTGTATATGTAAAAGTTAATTGTGTATGAGGTAAAAGTGTCTAAAATCCTGGTATTTGGAACCACAGAAGTGATTATATCTACTGATTACAGAAATATTTATGGATTTTGCTGAGAGCAGATTATCAACATGCCTCACAACTGTCCCGAATTCAGCGGGACTATCCCGATTTGAGAGCTTTCTCCCACAGTTCTACTACTGTCTCATCCTCTCACTGTAGTGAATAAATTAATTCAGTACAACTCTAATTATCTGGATGGAACTAGAACTCATGATTTTGAGCTGCTTGCTCACAGGTAACAGCTCTTCCATTGCACCACTGCCTGAACTGAGAAGCACAGAATGATTTGGTAATCTTGTCCTATATTGCAGGCAGAGAAGCCAGAAGCAGATTATTCAGTTACATACAGCTATAGATAGATATATACTGCATCTCTATGTAGGTGAAGAAAAAAGTCAGATAATTTTGTTCCTAAAAAACTACTATAAAAAATTTCAAAAATATATAAAAAGAATGTTCTTTATTTTTAGCCCCCCTTGGACTCAAACCATCAACTTTCTAACATATTATAGTAGTCCTAGATGTTAGCCACAAGCTTTGATGGCTACAGATTAACCCCTTCACGACCGCGGGCAGTAAAATTACGTCCTATTTTAACGTGACTTAACGACCAGGGACGTAATTTTACTGCCTAAACTTCATTTGATTGCCGTGGCCATAGCAACGGCTTTCAAATGATGTCCCCTGCTGTTTCTTACAGCAGGGGACCTTTGCTTGACCCCAGGGGGGATGGCATCGGATGGCATGTGATTGGCTGTTCAAATCGGAACCGCCAATCACATTGATCACGCTGTTTTCGGCAAAAAAAAATGCCAAAAACAGTGTGATCTTGTAAAATCCAGCTAAAACCGGGGCTGCAGCAGCTCCGATCATTGGCTGGAAGCAAGCAGACACCGTGGCCCCCCTTGCAGCACTGATTGGAGCGATCGTGCGATGCCGCGCAAGCGCTCCAATCAGTGTGCAGTGGGGCGGTCTGATCTGCCGGTGGCCGCCCTCCCCAGGCCTGTGCTGGTCTGGGGACCCTCCCCCAACATGTCTGCAGCGTGCCAAACTGGCTGGTACTAGTGGTACCACGCCACCGCTGCTGCTGCCGCTGCTGTCACGTCACGTCGCAGGAGCGGTGAGTATTGTGCTCACCTTGCAGCCCCTGCGCGTGCCCCCCTGCGATCTGCCCCCCCTGACATCCCGATCTGCCTCCCCGACATCCCGATCTGCCCCCCTGACATCCCGATCTGCCCCCCCGACATCCCGATCTGCCCCCCGCCATCTCTATTCTGCAGCTCCTCCGGTATCCCTCCTCCCCTGCTCTCTTGCAGCCCCTGCGCGCTCTTGTGATTTGCTCCTGCGCGCTCCCGTAATGGCCCCTGCCCGTGCCCCCCTGCGATCTGCCCCCCGCCATCCCGATCTGCCCCCCCGCCATCCCGATCTGCCCCCCCACATCCCGATCTGACCTCCGACATCCCGATCTGCCCCCCCAGACATCCCGATCTGCCCCCAGACATCCCGATCTGCCCCCAGACATCCCGGTCTGCCCCCAGACATCCCGGTCTGCCCCCCGACATCCCAATCTGCCGGCCTCCCCCATGATCTCTATTCTGCAGCTCCTCCGGTATCTCCCTCCTCTGCTCTCCCCCTCTGCTCTCCCCCTCTGCTGTCCCCCTCTGCTGTCCCCGTCCCCCTCTGCTGTCCCCCCGACGTCCTCTTACCTGTCTTCACCGGCCGATCACATCTGCCTCCATCGCTGGGTCCTTCTTCCTGGGTCTTCTGCTGAGCTGTCCAACTTCCTGCCCGCTGGCTGCTGCTGTAAAGCTGTTCCTTGCCTTCTGTTCCTCATGCTAAACCTCTGGGTACTGTGAGTATAACTTTTTTTTTTTTCTTTTTTTTCCTCTATCCCCTTTCTAGTTTTACACCTCATGCGTCCGTGCGTCCCGCCGAGCGCTGATCAGGGATGCAGATAACGTATCTGCATCCGTGGTCAGTTTTCGGCGGGACTTTTTTTCCCGTATTCCCGACGCTTTTTGTATCGCATCTGTCCGTGCGTCCCGCCGAGCGCTGATCAGGGATGCACATAACGGATCGGCATCCCTGCTCAATCTTTGGCGTGACAAAAAGCATCGGGGATACGGAAAAAAAAGTCACGCCAAAAATTGAGCAGGGATGCCGATCCGTTATGTGCATCCCTGATCAGCGCTCGGCGGGACGCACGGACTGATGCAATACAAAAAGCGTCGGGGATCCGGAAAAAAAAGTATCGCATCTGTCCGTGCGTCCCGCTGAGCGCGGATCAACATCCCTGCTCAATTTTTGGCGTGACTTTTTTTTTTTCCGTATCCCCAGTGCTTTTTGTATCTCATCCGACTGTGCGTCCTGCAGCGGCCGATCAGTGCACTGCGTCTGTGCGTTTTAAAAGTCAAATGGCGTTCCTTGTCTTCTGAGCCCCGCCATGCGCCCAAACAATTGATTTCCACCACATGTGAGGTATCTGCGTACTCGGGAAAAATTGCACAATACGTTTTATGATGCATTTTTTCCAGATACCGTTGTAAAAAGAGAAAAAAAAAACTACCTTGTTGCTGCAAAAATTAAAAAAAAAAAATTTAAAAAAAATAAATAATTTTCACGGTTCAACGTTATCAACTTTCAGTGGAGCCCCTGGGGGTACAAGGGGCTAACTAAACATCTAGATAAATTCCTTGAGGGGTCTAGTTCCAAAATGGGGTAATTTGTGGGGGAGCTCCACTGTTTAGGCACCATGGGGGGGGGTCTAAAAACGTGACATGGCGTCCGCTAATGATTCCAATCAATTTTGCTGTCAAATGGTGCCCTTCTCTTCTGAGCCCCGCCATGCGCCCAACAATTACTTTCCACCACATGTGAGGTATCTGCTTACTCAGGAGAAAATGGACAATACATTTTATGTTGCATTTTTTCCCGATACCCTTGTGAAAAAAAAAGCTACCTAGTTGAAGCAACAGTTTTGTGGTAAAAAAAATTTTTTTTCTTTTCACGGCTCAACGTTATAAACTTCTGTGAAGCCCCCAGGTGTTCAAAGTGCTCACCAAACATCTAGAAAAATTATTTGAGGGCTATAGTTTCCAAAATGGGGTCACTTGTGGGGGAGCTCCATTGTTTAGGCACCTCAGGGGGTCTTCAAACCTGACATGGCGTCCGCTAATTAGTGCAGCTAATTTTGCGTTCAAAAATTCTAATGGCGCTCCTTGCCTTTCGACCTCTGCCGTGCACCCACACAATTGATTTTTACCCCATATGGGGTATCAGCGTACTCAGGAGAAAATGCATAATAAATTGTAGGGTGCACTTTCTATTTTCTCCCTTGTAAAAATGAAAATTTTATGGCTAAAGTAACATTTTTGTGTTAAAAAGTAAAATTTTCATTTTTTCCTTCCACATTGCTTTGGTTCCTGTGACGCACCTAAAGGGTTAATAAACTTCTTGGATGTGGTTTTGAGCAGTGTGAGGGGTGCAGTTTTTAGAATGGGGTCACTTTTGGGTATTTTCTGTCACCTCGGCCTCTCAAAGTCACTTCAAATGTGATGTGGTCCCTAAAAAAAATATTTTGTAAATTTTGTTGGAAAAATTAGAAATTGCTGATGAACTTTGACCCCTTCTAACTTCCTAACGAAAAAAAAATTTCTTTCGAAAATTGCGCTGGTGTAAAGTTGACAAGTGGGAAATGTTATTTAGTAACTATTTTGTGTGACATATCTCTCAGATTTATGGCCATAAATTTTCAAAGTTTGAAAATTGCGAAATTTTCCAAATTTTCGCACAATTTCCTAAATTTTCACAAATAAACGCAAAAAATATCGGCCTAAATTTACCACTGACATGAAGTACAATATGTCACGAAAAAACAATGTCAGAATCGCCAGGATCCGTTGAAGCATTCCAGAGTTATAACCTGTCAAAGTGACACTGGTCAGAATTGCAAAAAATGGCCCGGTCATTAGGGTGTTTTAGTGGCCGGGGGTGAAGGGGTTAAGGATTTGATGTAGATGATCCTGCATTGCAGCCTCTGACTGACACACAGGATATAGAGATGCATTGTACAGAGCAGTCGAGCTCTGTGTCCTGTATTCTAGAGGGAGTGTGAAGTTGATTTTTTGTTCTTCTAATAAAATTCCTAAAAATAATTAAAAAAAAAAAAAAGACCGGGGGATCGCTCTACTGTATGGGATAGACCCTCACAGTAGCCTACATAGAGGAGCCATACTTAGGTTGGCGCAAGTTTAAGCAGATCTACTTTTTTCTGAGCACTTCGTAACTGGAGATCACTTGGACGCAGTTCCGGAATTGCATTCCTGCAAATGAACAATTTGCAACCAGCCTTAATATGGAGCCCTCCTGATCTCAATAGCTCTGGTTATGTATGGTCACAGTGAGTGTTCCCTTGGCTGAGAAATATATGTTTACTTTAATACACCTCTCTAAGGTGCTCCACTGATTGCTAATTCATTTCATTTGTGTCTGACCCCAGCAGGAGATCGGTATTACTCATATATTTTTCCTTGATTGACACTTTTCAGGACTGTTTTCTACTGCTTGCAGCATCCCCGTGCTCTCTACGTGGTGGTTAGTTAGGGCGCAAATGTACCACCCCTGCAGCAGTGGGACTGCTCGGATCCGGGGGTTGCTGTGGCTCAAGGGTCTCCGGACACTTGAAAATAAGAAGGGGGGGCTATTTACAGGGGAGGTTATTGTTCGTGACGCCACCCATGGTTCGCGGTAAGTGGGAGTACCGCAGCTGCCGATGGGAGTACCTGGGGAGATGGATCGGGGCAGCCAAATGACGTTCCCTCCACGGGTAGGCAGGCCCCGGGACTCTGGATGGTGGAGGTGCAGGGACCACGCAGCAGGCAGGAAGCAGGGGGGGAAGCAGTGTACTCACTCAGGCCGTGTGCGTGTTGGTGCGACCATCAAATAGACTCTGACACATCAGTAAAACAAGTCTCTGGGTGCCGCTGCCTCTCGGAGGGAGCTGATCCGGGAATCCGCTCCCATTGATATTGCTGGTGGTCCTGACCTGCCTCCATGAACAGATTTTAGATGTTTCGGAGTGACTCCTCGGCCTGGAGCTTTCGGGGTCCCACTCCCTATATTTGACTAGAGGAGCTGTGCTCTCGATGGCTGACACTTGGGATTTCAGTGGGCCACATGGGTTGGAAATCCCTATCCCCCTCATTATGTTGGTGCCTTTGATCTCTAAGCTCTTGGGGAAAGTTCATGAAGAGACTATCCTCCACAGGTTAATTATCAGGTTGCATGAAGCTACTCCTTGATCTAGGGTCCAGTACCCCGCCGTGCTCGGTACCAGTCCGGTTACTAGATATTCCGACGCCGACCGTTCTCCAAAACTAAGTCTGGGTCTTTTCTCCAATACCCTGCAACCTGGTTTCCGACTCCTCTGGTCCCAGACCACCATCTGTGACCTAGCCAAACTCTCCCAGGGAGCTACAACTCCCCTAGCTCCTCACTCTCTGAGGGCTACCACTCAATTCCTCTTCCAGCTCCCCAGGAGCTGCCACTTCAGCTCCTCTTGCACTGAAAGCTGACACTGAACTGATCAAGTCCCTCCCACCAGTCTGCCTGACCCCTAGGCAGGTGGCCCTATTCCAGCTAGACCACCCACTGGTGTGCCTGACAGGGTGTGATATAAGGTGACTAGGATTTGAATGCTGATAGAAGCAATACCAAAGGTTAAGATCCCAGAACCATGGAGGTTGGGTTCTGCACTATAAGAAAAAGGAGTGCAGTTCCCTGTGACACCCTGACTAGTCCAGGGGCGTCACACAAATACTCACCTTATATTCTACATTCTAAAGCACAACTTGTCCTGCAAAAAATCAAGCCCTCATATGACTATATGGACAGAAAAGTAAAACATTCTAGCTCTGGGAAGAAGGGGAAGGAAAACCGTGAACACAAAAAAATCGAAAAGGGCTACGTCATAAATGGGTTGCTGAAACCCATTTGCAAATATATATATATATATATTTTAGCCTCAAACAGTGTCAGACTGGCTACCGGAGAAACCACCAGTAATACCAGGCCTGGCTGCGGTTACCTGCATTGAACTCGGGAGCTCTCACCCGAGCTCCGGAGTTCAGCCCGGCCTGTCCACAGCTGTCATGAACTGAACAGCAATCGCCGGGGAATCAGTCGGCGCTCGCAGTTCAGTTCTGCAAATCCGGAGTTCAGCCCAGGCTGCACTCCGGAGCTCAAGTGAGAGCTCCGGAGTTCAATGCAGGTAACTGCAGCCAGGCCTGGTATTACTGACAGTTTCTCCGGTAGCCAGTCCAACACTGGCCTCAAATATATGTTTTTATGTATTTTTTATGTAGATTTTCCCCAAAAGGTGGATAACTCAATGAACCAGAACTACAGGCAGTATTAATCAGATATTAGTTGTGACACCTCAGACATGTACAGTTGAAACCAGAAGTTTACATACACTATCTAAAAAGACACATATGCATGTTTTTCTCATTATCTGACATGAAATCAGAATAAACCTTTCCCGCTTTAGGTCAATTAGGAACCAAAATTATTTATATTTGCCAAATTGCAGAATAATTAGAGAGAGAATGTTTTAAGGCATTTTTATTACTTTCTGCAAAGTCAAAAATTTACATACACTAAAGCGGGCTTTACACTCTACGAAATCGTTAATAAATTATCGTCGGGGTCACGTTGTTTGTGACGCACATCCGGCGTCATTAACGATATCGCAGCGTGTAACACTTAAGAGCGATCTTAAACGATCGCAAAAGAGGGCAAAACCATTTGCCGTGGAGAGGTCGTCCTGAAACAAAAAATCGCTTTCAGGATGTTAGCAATGTTGTTCCTCGTTCCTGCGGCAGCACACATCGCTGTGTGTGACACCACAGGAGAGAGTAAAATCTCCTTACCTGCCTCCATCGGCAATGTGGAAGGAGGAGGTGGGCGGGATGTTTACGTCCCGCTCATTTCCGCCCCTCCGCTTCTTTTGGCTGCCTGCCGTGTGACATCGCTGTGACGCCGCACGACTCGCCCCCTTAGGAAGGAGGCAGTTCGCCAGCCAGAGCAACAACGCAGGGCAGGTAAGTCCGTGTGACAGGGGTAAGCGAGGTTGTGCGCGATGGGCAGCGATTTGCCCGTGTCGCACAACCGACGGGGGCGGGTACGATCACTTGTGATCTCGCTAGCAAGATCGCAGCGTGTAAAGCCCGCTTAAGAATACTATGCCTTTAAATAATATGGGACAGCCCATGGGATGATGTCATATCTTTGAAAGCTTCTGAGTTAGAGACACACCTGTGGATGTATCTTATTGCGCACCTGAAACACACTGCTTCTATGTGTAGCATCATGGGAAATTGAAAAGAAATCAGCTAAGATCTCAGGAAGAGAATTGTGGACTTGCACAAGTCTGGTTCATCCTTGGGTGCAATTTCCAGATACCTGAAGATGCCTCGTTCATCTGTACAAACAATTATACACAAGTGCAAACAAGATGGGAATGTCCAGCCATCATGCCGCTGAGGAAGGAGATGGGTTCTGTGTACCAGAGATCAACGTGCTTTGGTCAGACATGTGATATTAACCCAAGAACAAAAGCAAAAGATCCTGTGAATATGCTGGTGGAAGGTGGTAAGATTGTGTCATTATCCACAGTGAAACGAGTACTGTATAAACATGGGCATAAAGGCCACTCTGCCGGGGAGAAACCATTATTCCAAAAGAAACATAAAAAAGCCAGATTGATATTTGCAAATGCACACAGGAACAAAGACCTTAATTTCTGGAGACATGTCCTGTGGTCTGATGAAACTAAAATTGAAATGTTTGGCCATAAGGACTATCTTTACATTTGGAGGAAAAAATGAGAAGGTTTGAAGCCTAAGAACACCATCCCAACTGTGAAATATGGGGGTGACAGTATCATGTTGTAGGGTAGTTTAGCTGTAGGAGGGACTGGTGCACTGCACAAAATAGATGACATCATGAGGAAAGAAGATTATGTGGCAATACTGAAGCAACATCAAAAGACATCAGCCAGGAACTTAAAGCTTGGGTGGAAATGGGTCTTCCAGATGTTCAATAATGCCCAACTGGTTACAAAGTGGCTTAAGGATAAGAAAGTCAATGTTCTGGAGTGGCCATCACAAAACCCTGACCTCAGTCCTAGTGTAAATTTATGGGCAAAGCTGTAACGGCTGGTGCGAGCAAGGCGACCTACAAAGGGATTGAGGTGTGGAAATGCCTCCGCTGGCAGGCCTCTTGGACTAGCTAACTGAGCTGCATGGTTCCTAGTTTTTTAAATGTATATTTTGATTGAAAGTGTTTTACAGTAAAACAAATCTGCCTGAAATGACGGATGACTCCGATTCATGCTGCTTGCTGGTTCCCTTTAAATGTCAATATTGTAATATAATGATTTATTTAACCGTGGGTGTGAAAAGTGGTTCATTTAGTTAGAACAATTACAAACATTAATTACAATTTGAAAAGCCCAAGCACGCTAAATTATCATAATGAAGTGTAAAAAAGATGATGGGATAACGACCAGAGAAATAATGTTCGTGTAAGGATGAACTATATGCAGTTTATAATGTAGTGTCATTAACTAATAGCAGATCCACCTAGACAGCAATGATTATTAATAGATGTATCTAGCGGTGATAAAACATGCCAGGACACTGCACACACCTTTTCCTCAAGTTAAAAACACACGTAGTCTCCGTGGTGATGATGATTAAATATGCCAAAGGATGGAGCACGCCTCTTCCTCAAGCAAAAAGCTGACCGTGCCTTTTCATGGAAAGGTTTTGAAAATGATTTAATGTGTCATGTCGTGGCAGATGAAGAAACATTTGACTGTGACAACTAATTATTGAGACGAGACTGGCAGCAGAAGATACTTGACAGGAATGTACATTAGCTCTCTATTCAATTACCTGCTTGCATGCAAACATGTAGCTCCCGTCTCATTCCTCTCGCATCACACACAAATGTGGGAGACAAATTAGAAAAAATGGAGCCCAAAAGAGTTCAATAACTTAGCTATGCGTTCTGTCAGGTGACCGAAACCGATCATGGAGGATAGAAAGAACCACAGACAATTATGGGAGAGGTTATTTTACTTTTCATACTACAAGAGAGCATAAGGCTACCCTGTTTCCACAAAAATAAGACAGTGTCATATTTTTTTTGCCCCGAAAAAAGTGCTAGGTCTTATTTTCAGGGGATGGCTTATTCTAGGGGAAACATGGTTAGGTGAAAGTTTACCCCCCAAAATATGCAGATCCCCCTTCCCAGGATCGTTATACTTACCAGACCCCAGGTGTCTGGATGGCCCCCAGGTCCTCCTGTGATCTCCGGTGGGCGCTCTCAGCAGGTATGCTGCACATCGTCCTCCCCTTCTTCTGGCCAACACTCACACATCAGATCGCATGCACACACTCATATACACACACACACACACACTCATACACATACTCATACACACAGACACACTCATACACATACTCCTGAGATCGGACATACAATCGCACACACGCACACACTCATACACACACGCACACACACACACACACACACTCATGAAATCGTACATACAATCACACACGCACACACTCACCACTTCCGGGGATACCACTTGCTTCCAGCCAGCAGGGGACTCTCTGCTCTCTTGTGTCTATGATGCATTCCACCACTGGGTCCTCCATATGTTGCACCCGCAGGTCCTGTCACTCCACTGCAAAGCGTCACAGGTCCTTATGCTGCCCAGAAGCAATCAATATCGCTGGATGTGGTGAGTGTGTGTGTGTGTGCAATCTGATGTGTGATTGTGTGGGTGTGTACGATCTCATGTGTGTGTGTGTGTGTGATCTGATGTGTGCATTCCACCGCAGGTCTTTGATGCATTCTTCTGCTCCAGGTTGGCATCTGGTGAGTATGATCACGGGGTCTTCTGTCTTCTTTCTTTTGGGGTGTGTCCGCTGTCTATAATGAAGTGTTCTGCAGTATTCTTTAACTTTTTTAGCTGCATGGACACTTAATTATTGAACCGCAACTAGGTCTTATTTTCAGGGTAGGTCTTATATTTAAGCCTTGCTGAGAACTCCTGCTAGGCCTTATTTTCGGGGTAGGTCTTATTTTCTGGGAAATATGATAGGATTCCATATTAGCTCCTTAATAATTGTGTCTGATCAGTTTTTTAAAAGGGAATCTGTCACCAAGTTTTCACTACTACATCTAAGAGCAGAATGATGTGGGGGCACAGACCCTGATTGTAGTGATGTATCACTTAATGGGTTGCTTGATACAGTTTTAATGAAATTACTGTTTTACCTGCTGCAGATACACCAATTCTCTGATTGCTGAGCTCTGTATAACCCCGCCCACACCACTGATTGGCAGCTTTCTGTGTGCACTGTGTGTGAATAGACAGAATGCTGCCAATAAGTGATGATGGCAGGGTTATACATAACTCCTGAAATGTTTACTTACAGCAAAGAAGGGCAACAGTTTTACATTGCCCAGGCCAAAAACTAATACTCTAGCAGGATGCAGCCATATCGCCCCCTGCACGTTTTGGAAGTGTGTGTGTGATTTGCTCCTCCTGCACCTGTGATGCCTCCATTTAGTGGGGGCTTAGCTGCATTCTGCTAGAGTACTAGTTTTTGGCCGGTGCGACTTTTTTGCCATTTTTTTCAGCAATGCCACATAGTTTTTGTAGTGATTATTGAAAACTGAGGCAAAATGGTGCACATTGCACTGTGACCGCAATGTGTGAATGACACCTAAAACCCAAACCACACTACTGATTGACAGCTTTCTGTGTGCATAAGCAAAATGCTGACAATCAGTATTAAATGAAGATCAAGATTATGAAGGACATAGCAGTAGACTAACTAGTCCTCTAGTGATGATCTACTGCTGTCAAGGATCCGATCCAATCAGGATCGCTGATGGCACCTGAGATCGCCGATTGGATCAGTGATACTAGCCGATCCGATTGTTGATCCGAACCGAACCCATTAAATTTAATGGTAGGCAAAAGTGATCTTTTGTAAAATGGTGTAGGGGGTCTGTAAAAGAACGAAAATAAAAAAGGGTTAAAGCAGGACATACTTTCTGAATCTCCCACTGCTGCAGCACTACTTCTGGGTATGATAATTATCCCTCATCCATAGTCACTGCTTTCTACTTCCACTGACGTCTCTGATTGGCTGCGTTGGACCACATCCCACCCTCTGAGACAGCTTCTGTGATTAGTTAGAATCAT
The DNA here is from genome assembly GCF_048569485.1 of Anomaloglossus baeobatrachus. NCBI lineage: Eukaryota > Metazoa > Chordata > Amphibia > Anura > Aromobatidae > Anomaloglossus > Anomaloglossus baeobatrachus. The sequence goes on from NC_134358.1 coordinate 255,485,480, forward strand.
AAACGCTGTCTATGTCCTTATACTGGTGAGGAATAAATAAATACATAAAAATTAAATAGGGTCCCCCCTGTATTGATACCAGCATAGCTAAAGCCACAGCTACAGGCTGCAGCCCCCAGCTGTGCACTTATCATGGCTGTGTATCAAAATAAGAGGAACCTCATGCAGCTTTTTTTAATTAAATATTTTTATTTTTTTTTTTTAAAAAAAGGCAAGCGGTTTCCCCTAATTTTGATACCCAGCTATAATAAAGCCCAACAGATGGGGCTGGCCCATGGTTATTGCACCACCCAGGCTAAAAATAGCAGCCTGCAGCTGCCCAGAATTGTCGCATCCATTAGATGTGACAGTCCCGGCACTTTACCTGGTTCTTCCCAATTGCCCTGGTGCAGTGGCAATTGGGATAATAAGGGGTTAATCGCAGTCCACAGCTGACACTAAGCCCTAGATTAGTAATGGGAAGTATCTATGAGACCCCCCCATTACTAATCTGTAAGTGAAAAGAAATAAATACAAACATGGAAAAAATCCTTTATTTGAAATAAAATACAAAAAAAAAAAAAAACCGTTTTCACCACTTTATTAAACCCCAAAACACCCCTGCAGGTCTGACGTAATCCACAGGAGGTCCCAGGAAGATTCCAGCTGTGCTCCATCTGAACTGACAGCATGTGGCTATAGAACAATGACCTCCCATTGTGAGCTTCAGGCAGAGAATGAATGAGCAGTACCATCAGTGGTGACTTCACTCAGATTAGTTCAGCATCATACCAAGGTGGATGGCACAAGTTTCTGAGCCCTGTGAATAGCTAAACTGGTCATGTTGAAGAAGCAGCAGCAAAGAAGCATAACTAGAACAGATTTGATTTTAGTATTTTTGCTTAAAGAAGATGATGAGCACAAAAGCACTTAAAATGGAAGACTCCTTTAATAAAGACGTGAAGGCCATACACAGGGGCTCTTTGCTCTCAGTATTCGCCCCAGGTGCCATCAATTTTGTGTGGCCCCTTTTTTTCGGGTTTTGTGGGAAATTACTGTATTTCTAATCTGCCTGTTTTTTTATGCTGTTCCAATACACACAAGGGCAATAAATGTGTATAACACAACAAGTGTAATTGCAAAAATTAATACAAGACAAATACTTCATTTTCTGGAACAATTTTAAGGGTGCCAACACTTTCAGCCATGACTATATATAAGCGATAAGGATGACTGCAGGTTCAAGTACCTTAAGGGAGCTAACAAATATAATAAAAAAATCTTTTAAGAAAATATGAAAGAAATAAATCAAAGTTTAAATCATCCCCTTCATTCCCTCAATAAAAATTAAGATATACATAATTGGTATCACTAGGTTCATAAAAGGGCAATCAATCAAGATATAAAATAAGTTAATCTGATAGGTAAATGGCGTAATAAGAGAAAAAAATCAAAAAGGCAGCATTGCGTTTTTCCGGCTGTTGCAACAGCACGACCGAATTTAATCAACATTAAACATTACATTACAATTTTCTCACTGATTACTAAGCTATTTTATATTCATACTCCCAGCCCTTTCAGGAAGAGTTTTCAGCGGTCTCATTATCATGCCCTCGGTCGCGGGGTCGGTCTCTCCTGGGTGGGGAGATCGATGTTCTCCCTGCACCTCCATTCCTGCTTCTGGTTCAGCTTTTGTTGCTGGCTCCGTCTCTGCTGTGCAGAATGTCACTCATCCTGTCCGCTGTGCTGGAACTGCATCCTCGCAATAGGTCCTCTGGAAGTGCGCTTGGGCGATGCCCGCAGTCTCTTCCTTGTTGTTCTGATTTTGACTGCAGGATTACTTCCTGCTTATAAGGAACCTGTAGCCTATGTGTGGTACCTGTGCAACGTGCTCATTCCATTGCTAGGATTCAGGCCCAAACTACAGTGCTCTATACTCCCTTACTGCGCACTGCTGTGCAGTGCAAGATCCTTACCTTTCTTTCTCTACAGAATTTTCCCCAGCTGGTCTGTCAGTCCTGGCTTCACTGCATGCCTCAGATTCCTTTTTGCCAAGTTTACCTCCGTGGTCATTCTGGAACCCCTCCCGGACCCTTTTTATGGCTAGGAGCCGCTTTGTCAGAAGAGGTGCAGAGCACTCCGGATTCCTTCAACTACAGAATCCGCTTCCCTTTGATGGTACAGAGCATTCTGGATTCTACTCTCTGTTTGAGCTGGCATTCCACTATCTAGCTTGTATTCCTATGGACTGTCTGACCCGGGGCTGTGACCGCGATAATTCCTGTATAGGAGTTCCCTCGCCAGTAGCTCCTCCGGCGGTGCACAGCATGAGTCATCCCTTTGGAAAATGGCTGTCTGATCTTCCTGGGCTGTGCTGGGATAATCCCTGTATAGTCGTTCCCTCGCTCTTTGCTCCTCTCGCGGTGCTCAGCTTCGTGACCCTTTGGGGCCTCACATCTTCTGCTCTTGTTTAACATCACTTTAAATAAATCATCTTCTGTTTTCTCCAAATTCTCTCCAGTCTTTTGCTGTATCGGGTAATCTACTGCCACCAGTCACACGGTGGTCCAGCGAGTCCACAGTAACATATCCACGCCTCAGCAGCGTAACACACAGACAGAATTATATGACAGGTAACACCTCTATACACAGGATTCTACATTCACAATAGGTGATTTCCCAACTTCTCATCTTCGACCTGCCTTAATAATGACCTTTAAAAATATTCATTAGATTCTTTAATACAAGTGATAAGGTCTGAGTCAATCTATTGCTGCTTATGTACATGTAGATTTCCTGAAAGAATTGTAAGTATGAGTCTAGATTTGCCCCAGAGGCCAGTATGAATATTGAAAAAAATTGTATTTTTGAATACATATAGTGATATGAAAAGAATTGCCAACATTTTTTAAAAAATTACATTTAACGTGATAACCTGATTTAAGCAGTGGGTAATTTTCTGATGATACATTCCCTTTTAGGCCCTCATATACATTAAATAGCTGTTGGTCGAACATTAGCCTAAAGCTATGTCTCCTGTCTCCCCCTTGTACATGAACGCTGGGCTTAGTTGAATGTTCATGTATTTTCAAAGTGGAGGGAACAAAAAACCAATGTCAGCTGATTCTGCCAATGTTGGCAGATCCTGGCAACTATAATGTGCCTTTAGTTTAGTAACTTAAGACTTTTTTTAGTCTTTACACATTTTTGTATGTATTGATTTAAAGGGGTTATCCGTGACTTTTCCGTTGATGGTCTATCCTTAGGATAGGTCATCAATATCTGATTGATGGGGAAATAACGATGGGCACCCCCACTGATGAGAGGTTCTAAGTGTCTGTGACGGCTGGATGAGCTAAGTTGTGGAACATATCCCAGTCAACTGTATAGTGGTCCCAGACAGCACATCCACCCCCAATTCGAATCAATACGGGGTAGACATAGAGTACCCAGCCACAGCCGCTATACCACTGACTTGAGCTCATTACGTCCGCCGGCTCTTGATCATTGGGGTACCGGATGTTGCATTCCTAATTATCAGCTATTGATGACCTATCCTAAGGGTAGTCCATCAATGTACAAGTCCTAGACAAGCCCTTTATCTTTAGGTCTCTATTTACACAGGAACTTTACAAAATAGTTATTAACATATTGTTTATTGACTTTTATGAACATAAGATGCTGGATACCTTTAGATTCTCAGAACAATGTTTTAAAGTAAAGCATACTGAGTGACTTTCCTTTTCAAATCATTGCCAAGATTTTGCTATGTGGAGCTGAAACAAAAGCTTATATTGCTGAAAGTAGAGGTTGGAAAGAGTAAAGAGCGAGCTCAAAACATGTGTCATAGTTTATATTAACCTAATAGCATGTTTTACAGTGAGTAATGGAATCTTAAATTAAAGGCTGTCATACTGAAAATATGGCAGATTGAAAAATTCCTGCCATAAGTAATTGAAGTCCAATTCTACAGTATATTCACGATGACTTTGTAGTTGAATACAGGGCTGAATGTCAGGACGCTAATAAAATTTAGCATTATCTTCTGCAAAATGGCATGGTTATTGTACTCGGATGTGTTCATACCTTTTTTTTCAATGTTCTTTATATTAAGTAAGAATTAATCAAGCATAAGGGTTTATAAACATGTATAATTCGGATAAGAAAAGATCAAAACATTGTATCTATTACAAAATTATGTCAACGAAAATGTCAGCTTGCCCAGCAAAATTTAGGAAATCATAGAGGTCCATCAACAGTAAAATAAAAAACTATAGTGTGTTGGAAAATGGCCACAAAAAAATAAAAAAAACTTTTTTATATATATTATATGTCATTTGTAATCATATATAAATAGTATTGTCCTGATCGTACTAACATGTGGAAGCATCCTGCCAAGTCATCTTTAGCACGCAATGAACATTTTTGTTTTTTTCCAATTACACAACTTTTAGAATTTTTCTCTGTTTACCAGTACATTGTGTGGTTAAAAAAAGATGTCAAATAAAAGTACAACTTCTGCAAAAAAGTTCTCAAATGACTATTTGATCAAAAAGTAAAGAAGGTACAATTTTGGAAGAAAAGGAGGAAAAAATTAAAGTACAATAAAGAAACTGGATGCATCAGGAAAGGTTTAAACCTTAACCAAAGTAACCCTCTTTCACTCTGATGAAAGCTTTACATCCCTCCTTGGCATTATCTCAAGCGCCTTCATCAGCTAGTCATCTGGAATGGCTTTACACCAGCCTTGTGATAGTTCCCAGAAGCGCTGAGCACTGATTGGCTGCTTTGTCTACACTCTTTGGTGCAACTCATCCCAAACCATCTCAATTGGGTTGAGGTCAGGTGATTGAGGAGGCCATGTCATCTGATGTAGCACTCAATCTCTCTATTTCTTTGTCACATAGTCTTTACATAGTCTGAAGTGATGATACACCCAATCATCCACAATATACAAAAAGTACACCAATACTCATCTCACAAAATGTATCGGTAGGTGCGTACATGGAAATCATGCGGCTCCATAGCAGAAATCCTAATTATACCCCCACCCTCTCAACCCCACCCCCCAAAAAAAAATATTCACAGAAGAGTATATCTCAAAACTTTGCAGCCCTTACAGAGTAATTTTGCTCTTATTAAAGCCTCGAAGTGTTCCTAAACACTAAGATACCCTTCTCAGGGCCTCTATAAAGTAATATACCAACCAAATGCCCTTCAAACCAGATCTATATAAGGTGTGAGTCTTCCAATGGCTGTGATCTGGTCTACATAAGCCTTATCTCAGGCTATTTATATACTTGTTTTTCACATAGATCCCATTAACCCTTTGGGACCTTGCACCAGGGCACCACATCCAGGACCAGGCTTTGAAACTGAATTTTATGCAGTCACTTTTTTTTCAAAATTAATAACACCTTTTATGAAAAATCCCCCTGGTTATCTTCATCTACACAATAGTATGAGGACCACAGTACAGTTGCGCCTTTGACCACCCAATTTTTACCTTTTTGGTCTCACCCTTTTTTCATGCAATAATGCAGTTTTTTGTATCTGACTTTGTGAGTCCACATTTCAGCAGTTTGGTCTTTTACACCATTGAATCTGTTTGGTGGGGGGAAGTGTTGATATTAATGCATGATATATTGCTACTCCTGTTCTACACGTTGTCGTTCACTCATTGTGACCCATCCATTTTTCTACTTTTTGTGCTTTTAAAATATTTTGTATACTTATCAATAACAAATATAAATAAATTACTTTTATGTATTATCATTGGTACTTATTCTAATTTTTCTCCTTGTTCTATTATTGTAGCCTGCGACTTGACCCGGGGATGTGTTGAAGCAATATCATCACACCACTACACGTTCTCTAGCACTGGAAATCTGAAAGAGCCAGGGCTGTCTGCCCTGCTATAGTTTTCAACTGTACCTGCATATTGAGGACCAAGGCCACTGATATTACTAAATTCCATTGCCATGATGAGTTGTACTTGGTATGCATCAGAGTTTAGGGTGGTACCGGTAACATCCACATGAATGCCTAAATGTAACAATTCACAGCAGTACATTAGCAAGAGTATCACATAGCTTCAGGAAACATGCATCCTTACATAGTGCATCATGGTGACATCTCTATATGTTTACCACAGACTAGCAACACATACCCATCTGGCATGATGTAAAAGAAGATGTGACTCATCAAAGCAGGGCCAACTTGTTCCATTCCTGAATGGTCCAGTTTTGATACTCATGGGTCTATTGTAGGTGCTTTGAGTATGTGCATTCTGACTAGGCTGTGGCTCAGCAGCTCAATACACAGAAAGAAAGTACCTATCTGTTATAGGTACTAACATTAAATATCAGAAACAACCCACGAGATCTGCCTTTTTGGCGATATCTTGATTCAGTCATTTAGAAACACAATTTGGCCATTGTCATAGTCATTCAGATCCTTTCAATTGTCCATATTTCCAGCTTCAAAAACACATAAACTTCAAGAACTGGGAGATAACGGGCAATACTCAACAGCGGCACTCTACTCCATTTATTGCTACTAATGTTTGATGAGTGTGCCAGTTGTCCAACTCCCACTGATCTCATATCAATGGACCTATGGATAAGTCATCAATTGTTAGGTTCCTGGTCAACACAATTAACTTTTCCTGTCAGTGGCTTGAATATTACAGTTGATTTTATATATATATATATATATATATATATATATATATATATATATATAATTGCCTTATTCTGCCTGTCTGTCTGTCATGCTCCAAAATTGTGTCACCGTGACATGTCCTTACGGTGACACAAAGCTGATTGGCCGCTGGGCTCGCCATGGCCCCGCCCCCCCACACGGATTGGCCTCTCGCCCCGGCTCTCTGCAGGCCCCGCCCCCCTCACGCAATGCACGCTCGCTCTGGCCCAACTGACACGGAGCTCCGATTCCCAGGTGAGTACACACACACATCAGATCACACTCACTCTCACACTCACTCTCACACACACCTCACACATCACAACATGCTGGGATATCGCTTGCTTCTACACCGGCTCCGTCAGGATCCCGGCAGCGCCAGACATAACCTTGCGATGCTGGGATCTTGACGGAGGCCGTGAAAGCTGGTAACCATTATACACATCGGGTAACTAAGGTCCCTTAGTTACCCGATGTGTATCATAGTTACCAGTGTACACCGGCTCACACTCACTCTCACACACACCTCACACACACATCACATCGCATCCACACATCAAGGTCCTGCAGCTGCGGAACATACACACACATAACAGCACACACACACACACATACACACACACACAAATCAGATCACACTCACACACACCTCACACATCACATCGCATCCACATACTCACAGCATCCTGGGATATCGCTTGCTTCTCGGCGGCGATACTGTGCTGTTGTGAGCTTCCAGGACCTGCCGGGGGATCACATGGCCAGAAGCATGTGATATCCCCGGATGTTGTGAGTATCAGCGCGTATGTGCAATATCGTCAGTGTGTGTGTCTTTGTGTGTGAGTGTATGCGATCGGGTGTGTGTGAGTGGATGCGATCGGGTGTGTGTGAGTGGATGCGATCGGGTGTGTGTGAGTGGATGCGATCGGGTGTGTGTGAGTGGATGCGATCGGGTGTGTGTGAGTGGATGCGATCGGGTGTGTGAGTGTCGGCAGAGGAGCACGGCATGCTGGAGGAGGCTGGGAGCAGAGAGGCTGATCATGGGGAAGGCTGGGAGGAGAGAGGCTGATGCTGGGGGAGGCTGGGAGGGGGAGGGGGAGGCTGGGACGAGGGAGGCTGATGCTGGTGGAGGCTGATGCTTGGGGAGGCTGATGCTGGGGGAGGCTGGAAGGAGAGAGGCTAATGCTGGTGGAGGCTGATGCTTGGGGAGGCTGATGCTGGGGGAGACTGGGAGGGGAAGGCTGATGCTGAGGGAGGCTGGGAGGAAGGAGGCTGGGAGGAGAGAGGCTGATCCTGGGGAAGGCTGGGAACGGGAGGCTGATGCTGAGGGAGGCTGGAAGGAGAGAGGCTGATGCTGGGGGAGGCTGGAAGGAGAGAGGCTGATGCTGGTGGAGGCTGATGCTTGGGGAGGCTGATGCTGGGGGAGACTGGGAGCGGAAGGCTGATGCTGAGGGAGGCTGGGAGGATGAGGCTGGGAAGAAGGAGGCTGGAAGGAGAGAGGCTAATGCTGGTGGAGGCTGATGCTTGGGGAGGCTGATGCTGGGGGAGACTGGGAGGGGAAGGCTGATGCTGAGGGAGGCTGGGAGGAAGGAGGCTGGGAGGAGAGAGGCTGATCCTGGGGAAGGCTGGGAACGGGAGGCTGATGCTGAGGGAGGCTGGAAGGAGAGAGGCTGATGCTGGGGGAGGCTGGAAGGAGAGAGGCTGATGCTGGTGGAGGCTGATGCTTGGGGAGGCTGATGCTGGGGGAGACTGGGAGCGGAAGGCTGATGCTGAGGGAGGCTGGGAGGATGAGGCTGGGAAGAAGGAGGCTGGGAGGAGAGAGGCTGATCCTGAGGAAGGCTGGGAAGAGGAGGCTGATGCTGAGGGAGGCTGGAAGGAGAGAGGCTGATGCTGGGAGAGGCTGGAAGGAGAGAGGCTGAGGCTGGGAGGAGAGAGGCTGATGCTGGGGAAGGCTGATGCTGAGGGAGGCTGGGAGGGGAAAGCTGATGCTGGGGAAGGCTGGGAGGATGGAGGCTGGGAGGAGAGACGCTGATCCTGGGGAAGGCTGGGAGAGGGAGGCTGATGCTGGAGGAGGCTAGAAGGAGAGAGGCTGATGCTGGCGGAGGCTGATGCTGGGGGAGGCTGGAAGGAGAGAGGCTGATGCTGGTGGAGGCTGATGCTTAGGGAGGCTGGGAGAGGGAAGCTGATGCTGAGGGAGGCTGGGAGGAGGGAGGCTGGGAGAGGTAGGCTGAGAGAAGAGAGGCTGATGCACACACACACACACACACACACACACGCGCGCGCACTGCACAACACACCACACACACACACACACACACTGGGAACCACAAACAACTGCCCTACACAGACACCCACACACACAGACAACGCTGCACACACACAACACCCAACACACAAACACCGCGGCACACACAAATATACGCACATACCGCACAACACACACATTGCACAAAACATACCTCCCCCCAAAACACACCACACACACACAAACCGCGCAACACACACACAACGCTACAGACACACAGCGCTCCACAAACAACGCAACACACGCAACACACATACAACACCGCTCTCACCCCCCGTCACACCCAGACAACACCCAGAACATGTACAGCGCCCTACACAAACACTTGGTAACTACACACAACAACATCTATATATATATATATATATATATATATAACAAAAATCATACATGAACTACACAATACGTAAATTCTAGAATACCCGATGCGTAGAATCGGGCCACCTTCTAGTATATATATATTTGTGTCAGAAAACTTATCTGAATTTGGTTTCCACTCTTCGAAGTCTGCTGCAGTTAAGGCACACATATATAGCAGTTTATATCACTTTGCTTCTGCAGCAGGGATTATTTCCTTTTCTTTTCCCTCCAGTTAAGTGTAAAAACCATAGACAAGAATTAATTAAAAAACTGATCCCATATTTTCCTACTGTTTTGTTGCCATATGTCTCCCTTAGGGCAACATAATAGTTATTTTTCGTCTGAGCCAGCAATAATTGAAGTCAAAGTTTTGTACTTTGTGCACCTGTCAAACACCCACAACCGGAGAAAGAGATATTCCACATATTAATTCTCCAGCTCAGTGAGACATACAGCAACAATATGGATACAAAAAATGATAAGGGTGCAATTAATATGTGAGAACGCACCCAAACCAGCCCCAGCTAGATATAGTCAGTTTGCGATGTTGTGTGCTGGCTGACGTGTTATTTTAAGGCGGAAGAATTTTGGTGATGAAAATTTTGCAGGGAATTTTAATTTTCCAATCAGATATCTATGATGGGCACTTAACCTGGAAAGGTATCTAGAAAAGACCGGTCACCATTACTTACTTAAGTAATGAAGAGAGAGCACTAAAGTGCTTGAGTGCACGTTACGTGAATCGAGCAGGTCGGACGCTCAGAGGGGCTTAATTTAAGTAACAAATATAATGGATGTCAATGCAAAACACAAGCATTTTTCCGTTAGACCCTAACAGAAGGTCTGGGGAGGCCTGAAATTGATCGAAACACCGCTGAAATGGGAACAGTATGGGAAAGATACCTGGTCCTATCTCTGCTGGGAGAAAATTATGGCACTTTTATGGAGTGACAAAGATAAGTACAAAACCCAAACTAAAATGGATTTTACTGGAAAAAAATGTTAAAAAATATTATTCCCTGGATAATGTCTTGTATATAAAGCAAAGTAAAAAAAAATGCCTCCTCCACCCCTTAGGCTATGTTCCCACAAAGGATTTTTCCACTTTTTCATAGCTTTCAATGGTGAGTGAAAGAACACTGCAAAAAATGCTGAAAGAATTGACATGCTGCTTCTTTAAAAAAATGTTTTTCAGTCATGAAAAAAACCAACTGTGTTCATGAAATTTATGAAATCTCATTGTTCTTGCTAGTACTGTAAAAATCAGCTTTAAAAATTTGTAAAAAATGTACTATTTTAAACTGGCCATCAATGAGTTCTGACCTCAATGCCATTGAAAATCTTTGGGGTGAGCTGAAATCTGCCATTGGGAAAAGAACCCTGCAAACATTCAAGAGCTTGAACAAACTGTAAAGGGAGAAAATACCAGCTGAGAAGTGCAAGAAGTTTATAGATGGCTACAAGAAACGGCTGCCATCAAAGCCAAAGGGTGTGTAACCAAGTATTAATTAGGGGGGCCGTTATTGCTGAACATGCTGTTTATTCTGTTTCTTCTTTGAAATTGCAACATGTAAGCTAATAATTAGGGATGATCGAATACCTCAAATATTCGGCTTCGCGAATATCCGATGAATAGGTCGCCGCTATGCGAATATTCGATGCGCAATGTAAGTCTATGGGAAGCCAGAATAGTTCCGAATAGTTGTTATTTGGGTTTCCTATTGACTTACATTGCGCATCGAATATTTGCAAATATTCGAATAGCAGCGACCTATTAGGCAAATACTCGTGAAGCCAAATATTTGAGGTATTCGCTCATCCCTATTAATAAACAATGTTTTATTGTTGTCTTATTTTGGACCACTTATTAAAAAATCCTGAGTATATAACTTTGGTATATTTCTTGACGGTTCCATGCTTGGCAAACCTCTTAATAACATTGGGCACTGTTGAAACTGGCATACCAAGGTCTTTGGAGATGGCCTTATACCCTTTGGAAGTCTTGTGTTTGCTAATAGTAGCAGTTCTGATGTCCTCAGACAGCTCCTTTGTCTTCACCATTGTGACAAAGAAACAGGCCTACCATGTGGCTTTTTAACCCCTGCACCCACAGCCACTAATACACCCTTGTGACCAGGCCATTTTTTACAATTCTGACCAGTGTCACTTTGACAGGTTATAACTCTGGAACGTTTCAACGGATCCTGGTGATTCTGAGATTGTTTTTTCGGGACATATTGTTCTTCATGATATTTGTAAATTTAGGCAATTTTTTTTGTGTCTATTTGTAAAAATTTCAGAAATTTGGTGAAACGTTTGAAAATTTTGCAATTTTATGCCCAGAAATCTGAGATGTGTCACACAAAATAGTTAATAAATAACATTTCCCACTTGTGTACTCTACATCAGCGCAATTTTTGAAACAAATTTTTTTTATTAGGAAGTTAGAAGGTTCAAATTTCATCAGCAATTTCACATTTTTCCAACAAAATTTACAAAACCATTTTTTTAGGGACATCACATTTTAAGTGACTTAGAGAGGCCGAGGTGACAGAAAATACCCAAAAGTGACACCATTCTAAAAACTGCACCCCTAAAAGTACTCAAAACCGCAAAGAAGTTTATTAATCCTTCAGTGTTTTCACAGGAACCAAAGCAATGTGGAAGGAAAAAATGAAAATATTACTATTTTACACAAAAATTTTACTTTAGCAATAAAATTTTGCATTTTCACAAGGCTATCAGGAAAAAAAATGACCCATTAAATTTTTCACAATTTGTCCCGAGTACACCGGTGCCTCATATGTGGGGAAATGTAATCTTTGGGCACACGGTAGGGTTCGGAAGGGAAGGAGCACCATTTGAATTTTTGAAAGCAAAATTAGCTGTAAGCATTAGCAGACGCCATGTCGCATTTGGAGACCACTTGATGTGCCTAAATAATAGAGCTCCCCTACAAGCGATCCCATTTTGGAAACTAGACCCCTCAAGGAATTTATCTAGATGTTTGGTGAGCCCCTTGAGCCCACAGAATTTTATAACGTTGAGCCGTGAAAATAATAAAAAAAAATGTTACCACAAAATTGTTGATTCAACCAGGTAGCTTTGTTTTCACAAAGGTAACAGGAAATAATGCACCATAAAATGTATTGTGCAATTTCTCCTGAGTTCGCTGATACCTCATGTGTGCTGGAAATCAACTGCTTGTCGCACCACAGTGCTCGAAGGGGAAGGAGTGCCATTTGATATTTGGAGCACATATTTTCCTAGAATAGTTTGCAGACGCCATTTGCAGAGCCTCTAAGTGCGAGAACAGATGAAATACCCCTTAAGTGACCAAATTTTAAAAATTGAACCCCTCTGGGAATTCATCTACGGGTGCAGTGATTATTTAGTCTCTGGAAAACACCCATGGTATCAAAAGTGAATATTGAAGAATTAAAAATTGCAAATAAGCCCTTGTGCTCAGTATATTGTAGTGACTGTACATTGTGCCCAGTTTGTGCTTCTGTAAACCTGCACTCCGTACATTTTAGTGGGCTCTCCTCCCTACAACAATGGCAAACATGTGGATGCCAATTATGGTTTAGCCACATTTTGGGGCTCAGTAGGGAGGGAGGCATGTGGATTGGGAGCGCAGATTTTACTAATTTTCTTTATCTGAGGGGGGGAGCCATAGCTTTTTTCGAGAGCTTTTGTGCTACCAGTAACGTGGAAGCCTCCCATATTTCCATTAGCTGATGATGGACCTGATTTGAGACTTGTGTTTTTGTGGGTTGAGTTGAATACTATTTGGTGGCGATTTGGGTAAAGAACATTTTGAATTAGTCCACATTTTTCCTGTGCTCTATGATGAGCACTTACATCGGGGTTTCCATCTACATCTCCAAAATACGTGATTTAGGTGAAACCCACAGCAGGATAAATATGTGCCGCGCCGTACTGCGATCTTTTAGAGGCAGAATAAACAAATCAACAGCAGGTGAATAATTGGCTTTATTTTTTACGCCATTAACCTTGCAATGTAGGTGATTAGGTGGCTTTATTCCTCTGGTCAATAGGATTACAGCTATACTAGGTTTATATCTTTTTTTTTTTAGGTTTCGTGCATGTCTTGCTTTTTACAAAATAAAGGTTTTTTGCATCACCGGATTTTGAAGGCTATAGTTTTTTTTATTTTTCTGCTGACAGAGTCATGTGAGGGCTTGTTTTTTGCGGGATGAGTTGGAGTTTTAATTGGAACAATTTTTGGTCACATATTTTTTGATCGCTTTCTGATTCACTTTTTGTGAGGCAGAATCAAGAAGAAACAACAATTCAGAAATAGTTTGGTTTTTTTTAAAGCTTTTCACCATGCTGTAAAAGTGATGATAGCTTTATTCTACAGGTCGGTACGATTACAGCAATACTATATTTATATAGTTGGGGGTTTTTTTGCTGCTTTTACACCAAAAAAACAATTTTATAATTAAAAAAAGCAGTTTTACATTGCTGTATTCTGAGAGCTGTAACTTTTTTACTTTTTGGCTTACAGAGCTGTATGGAGGCTTGTTTTTTGCGGGACAAGATGACGTTTTCAGTGGTACCATTTTTATTTTATGGCTTTTCGATCGTGTTTTATTCAACTTTTTTGTCAGCTATATGTTGAAAAGACAGTTTTTGCTACTTTTTTTAATTTATTTTTTTACTGTATTCATTGAAGGGGGTTAACTAGTGTCACAGGTTTATAGCTCAAGTTGTTATAACTATTTCTTGGAATATTTTTTTTGTTCTTTATTTTCTGATTTTTTTTATGTTTTTGTTGTCTTTAAACATTTTTTTTACTTTTTCACTAAGTTCCTTTATGAGACAGCACCCCACAGTGCTCTGATCGCAGCTACAATGTTCTGCAGTGCTTGATCACTGCAGGACAGTGCAGCTGTCAGCTCTGCAGTTAGAGTGTGTAATCACTGACACTCTCTGTAGGCCCCCAGCAGTCAGGTGATCTTGGGTCACCATGACAACAATCAGGTCCTTGAGATTACATTGCAGGGGTCCGGATCATAGGTAAGTGGGAGCACGATGCCTCTCCTAATCCCCTAAGTGTCGCGATCGGTTTTGATCGTGTCAATTAGGGGGCTAACTAGCCATGGATGGCACAGACACCATCCCTGGCTGCGGGGGCAGTGACTCGGCTGTCAGGTAAATCAAGTCACCGGCCGCAATCGCGCGTGCACGGCCCCCTGTACCCCCGCGATTTTTGGAATGTATGGATATGACCCTGGTCATTGTCACATAAAAATAGGACGTACATGTATGCCCCGCGGTCGTGAAGGAGTTAAAACACTGTAGTCATCATTCATTGGCTAATTCATGTCACATAGGCACCAACAATTTATCACAGGTGATTCTCATTTGTAATTTACCACTGGCGAGTCAAATGTGTTTCCATACTTATTTAAATACCCTCATTCCCCCTGGATCTGTGCTGATGATAGACTTAAAATCTATACAAGCTCTGGATGCAAGCAGTCGGCTTACACTCATCTGAAGAAATATTGTTGTTCTTTGCTGTATCATGATCTGCACATAGATGCAGAATCTATATTGGGTGGTGAGAGAAGCCAAGGGCCAGCAGTAGGCTTGGTCACCATCTTCCCCTTCCTTAGACACAGGATTTCCTTTCCCTTCCCTTTTAGGCTGTGTGCGCACTTTGCGTTGAGTTACTTGCAGTTGTAAACACATCCTCTGGCAGAAATTGTCTTTGTCAAATTTGGTTTTGGCCACAAAAATGCTAAAAATACGTTTGCGTTTTTACCGTGTTTTACACGCTTTTTCATTGCTTAAAGTCAGATGAGGTTTCAATACAAAAAAAACACAAAAAATTAAGTAAAGTTTAAACATGAAAAAATTGCTAAAAAAATGATAACAAAAATCATGCATAAAATCATACACAAAATAACTTATTTTATTAAAATGATAACTGTGATCTAATAGTTATGTTTCAAATAACATTAAATCATTGATTTTCATTAATTTAATTGTCGGACTATGTGTGTTTGTAAAGGGACATATCATGCCCTTAATATAATGTCAAAAACACATGCGTTTATTTTGTCAAAAAAGCATGTAAAACGCTGGGATTTTGATTTAGGATGCGTTTTGAAACTTCAGATTGACTCTAATGTTAGCAAAACGCCGCCAAAATGGCAAAAACAATTGACATGTCGCTTCTTTAAACGCAGAGATTTTGACAAATTTTCTACAACTGAAATGCTGCGTTTTTAACAGCATTGTGCACACAAGAAAGCCCTATTTCCCATAGACTTTCCTTGAAAATCAAAACGCATGCATTTTGGCATTAAAACGCTGCAGTTCAAAACGCTGCGGAAATGCATGAAAAAACACAAAGTATGCACACAAGAAAAAACAAACAGCCAGCACCAAATGTGCACTTCAGCACTAAACATTCCAAACTGTATTTATAAAAATGTTGAGATTTTTGGCAAAAAATTGCAATTTCTTGAGCTGCCTCGCCACGTCACGGCAAATCTCATTTGAGGCAGTCCTACACTAAAATATTTTTATAAAATGTGCCATACGGCCTCACATATGAATAGTAGAACTGCTCTTAGCAGCACTCACCTGGTCTATTTCAATCCTGTACCCATGACTGAGTCATGGCTGTGGGCGGTACAGGTCCAAGCAAATGCTGCATGAAGTAAATAGCCTGTGGACAAGGCCTGATGACTTAATGTGAACAGTCACCAACCGCCAAAATCTAGACAGATGGAATACATCCCAAATTGGGGTGCATAGCAAGGTGGAGGTCAACCACCGACCAATTCAATGAAGAAAAAACAAAAAGCCAGCACCAAATGTGCACTTCAGCACTAAACATTCCAAACTGTACTTATTATAAAAATTTTGAGATTTTTGGTAAAAAATTGCAATTTCTTGAGCTGCCTCGTCACGTCACGGCAAATCTCATTTGAGGCAGTCCTACACTAAAATATTTTTATAAAATGTGCCATACGGCCTCACATATGAATAGTAGAACTGCTCTGGAGTGGCGTTGAGTGACGGGGTGGCTCAAGAAATTGCAATTTTTTGCCAAAAATCTCAAATTTATAATAAGTACAGTTGGAATTTTTAGTGCTGTAGTGCACATTTAGTGCTAGCTTTTTTGTTTTTTCTTCATTGAATTGGTCGGTGGTTGACCCCCACCTTGCTATGCACCCCAATTTGGGATGTATTCCACCTGTCTAGATTTTGGCGATTGGTGACTGTTCACATTCAGTCATCAGGCCCTGTCCACAGGCTATTTACTCAATGCAGCATTTGCTTGGACCTGTCCCGTCCACAGCCATGATTCAGTCATGGGTACGGGATTGAAATAGACCAGGTGAGTGCTGCTAAGAGCAGTTCTACTATTTCATATGTGAGGCCGTTTGGCACATTTTATAAAAATATTTTAGTGATAGGACTGCCCCAATTGAGATTTGCCGTGGAGTGGCGGGGTGGCTCAAGAAATTGCAATTTTTGCCAAAAATCTCAAATTTATAATAAGTACAGTTGGAATTTTTAGTGCTGTAGTGCACATTTAGTGCTAGCTTTTTTGTTTTTTCTTCAAAATATGCACACAGCCTTACCTTTCGCTTTGTCATTCCCCGTACCTAGGGTGACACCTATGTGACAGATAATAGCCCAAATGACACCATTTTAAAAACTATACCTCTCAAAGTGCTCAAAACCACATCCAAAGTTTAACCCATTAGGTGCTTCACATGAACTAAAGCAATTTGGAAGGAAAAAACATTGAAAATTTTACTTTTTCCCACAAAAATATTGGTTTGACCCAAAATTATTTGTTTTCACAAGAGTATCAGGAGAAAATGGACAATAAAATTTGTTGTGCAATTACTTCTGATTATGGCAATACCCCATAAGTGGTGTAAAATGATTGTTTGGACGCACGACAGAGCTCAGAAGGGAAGGAGCGCCATTTGATTTTAAGAATGAAAATTTGGCTGAAATAGATACTGGAAGCCATGTCGCATTTCGAAAGCCCCTGATGCGCTTAAACAGCAGAAATTACTTCAGCACATCTGCAACCACAGGACTTCACTAGACTTCACTGCTCTAGTGTGATTTTGGCCCACCTTCTTCCAGTCTATTCCACAATTCTTTGACTGTTGTGGGCTTCTTGGCCATAACTGTCACCAAGGATTTTTCAGATGTTTTCTATTGAGTTTAGATAAGGACTCTGTGCTGGCAATTTCATTGTTTCAATGTTTTCTGTTTCAAGGAACTGCTTTACCCATTTTGCTGTGTGACAGGGAGCATTGTCCTGCATGAAAATTGCTGGTTGATTGAGTGATGAATGCAAATAAAGAACCATGTGTTGTTGAAGAAGGTTCTGATCCACACTTGCATTCACTCTGCCATGTAGCTGTATGAGAGGTCCAACTCCTGCTGCAGAAAACATTCCCCAAACCAAGACACTTCATCTACCACCGTTCACTGACTTTTTAACACACTTTGGGTTCAGTCTTTCCATATTTTGTTAACGAACATAATGTTTCCCATCAGACCCAAATAAATAAAACTTGTTTTCATCACTAAAATGAACTATGGATCACTTCTCTTTTGTCCACACAACATGTCTCTCACCAAAGGTGAGTCTAGCATTTTGATTCTTTCTTCTAATGAGAGGTTTGGTCACTGCAGAGTGGGGTTTCAGTCTAAGGGTGGCTTTGTACGTTGCAACATCGCACGTGCGATGTCGATGGGGTCAAATCGAAAGTGAATTTCCCCTCCCCCTCTCCTTTTTATTGGGGACTAAGTGTGTGAGCATGCGCTATTCGCTCTTCTTATTTGATATTTTCCCAGTTCACGAGTATGTACTGTGCACTCTCTGTATTTGATATTTTTAAAGTCCATAAGCATGCGCTGTTTGGCTTTTTGTATCTGATATTTTCTAAGTCCATGAGCATGCTCAGTTTACATTCGTGAGATAATTTCTAAGTCCATGAGCATGCGTTGTTTTTGTGCTTTGTATTGGTTTTCCTAAGTCCATGAGCATGCTCAGTTTACAGTTGTGAGATATTTTCTAAGTCGATGAGCATGCGCTGTTTCGTTCTTTGTATCTGTGGTGTGTTTTTCTAAGTCCATGAGCATGCTCAGTTTACATCTGTGAGATATTTTCTAAGTTCATGAGCATACTCTGTTTCGTTCTCTGCATCTGATCTTTCTAAGTTCATGAGCATGCTCAGTGTACATCTGTAAGTGCATGCGTTGTTTCACTCTCTGCATCTAATATTTTCTAAGTCCATGAGCATGCTCAGTTTACAACTGTGAGATTACCCATAGTTCATTGTGGGATTACCCATAGTTCATTGTGAAGGAGATGAATGTCACATGATCGAACTTAGCTCGCAGATGCTTGTTCTGATAGGCGGCAGGTTTACCTGCTGGGAAGCTATTCATTGATGGACTTTATCGATTGACTGATTAACAACCCTATTATAGAGGGAGACATAAAGCCATATTAAACTGTGGAAATGCCTGGAGTTATATCGGTCACCTTGATAGGTGCTTACTTATGAGTGACTGATATATTGGCAAATCATAGCGTAGAACACATAACAGTGCTCGATCACATCCAATTGAAGTGTGAATGGAAGTTATCCTGAATTTGATTTGGCCACTGGAGTCCACCACTATTGGTAGCCCTATGGTGAGGTCACCATCAGAGGTTTTAAAAGGGCATGTAACCGGTTTTCAGCATTCTATAGCCTCAGCCCCCTGATGAAGCCAGTCATGGTGAAACATGTCGGGGAGGCTATTAGCTGTTAGTTTTTAACAGGCAGTATAGGTGATAGCCAGCCATATTACGTTAGGAATTTATCCAGAGTACTGTCAGTCCGCGGCCGCACTTATCTTATACGGAATTAGCTTCCCACCTGCCAATTTTAACTTTTGTCCATTTATATAATTTAATAAAGTTTATTTGATTAGGTCATTAGTTAGGGTACCTCTTGTTGCCCTTCGGGCAAATAGTGTTTGTATAATTACCCCTACGCTGACCGGGTGTGACAATCAGAGGTTAGTGTTTGTGACACTGTATGATGACACAGATCCTTACCTTATTTAGTGCTGAACTGGCTAGCAATTCCAGCTGCAGTGTTGAAATGATTACCCATGGAGATTATCCACATTATCCTGTCCTCTCTTGCAATGGCGATCAGCCTTCTTGGGGGACTTGAAGAGTTTGTGATGTTGTAAAGATGCAATCTTCTTGAAATCACAGACTTGGAATGACCAACTTCTATTGCTATGGCTAATAAAGTCACCCCTTTGGCCTTTAACAATGGTGTCCTCCTTGGTCATCTCCCATGAAGTCCACTTTGGCTCAAACAACGACGGATGGTGCGATCTGACACAGATGTTCCTTGAGCTTCAAGTTCACCTTTAATCTATTTAGAAGTTTTTCTAGGCTCTTTTTTTACCATTCGTATTATCTGTCTCTTTGATTTGTCATAAATTTTCCTCTTGCGGCCACGTCCAGGGAGGTTGACTACAGTCCCATGGATCTTAAATTTCTGAATAATATGTACAACTGTAGTCACAGGAGCATCAAGCTGCTTGGAGATGGTCTTATAACCTTTACCTTTAACATGCTTGTCTATCATTTTCTTTCTAATCTCCTGAGACAACTCTTAACTTTGCTTCCTCAGGTCCATGTTGAGTGTGGTACACACCATGTCACCAAACAGCACAGTGAGTATCTGTACCCCTATATACAGGCCCACTGACTGATTACAAGATTGTAGACACCTGTGATGCTAATTAGTGGACACACCTTGATTTCTTCATTTAACATGTCCCTTTTGTCACATTATTTTCAGGGGTACCATCATTTTTGTCAAGGACTGTTTCATGAGGTTTATTTTTTTAAACATTCTGTGGAAGCATGGTTGAAAAGCAATGTCTGACTTTCATTTGTTCATTTTCATAGATTTTTTTTATTGATTATTACTTTTGTCAGATTCAAGTTATTTCTGTGACCATTGTGGGTTTTCCTTTCATTAAACGAGGGGTACCAATAATTTTGACTGTGTGTGTGTGTGTGTGTGTGTGTGTGTGTGTGTGTGTGTGTGTGTTTATGTAATATATAGGTGAAGTAGAACATAGACTGTGTGAAATTCAAGTCTACCTAGAAAAATGTATGTGTTGAAGCTGGCAAAGGGTAGTTGCACCAATTATTGATTTGATAAAAACTTCTGTTTTATTCATTCACTTTGCAACTTAATTGATAAAAATAAGCTATTAATGCTTTCATTTTAAAGCATTCTTACTTTGCTGCATTCCTTCCACACCTGCCTATAACTTTTGCACAGTACTGAATATATGTTTCCATATAACACTTACTTAATTCAATGATAATAAGCACTATGGCAAAACACTACTCACAACCTCAGTACTCCCTATACAGGGAATAAATTACAAAAAGTCAAAGCAATGTTTCATAGTTCACCAAATGGTGCAAAAGGCTATGAAATAAAATCAATAAGTTAATCAGATCTGGAAACTCCCATAAGACAAATCAAGAATTACAATGTAGTAAAAAATTAGTAAATGTAATTCTTGCACAATTATTTTGTTGCTAAATGCTTTATCTGTTTAACTGTCTCTTACACGACTTGCTGCAACTGGGATAACATGGGAGAACATGTCACATAGTTTATTTTCTTTGTTTTTACTACAGAACATAGTTACATAAATTTTTCCCTAAGGCTGCTTTCAGATGTATAATGTGACTTTTACCTGGCCGGGGATCTGTAGTGTTTTCTTCAGCTTGTAACAAAATATATTATAGCGCTGCGGTCTTCCAATCGCTGTGCTGTGGATTTTATAGACACTGGAGAATGTGTATGTATGAAATACTGTAAATGCCTGTTGTGAAATAATGTAGAGTAACTCCAAAAATAAGTTTTCCATTATTGTTATTAACGCATATGAGTGCCAGCGTTAGACCGGGGTCACACGAGCCTATGGTCTCTCTGTAATCATTTATGGTAAGGACTCTTGAACAAACTGATCCAAGTTTGATCTAAGTGTCAGCTTAGCGTGATCCGATTCTCTGCCATGAAAAAAATGTCTCCATTTTCTCCATTCTGTGAGTCCTTGGAAATTGGACTGCCCTTGGATTTCCCCACACTCATAGTATCATAGTATCATAGTTTTTAAGGTTGAAGGGAGACTCTAAGTCCATCTAGTTCAACCTGTAGCCTAACATGTTGATCCAGAGGAAGGCAAAAAAAACCCAATGTGGCAAACAAGTTCCAATGGGGAAAAAATTTCCTTCCTGACTCCACATCCGGCAATCAGACTAGTTCCCTGGATCAATACCCTGTCATAAAATCTAATATACATAACTAGTAATATTAAATTTTTCAAGAAAGGCGTCCAGGCTCTGCTTAAATGTTAGTAGTGAATCACTCATTACAACATCATGCGGCAGAGAGTTCCATAGTCTCACTGCTCGTACAGTAAAGAATCCTCGTCTGTGATTATGATTAAACCTTCTTTCCTCAAGACGTAGCGGATGCTCCCGTGTTCCAGTCGCAGGCCTAGGTGTAAAAAGATCTTTGGAAAGGTCTCTGTACTGTCCCCTCATATATGTATACATTGTGATTAGATCCCCCCTAAGCCTTCGTTTTTCCAAACTAAATAACCCCAAGTTTAATAACCTGTCTTGGTATTGCAGCTCACCCATTCCTCTAATAATCTTGGTCGCTCTTCTCTGCACCCTCTCCAGTTCAGCTATGTCCTTCTTATATATCGGTGACCAGAATTGTACACAGTATTCTTAGTGCGGTCGCACTAGTGACTTGTACAGAGGTAGAACTATATTTTTTTCATGAACACTTATACCTCTTTTAATACATCCCATTATTTTATTAGCCCTGGCAGCAGTTGCCTGACACTGTCCACTAAAGTGAAGTTTACCATCCACCCATACACCCAAGTCTTTTTCTGTGTCTGTTTTACCCAGTGTTCTACAATTAAGTACATAATCATAAATGTTATTTCCTCTACCCAAGTGCATGACCTTACATTTATCTACATTAAACTTCAATTGCCACTTCTCAGCCCAATCCTCCAATTTACATAAATCTGCCTGTAATATAAAATTATCCTCCTCTGTATTGATTACCCTGCTGAGTTTAGTATCATCTGAAAATATTGAAATTCTACTCCGCATGCCCCCAACAAGGTCATTTATAAATATGTTGAAAAGAAGCGGGCCCAATACTGACCCCTGTGGTACCCCACTATGAACTGAGACCCAGTCCGAGTACGTGCCATTAATAACCACCCTTTGTTTCCTATCACTGAGCCAGTTTTTAACCCAGTTACACATATTTTCCCCTATCCCCATTATTCTCATTTTATGTACCAACCTTTTGTGTGGCACCGTATCAAAAGCTTTTGAAAAGTCCATATACACAACATCCACTGCATTTCCCTGGTCCAGGCTTGAACTTACCTCTTAATAGAAGCTGATCAAATTAGTTTGACAGGATCGATCCCTCATAAACCCATATTGATAATTTGTCATAAGGTTATTTTTCTTGAGATACTCCAGTATAGCATCTCTCAAGAAACCCTCAAGGATTTTACCAACCGTAGAGGTTAAACTTACTTACACTCATAGACTTGAATGGGTGCACGCCATTCGATTTGTGCTGCCACCCTCATCATGCTGAGCTTTTTTTCTTATTCCAAATAGGCATGAAAAATAATGTGAGAAATTTTTAATGGATTTGTAATAAAGAGATTTTTTTACTGATGAAAAATAATTAGGGATGATCGAATACCTCAAATATTCGGCTTTGCGAATATTTTCTGAATATCTCTCCGCGATTCGGCTATTCGATGCACAATGTAAGTCTGTGGGAAACCCGAATAGTTCCCAATAGTTGTTATTCGGGTTTCCCATAGACTTATATTGCGCATCGAATATTCGCAAATAGTCGAATAGCGGCAAGGTATTCGGAAAATATTCGCAAAGCCGAATAATCGGAGTATTCGATCATCCCTAAAAACAATGTTCTGATCGGCACTTCCACATAGTAAAACATTGGTCCGAGTGCTATCCGATAAGACATTGGACAGCACAAGTCCATGTTATATAGTGTTGTAAGCCGGCCCTTAATACACCATACGAGATGCTTTAATGGCTTTGTAGAAAAATAGATCTAGACAGTGTTGGATTGGGATGCATTGACCAAAAGTAACATTGACTCTAAGGGTCCACTGCTTAGCTACATGCAAATAATAGATTACCCTTCATCATAAATTTAGCTATGCTTCTATATAATTACCTTGGTAGATTGTTTCTGTAAAAGAATGATGAAATGCTGCCTTTGTATTTAGTGCATCAACAGTATATTGCAAACTGCTGCTCATGTAGAGGGGCCTACCAGGGGGTTTACCTGCTCACCAGTGGACCAGTCCAAGCATGTAGGTAAGTAGAGAGATATAGAAAGATAGATAGATAGATAGATAGATAGATAGATAGATAGATAGATAGATAGATAGATGCCCTTGAAAACTACTAGTCTATATACTGGTCTATATACTGGAGGGAGTGTTCCAAAGAAGGAAAATCAGTATTAAGAGTAGTGGGATTATATATATCTTGTAAATAGTTTCTGCCTTAAGATTTACATGATTTCAGAATGCTGCAGTATGTCATCAAAACCAATTACTGTCTATGTGCAGCTGAGGACTACACCCATCTTCCCAGTAATAAGTGCTGGAGCTCACATTTACAAGTAGTATTAGCTATGCATTGTGCTCCCCTGCCTTCCTCATTCCCGGCGAGTCACCTCCAGCCTGCAGCTAAACATGAAAAACGATGTCCCAACCAATGCAGCAAAACAACCCTAACTGTATAAACAAGCCCAGCAGCTTCCACTGTGTGCAGGTGTCTAGACAAGGCTGAGGAGCTGATAAGGAGGCGCATCAGCAGAAGCAGCGATGTTTGTACTGCCATTGTCACTTGGAACATCCTTCACGCCGCTTGCATTCTTCTAAAAAAATGGCAGCAGGGACAAAAAAAGTGGTAGAATAACTTCCTGCAGCTAAGATGAATTGTCCCTTGCAACAGACAACAGATTAACCTGGCACATACAATGGTGACCTTTATGAATGCTGTCACTGCCTGAGCAAAGGATCCCAAGGAATGTCTAGTGGATCTATTATTTAATGGACAGGATGGTCAGGAGTATGTTGTGTCTTATTTATTCAATTGTAGTAGTTGTATCCTTATGACCGCTTCCATTCAATGACGAACAATGATTGTATTCAAAAAACAAAATTACGAAAGAAATATTCAAAATCAAATTACTTTTCCTGTGCATTGGGAACAGAAGAATGATGATGCTACTATTATTATTATTATTGTTATTATTATTATTATTATTAACTATTCTTTTTATCCAATTTGTTGTCGATATTTACTAGTTGTCATTTTATTTCCTTCAGACGTCTGAAGAATATTAATATTGTAGTAGTGGTATCCTTATGACTGCTACCATTCAATGACGAACAATGGTTGTATTAAAAAAATAAAATTACGAAAGAAATATTCAAAATCAAATTACTTTTCCTGTGCATTGGGAACAGAAGAATGATGATACTACTATTATTATTATTATTGTTATTATTATTATTATTATTAACTATTCTTTTTTTCCAATTTGTTGTCGTTATTTACTAGTTGTCATTTTATTTCCTTCAGACGTCTGAAGAATATTAATATTGTATAAGTAGCATTCAGTATTTTCTTTCTCAAGTCATGACTTCCATAATAACTCACAGAAAGGTAAAAGTTCAATGTATGGTCTACAAACGATAAGTTGATGTAGTCTGTGCTTGCCATTCTTGTGTGCGATAAAGACTAGTATTCACGTAACTGCCTACATTGACCCTTTTTCTTGAAAAGCGCTGTCATGTGGAGTTTTGAAACAGATCTCTGACGTGTTTACCTATAAGGTTTGGAAAATACTTTTAAGTCCTTTGAATGAAGATAAGAGACAATGAGCACAGTTCCTACACAAATGCTGGAAAGGTAATAAAATAAACATCAAAGGTAGATTGGGAGATATGACCCTATCCCTTGCAGCTCACAACAAAGGCAGGAAGCACAGGAAACCTACCCCAAGCATTGACTGGGGGTCATATCATTACACTTCTAACATCCAAGATATGTATATATATATATATATATATATATATATATATATATATATATATATATACTGTGAAAAAAGTTTTAGGCCGCTGCGAAAAAATATTGCAAAGCAAGCATAGTTATCAAGGTAGTGTTAAAGTCGTGTTCTCAAGTTAGAAAATTATCCCCTATCCGCTGGATAAGGGATAACTTTTCGATCACTGGGAATCCAATTGCCATGGCCTCCAGAAGAGATATGGCTGAATGGAGCGGAGGTTGATCATACACACTGTGGCTCCATTTATTTTACTGGAAGCCCCTAACTCTTTGGCTGACTAAGACCCCCAGTGATTGGAAAGAAATGTCCTATCCAATAGCTATGAGATAACTTTTAAATTTGACATTATTCTAATAGTTTATGTTTATTAATTAACAAAATGCAAATTGAGTGCACAAAGGAGAAATGTAAATGAATATTTAGAGTGATCACACTAAGCAGTAATTCTCCTAGGTACTGTACATGTACACACTGGAAGTAACTATATGGCCTTACCTCAACATCATGCCTGGCCATCACAGTCTCTACCATGTTTTACAGAGGAAGTGCTATGCTTTGGATCATGAGCCATTCCAAGCCTTCTACATTCAGCCAACCTGCCCTTATTAGGAGATTGTGCACCGTGGCGGGTGATACCGGTGTGAGACTCGCACAATGACAGTCAAAGTTCAATCGAGATCATGAGCCATAGACTCGGGTGAACCCTGACGTCACCACGAACATGGCTTAAAACAGCTGAAGACTGCCGAGTGACAGCAGTGCAGTGAATACCACCAGAAGTTAATGATCGGACACGGAAGCAGAAGCGGCCAGGAGACAATGTCTGCAAGACGCGTCGCGGGACCTGTAAGTATTATCATAATGTTTTTTAATAATGTGCTTGTTTTTACAGCTCCTGGACCCGAACTGGACCTAAACTGTAACACGAGCTTCCCAGAAAAGCTCGTGTTCAGAATCGTGTGCAAGAACACTATGTGTCCAGTATGCACCCCAAACTTTACAGTTCGGGTTCACCCATCACTAATTATAAGTACATTTTCTGAAGGTAACAACAGTTACCAATCAGTAGGAAGTCAGTAGGAAGTGTACAGGCCTTTGCTTTAAATGACTTCAGCACATCTGCGGCTACAGGACATCACCAGTCTCTCACACTGCTCTAGTGTGATTTTGGCCCATTCTTCTTCCAGTCTATTCCACAGTTCTTTGACTGTTGTGGGTTTCTTGGCCATAACTTTGTCACCAAGGATTTTCCAGATCTCTTCTATTGGGTTTAGATCAGGACTCTGGACTGGCTATTTCATTGTTTCAATGTTTTCTGTTTCAAGGAACTGCTTTACCCATTTTGCTGTGAGACAGGGAGCATTGTCCTGCATGAAAATTGCTGGCTGATTAAGTGATGAATGCAAATTAGGAACCATGTATTGTTGTATATGTAGGTTCTGATACACACTTGCATTCATTCTGCCATGTAGCTGTATGAGAGGTCCAACTCCCGGTGCAGAAAACATTCCCCAAACCGTGACACTTTCTCCACCACCTTTGACTGACTTCTAAATACACTTTGGGTTGAGTCTTTCCCTAGCTTGTCAATAAACATAATGTTTCCCATCATACCCAAATAAATTAAACTTGATTTCATCACTAAGGCCTCTTTCACACGTCCGTGTTTCCGGTACTTGTTTGGTCCATTTCCTCACGTACCGGAGACACGGGCACACGTAGACCCATTAAAATCAATGGGTCTGCGCTCACGTGCGTGTGCCGCCATGGACCGTGTGTCCGTGTGGAGCATACGTGTGCCCGTGTGTTCCACACGTAGACATGTCCTGTTTTCTCCGGCATCACGGGTGTCACACGGAACGCAAATGGACCACACGGTGTTCCGTGTGACACACACCGGAGAAAACACACGTGTCTGTGAAGAAAATAAAACTTTATTCACATTCTCCAGAGCTGCTGTCTCTGCCGTTGCTGTTAATTGCTTCCGACCCTCGCTCATTATGCTCATTGCATATTCACTTCACTGCGGCCGAAAGCAGCAGCGGGGAGTCGGCAGGATCAGAGACCGAAGATTAGTACCACGGACAGCAACGCCAGGGACAGGTGAGCAGAAAGTTCCCGTTCTCCGTGTGTTATCACGGAGAACACACGGAGAACACACGTGTGCCATAAACACGGCTCACGGAGGGCAATACGCACCTTTGACACGTCCGTGAAAAACGTGCGTGATTTTAACAGACGTGTGAAGGAGGCCTATAATGAACTGTGGAACACTTCTCCTCTGGCCACAGAACATGCTCCTCATCAAAGGTGAGTAAGCCTTTTGATTCTTTCTTCTAATGAGAGGTTTGGTTACTGCAGAGTGGGCTTTCAGTCCAAATGCTCTTAAACATCGTGGCATTGTATGACAATACAGATCCTCACCCTGTTCAGTGCTGAACTGAGAGCAGTTCCAGCTGCACTGTTAAAATGATTACCCATGAAGATTTCCGCATTATTCTGTCTTCTCTTGCATTTGTCTTTTGAGGGCAATCGGGTTTCCTGGGGACTTGAAAGAGTCTGAGAAGTTGTAAAGATGCAATATTCTCAAAGTCACAGACTTGGAATGACCAAGTTCTCTTGCTATGGCTGATAGGGTGAGCCCTTTGGTCTTCATCTGGACACCCTGCTGCCAGAAGGTTTCATTCACTTTGGAACAGCACACCATTTTTGCAAGTTAGGCTGCCAGTTACATACGATTTGTCAGATAATTAAGTAAATTAGCACTAGGTGTCAGATTAACACCAATAACTTGCAGGTATCTGAAAGTGTTCTTTAATTTTGATCAGTGTTCTTTTCCATTTATCTCATCTACATTTTTATTATGTGCTTAAGAATAAATTCAGTTTATAAAATAAGCTTAAAATGCTGCTAGTTTAGTCATGTTAGGATATAATCATATAATCACATAGGACAACACAATGACCTTAACATTTAGGAAATTGTGTGCTGTTCTCTAATTTTGATCCCCAGCGCGTGTGTGTGTGTGTGTGTGTGTGTGTGTGTAGATATATATATATATATATATATATATATATATATATATATATATATATATATATGTATATATATACATATATGGTGCCCCTGAGGCTTCAGCCGCCGCAGGGTACTGCATCTCCCTTAAGATGTAGTACTCATCCCAGGTAAGGAGAGGTCAATCGCTGGTGTCTCTCATATTCACACACCAAACACAGTTAGGTGCTTTCCCACTGGGGGGGTGGCCTGGGGTAGATAGGGGGTGGCCATCACAAAGCATGGGACTTTCCTGGTCACTAGGACAACCACGTGGGGGGCGGGCACCACTTGGGAAAAAAGGAAGGAGCATCTTCCTTGGGGTGAGGGACACAGTTGGAACCTCGGTCCAATCTTCTTTTGTCTCACACTTCTGGGAGCACCATATGACCTGAGCAGGTAGCTCAGCCAGGGTTCTCTACAGCTACACAGAATTCCAGGGTCTGCGGAGAGTGCAGAAAACTCCCGCAGCCTGTTCCACATTCCCCATAAACCGGGATTGGAGGGACCCCAACTAGAAAGGACTCACAGTGGGAACATCGGTGGGGACCTCAAATTGCTCGGGATTGACTAGGACCCCAGCACGGCAGTGACTGGTAATCCGGGAGTGGCAACGGGGACTGTGAGTAAAGTAACCTTGAAACCGCAGAGACTGTGTCCGCCTGTCCTTGCCGGCACAGGCACCTGCCATCACTACAACCCTCATTATCCTCCCCGAGGCCCGCTCTACCTGTGGGGAGCAGAAACATCTTAACTGCTATGACCATCCACCCCGGAGGACAGCTAGGGCAGCGGCAGCTAATCCCTGGCAGGTGGAGTCACGAGACTAACATCCCTCTTCATAATCCCCCCTTTAATTGTACGCTTCGGGGCCACGAAGCCGGGCAGGGCCACCCGTGACATACCCGGACCCGACATCACCAGCCCGGCGACGAGTAATAAGTTTAACCCCTTGCTCCGTGGGTACTACATATATATAAATCAGCAGCAGTTAGATATAGATATAAAAAAAGAAATGGGGGTGAAAAGCTTCCCAGGTAGAAGCCTAACCTAAATTATAGAAACACCTTTAGTGGCCCGTGTGGCGATGTTTCGGTTCCCATTCTGAAGTCTGGAGAATGATTCACACAATAAGCCAAAATATGACCCCATTTGCCAATGAAGATCTAATTCACACTATTTTTGGGGTGCTGTTCGCATTTTTTGTATATATATATATATATATATATATATATATATATATATAATTATTATTATTTATTATTATAGTGCCATTTATTCCATGGCGCTTTACAATTGAAAGAGGGTATACGTACAACAATCATTAACAGTACAAAACAGACTGGTATAGGAGGAGAGAGGATCCTGCCCGCAAGGGCTCACAGTCTACAGGGAATGGGTGATGGTACAATAGGTGAGGACAGAGCTGGTTGCGCAGTGGTCTACTGGACTGAGGGCTATTGTAGGTTTTAGGCTTGTTGGAAGAGATGGGTGTTGAGGTTCCTCTTATATTACACAAACACACAATATATCACCCCTCACATTTTTGTAAATATTTTATTATATATTTTCATGGGACAATAATGAAGATATGACACTTTGATACTATGTAGAGTAGTCATTGTCCAGCGTCTATAACAGTCTAAATTTCGCCCTCTAAATAACTCAACTCACAGCCATTACTGTGTAAACTTCTGGCAATAAAAGGTAGTGCACCCCTAAGTGAAAATATTCATATTTGTGAAGATGTGGAGATACTGAACATACAGATAATAATGAAAATGTACCTAATTGCAATAAATATTTGACGTGTGTGTAGTATATTATATATGATTTCGATAGGTGAAAAATAGAGGAATGAATAAGAAGATAAAATCATTGCAAAAATAAACGTATTCTTTTAATTTGAATGCCAATGATCCACTAATTTCCTCGTAGGTAAACATATACAAGACAATATAAACGTAGGTAGCGAGCATACTGCAGTGTATTGAGGCTGACAGTGTGCTGTACCTGGAGCAGCTCTGCCACCTATTAATGACAGTTCACGTTACACATCGAGACACCAGAACAGGAGGCAATGATATATGCAGCAGACACATCTCAGGCAATTCTTCCTCTCCTGGAAGCTTA
Source organism: Anomaloglossus baeobatrachus (assembly GCF_048569485.1). Lineage (NCBI taxonomy): Eukaryota > Metazoa > Chordata > Amphibia > Anura > Aromobatidae > Anomaloglossus > Anomaloglossus baeobatrachus. The sequence continues at coordinate 255,516,296 of NC_134358.1, forward strand.
TCACCACTAACTACCTGGACTGTGAGGGAAACTGGAGCAGAGTGAATTACTTACTGTAAAGCACCACTCCACCATTATTTTTTCAAGGCTGGAGTGCTTCTTTAAATTTAAGTCCCCTGCCCCCTGCAGTATACTCACCTTCCCGCGGCTTTATTGTTTTCTGGCATCACTAGCGTCCCTCTGCGACATCTTCTGACTGGTCGGAAGTCAAGAGTTACATCACAAGGTCTCAATGTAACTGTATGAGAACCATAACGAGGTCACAGCGAGGCTTGCATACAGTTACATTGATTTGTGACCTCTGCTGCACTCCATGAAACATTGGAGCTGCCGTCAGGTCACAAATCACTGGAGACCGACTGGAGCAGCGGTGTAGAAGATGAAGGCGGTGGCAGGTGAGTATAATACAGGGGCAAGGGACTTAGATTTAAAGCACCAATCCAGCGTGCAATAAAAAAAATTGCTGGAGTGGTGCCGTAAACCAATAACTAAGAAATTAAGAGGCTGATATGTTATTCTTTGTAGAATGTGGGGGTCATCTACAAGTTTATTACTCATTTTCCGTAAATAATATGTTATACCATGTTGCATGCCAAGCCAACCACCTGTGCAGTGGCAATCCAACCAGATGGATTGCTTTACCAAGCAAGGCTCCCTGTCCAAAAAGAGAAATTTGTACATTGGTTTGGCCCTCATTGAAGTGCCACCATGATCCAGATTTTAAACCTGTATCTCAGACAGCGAGGCACCCATACTGCCCATACTGGAGAGTGACGGGAATGTTGTGGATGGATATTGTGACATCACTAATTGAATCAATATGGTTTGGGACGTCCAACTTACTTCGGACTCTATGGCAAATCAACATCAAAATGATGTGTTGCAGCTGCACCAGGCTCTACACCCCTGTATGTGAGCAGAATAAATCGTGTCCAAATACACAAACGATTCTGTTATCTTCACCAGCTAAGAAATAAAAATATTGAGGCCAATTTCCAAAAGGTTTTCCCAATCTTCTTTTTTATCATCCTGTTTCTCAAATCTTCTTTCTTTATACAAAGTCAGCTGACCAGGGACTCTATTCCACATATCTATTACTACATACATTTTCACATACCTGTTCTTGTGAAGCTGACTCAGACTGGGTGTAAGGCCCCCTTCACGTGTCCGTGTGTCCAGTATGTGTGGCACAGATACCACATGTACTCACTATAACCTATGGTGAGGTGATCTTCAAATGTCCATGTTTTCACATGGCCTGTGTGTCCACACAGAAACATGTCAGTTTTTAAATGGCAGGACGGACACACGGAACCTATACAAGTCAATGTCTCCGTGAAAAACACGTACAGCACATGAATGATATCACACATTGCAAAATATAGGAGAAGCTTTGAAATGTGTTTCTTCCTTTAACCCCTTAACGACCGCGGGCCGTAAAATTACGTCCTAAATGACATAATCTTACTGCCCGCGGTCCTCCGGCGGCAGCATGCCGCGATCGGCACACATCTCAGCTGATTTTCACAGCTGAGATGTGTGCCTGCTAGGCACGAGCAGAATCGTTATCTGCTCGTGCCGATTAACCCCTTATATGGCGCTGTCAATACATGACAGCGCCATTATAAGCGCAATCGCGGTAAAGTTTTACTTACCGCCGAAACCGGAAGTCACGTGACGCGATCACGTGACTCCCGATAGTTGTCATGGTAGTACAGGGTCATGTGATGACTCCTGTACTACACATGAATTGGTTTCACTTTCGCTGTGCCCGGGGCACAGCAAAAGAGAAAGACAGCGTATCTGCTGTTTACAGCCTTCCAGCTGTGATCAGCAGATACTGCAGAGCGATCGGAATGCTGATCGCAATAGCCCCCTAGGGGGACTAGTAAAATAAAAAAAAAAAGTAAAAAAATAAGTTTTAAAAAATTAAAAAAAAACAAAAAAACCTAAAAGTTCAAATCACCCCCCATTCGCCCCATTGAAAATTAAAGGGATAAAAAAAATAAAAAATATACACACATTTGGTATCGCCGCGTTCAGAAACGCCCGATCTATCAAAATATAAAATCAATTAATCTGATCAGTAAATGGCGTAGCGGCAAAAAAATTCCAAACGCCAAAACGACGTTTTTTTGTCGCCACAACTTTTGCGCAAAATGCAATAAGAGGCGATCAAAACGTAGCATCTGCGCAAAAATGGTACCGTTAAAAACGTCAGCTCGAGACGCAAAAAATAAGCCGTCATTGAGCCTAAGATCCCGAAAAATGAGAACGCTACGGGTCACGGAATATGGCGTAAAACGTGCGCCACTTTTTTCGGACAAACTTCCGATTTTTTTTTAACCCCTTATATAAAAGTAAACCTATACATGTTTGGTGTCTACGAACTCGCACTGACCTGAGGCATCACACCCACACATCAGTTTTACCATATAGTGAACACAGTGAATAAAATATCTCAAAAACCATAGTGCTATCGCACTTTTTTTGCAATTTTTCAGCATTTGGAATTTTTTTGCCATTTTCTAGTACACAATATGGTAAAACTGATGGTTTCATTTAAAAGTACAGCTCGTTCCGCAAAAAATGAGCCCTCACATGACCATATTGACTGAAAAATAAAAAAGTTACGTCTCTCAGAAAAAGAATGGCGAAAAAAAAAAACGGAAAGCGAAAAATCGGCCGGTCGTGAAAGGGTTAAAGATAATGAAAAAACACGGATGGCACACGTACACACAGATTGACAAACCAGACCATGAAATGTGTAGGGGGGCCTAAGAACTACCTGAGGTTCAGAAGCCAATGTAGGTTTTACCAATTTTGCCACAACAGTTTTAACACCTTAAGGCTGGGGTCACACTACCACATAGCATCACATGCTATATGCTAATGACACTCATCTCAAACTTTGCTGCTAGTGTGAGCCGAGTGTCATTCTACTATGCTATGATTCTCTCGCACGCGAGTATTGGAGCACGGGTGAGGAGAAGATAGAAAGATTAATTTCTCCATCTTCTCCCTTACCTGCTCTGTATATCAGACTACCCAGATGTCATCCGAGTGTAGTCTGATATTTCCCATGCACTCATAGACTTGTAAGGGTGTGCATGATCCAAGACACACTGCCAACCTCAGCATGCTGCAATTGATTTCTCATGCCAAATCGACAAGAGAAAAAAATTGCAGATCTGCTCTACCACATTGACTAACATTGATCCGAGTCCAATGCAAGATTTTCTCACATTCACATGTCTGATTATAAGGAAACCTGTCAGCAGAAATTTCGCCCAAAACCTAAAAGATTCCCCCTCTGCAGCTCCTGGGCTGCATTGTAGAAAGGTCCCTGTTATTATTGTGCCCCATGTGAGACCAAAATAAAGACTTTATAAAGTGGTACCTTTTTGTATTCAGATACTATAAATGTGACACGGGGGCGGGCTCCCTGGCCTATTCTGCCTCCTGGTCCTGTATGCCTTCCCCCATCGCTCCTTTCCATAGCTGATGCACCGCCCACTGCTCTAGCCATCCCCGCGCATGCCCAGTGCCAGTCTCACGGGACTGAGCAGTGTGACCGCTGGTGATGTGTGCGCAGGCAAGTGATTATGGGTGGGGCTGTGATTGTTATCAGCAAGTACCCGCCCATAATCTCGTGAGCACGCGTGGCTGGAGCAGTGGGCGGTGCATCAGCTATGGAAAGGAGCGATGGGGGGCGGCATACAGGACCAGGAGGCAGAATAACGGACGCCAGAAAGCCCGCCCCCGTGTCACATTTAAAGTATCTGAATACAAAAAGGTACAACTTTATAAAGTCTTTATTTTGGTCTCACATGGGGCACAATAATAACAGGGACCATTCTAGAATGCAGCCCAGGAGCTGCAGAGGGGGAATCTTTTAGGTTTTGGATGAAATTTCTGCTGACAGGTTCCCTTTAAATTCTAATGTGAGCTAAGAACCTAGTTGCAGCAAACTTGGATACCCACCATGAAGATCCATCACTGAACCATGCAATAGAGGAAGCTGAACATGGAGGGTCTCCTGGACATGTTCAGACCTGTTTGAATGTTCCCGATGACGATTGCTGCTGCAGTATATGAAGGAGGAACATTGCACAGAAATATATTGTCTTTTACAATTGCAACTGTAATGCCCAGCATCCAGCTTCGAATGAAAAATATATTATATCGTATGAGCCCTTTTACAAAGTAATCTGTACAGGGCGCCTAGCCTGCTGAATTACCTAAGTAGGGCTGAGGCGAACAATTATAATTCTCGGCTACAGAATAACAAAAATTGTTCCTCATCATTAAAGGATCAATACTAAGACGAGTAGCTAAATAGGTTAATTATAAACAAGCTCAATACATTATCCTACTGCTGCAAGCCAGCAGCCGGCGGGTTAACTGATTGGTGAGAATAAGGTTGCAAAAAACAAGAAGTTAGCAATAGGCTAGGCTCCCATTGTATCTGTTGAGTTTTTGACACTGCAGAATTTCTGCACCATCTCAGCACCTTAGTTTATTGGGGTTTGTGCGCGTTTTGAATGCTGCGTTTTATCGTGTTTTTAACTCTGCATTTTTATGGCGTTTTTGACTCTGTATTTTTATTGTGTTTTTCATGCTGCATTTTTATCGCGTTTTTATCGTGTTTTTGACTCTGCATTTTTATCGTGTTTTTATCGTGTTTTTTACTCTATTTTTATCGTGTTTTTCCTGCTGCATTTTTATCGCGTTTTTATCGTGTTTTTATCATGTTTTTGACACATTTTTTTTTGTCTGTTTGATGCATCATCCTTTAAATAAAGCTGTTTAGTTTTTCAAACTTCCTGGTATTTACATTAGGTGCAGATTACATGCTTTTTTTATGCGTTTCCACAGCGTAGAGTCATAAATAAATGCATGTGTGTTTTTACCAGTGGATTTTACACATCTAATTCAAGTCTATGGGGAAATTCTGCACAGAAGACTCGGCGTACCTGCATGAGAAACTGACGTGCTGCGGATTGGACACACAGGTGAGCTGACACAGCTTAGAAAAGACGCACAGAGGACATGAGCTTTCTATTAATCCCATCCACTTTGCTTGTACTGTAAAACGCTGTGTTTTTGAAGCAGCCAAATACACATTATCAAAAATGTGAGAAACACTGATCGTGGGCACGTACCCATACTGTGAGTTTGCTGCTGCAATCCAGAAGCCATAGGGTTAAATGAGTGGGGAAGTTGAGCTGTGGGAGGAGGGAGCAGCTTTCATAGAACTTCTGAAGAAACAGCTAGTCCTGTTGGAGGATGTACTGACTCCTGTGACACAGACTGATTCAGGAGCTGATTGTGTCACCCATAGTAGCATGCACTGGCTGGGAGTGTTAGGCTGTCTGCTGGCCGGCTCCCCCTCCGGGAACACAGGCAGGGATTGGCTAGAGATAGAGTAGGTGAGCTGGGCAGCCACCCCCACCTGTCTATTATAATAGAGCGAGGCCAGGGAAGGATCAGTGTACAATAATAATAAGAGCAGCAGGCAGCAGCTGCACCAGACTGAAGGACTTGACAGCCCTTGACAAGCAGCCCCTGACAAGTCACAGCTGTGGCGATTTACTCTTCCCACCTCCAGCTAATCAGCTGCTGAAACATGTGGGCACCGCTGGCTCACCACTGACCCTCTACCAGCAGACTGCGCATACCACTATCAAGAAACCAGTAGGACAATAGTGGAAAGGTGTTGGTCGTGATGAGTGTGGAGGTGTTCCCCAGAGCTACCTATGTGGATAAGGTGTGCAGCGGTAGCAGTGACCAGGAGGGCAGCATGCCATCCCCCCTCTCCAGCCAGGATGATGAGCTTGGCTCTGATGGAGACTTTGTGGCCAACAGTCCCACACCAGTTTTGTGCCCCATGGACATGGACACAGGCAGCCTCGGTGGTGAAGAGGAGGAAGAAGAGGAGGGAGAGGTGAGAGCTGGCTCAGACAGAGAAGAGGATGATTCCGAGATACCTTTGGGATGCAGAACCCAAACAACGGAGGGTGGTAAAGCCAAGACATACACCCGGCGCCCAAAGCCACCTTACTCTTATATCGCCCTCATAGCCATGGCCATCAGGGACTCTGCCAGCGGCCGCCTTACCCTGGCTGAGATCAATGACTATTTGATGAAGAAATTTCCATTCTTTCGGGGTCAGTACACTGGCTGGAGGAACTCTGTCCGCCATAATCTCTCCCTCAATGACTGCTTTGTGAAAGTGCTCAGAGATCCATCACGTCCATGGGGAAAGGACAATTACTGGATGCTGAACCCTAACAGTGAGTACACTTTTGCTGATGGTGTATTCAGGCGCAGAAGGAAGAGGCTAAATCGGGTCACCAAGTGCCTTAAAGACCAGGAGCTTCAAGGACTTTCTGAACACCAGCATCACACTCTGATGCCATCACCTGCTGCCAACCAGAGTTCAGTCTCTTCCTCCAGCAGGCTACTAATGACGTCTGCATCCCCATCGTCCTCCTCTGCACATCCCTCTACCAACACTAGCAGCTCCTCCAAAGAGTCTAGTCCTGGGACAAAGTTCTCCAGCTCCTTCGCCATTGACAGCATTCTGAGTAAACCATTCCACAAAAGAGAGATCAGAGAAGAAGACACTAGGTCATCAAGTGGTAGGATCCTATGGCCTACAGGTGCTTTATTGCACTCTCCTCCTTCAGTCCCTTCTTATCCTCTTCTTTCTTACTCTCCATCATCCACACTGCCTCATTCTCCTTCCATCTTCCCACTTAATCCCCTCAGCAGCGCTGGAGCTTCCTTGCACTTACAACTCTATAGGTATTGCATGCCTGAAGCTCTGTTGCTTTTAGTGGACCCCAGGAATGAAGGACAGCAGCTGTCTGCTGATCCCAGGGAAGATCAGCACCAATCCAGGCGTCCTCCCTCCCAGCATCCACAACTATTCCCGTATCCCAGCTCTGCTAAGTCTTTTTCAGAACACCTGGGAAGTAATGAGATCTTGTGCACCATGCGTTCTCCAGGATCATACCATCCATACCGGTCTGAGACATTGCTAGCATGATGACAATGATGGGGGGAAGGTATGTTTGTTGTAGCATCCACTGAGACTAATTATATTTATATGTAAAAGGCATGATTTATTTGCAAATAATTTGTTGTGAAGGGGTTCCAATAATCTGGTTGCCATGTAATGCATCAATACATTTCTGTGTTTCTTGGATCATCCAACCAATTTCAGTGCCTGTATTTTCTATGTCTGACAAGTGCCTTTAATAACCACCCCAACTTCGGGGAATACTATTTAATATTTACAAATTTTATACCAAAAACACTATTGAATCTCTATGTTATATGCCTGTCTTAACATCCCTTAGCCCTTAGTAATGTGACTGTCACTGACCAGGGTCTACATGAAAATCTAGACCCCTCTTATTTGTAACTATTCGTGTGGCTGTGCCACTGGATCTGCACTGGTATATGTGTTTTATAAGACTTCTAAGTGACCTTCAGCTGCACTTTTTACATATTCTATAACCTTGTATAATTGTATCAGTGGACAGAACACAATTGTGTGCTTTAAAGACCCGACAATACCTCGACTGAGCCACCTCTCTGGCTGTCACCTGTCTGTATTTCAACCTTTGTGCCATTTGTAAAATGTCACTTCTACTGTAAAGTCCCAAATGCAATAACTATGATGATTCCGTAGCATTGTGCCAAACAGTGATGTATCTCCAGGTCATTTCTACTGTAAACACCACTGTGCCAAATATTTTTCTCCTTAAATTATTTATAGTTAATTCTGTGATGCCAGGTTACTACTAATGAACTGTGGTGGGCCAATGATTTGTTCGATGGCTTACAAGAAGCTCGAATCGAGCCGACTTCTTCCAGGTATACCAATGCCATTGCCAGCACTGCCACTACTGAGCGGAAATTGTGTTTTTATAATGTTTTTTATGTATTTTATTGAGACATTCAGCTTATTTTCAAATAAAACTGTTGAGAAAAAAGACATTCCTGTGTGTGACGTGTGCAGTGATTCAGCACTCTGCTTTGTGATGGTTGAAGGGAATTCCATAAACTTCATATCATGTAAAGTATGTGATTCGCGTGAGAAATAATAAAGACAGTTTACAGAGTCTGCAGATCTGGTTACTCCAGAAGACTGCTCACCTTGCAGAAGGAGGAGGCTGAGATGACAGTTCACTCATCTTCTCCGTGTCTTATCTCTCCACTCTAATGTAACCACAAATCTTTAGTGAACACCCAACCATACACATACTTTACTGTCTACACCTAATCACAACAGGATAATCCCTGTCTTATTTTTTATCTTCATTTAGAAACATTCTTATGCAAGCATATATTAAACCCAGTATTAAAAATGTGTGTACTCCTATAAGGAGGATGGTAACAATCCGAAAACGTTGCTTTTTCCTTTACCAGAATGTTTTTGTTTTTACGGAAATAATATAATAGATAATAAATATATGACTGTAGTTTTAGGTCAGTATCGAGTGAACATCATGACCGCTACGTTCTTATGCACATTATGTCATATATCGTGATTCGTGACCTTATGCACATTACATAATATATCGTGATTCGTGACCTTATGCACATTACATCGTATATCGTGACCTTATGCACATTACGTCTTATATCGTGACCTTATGCACATTACGTCTTATATCGTGACCTTATGCACATTACGTCTTATATCGGGACCTTATGCACATTACGACTTATATCGGGACCTTATGCAGATTATGTCATATATCGTGACCTTATGCACATTACGTCTTATATCGTGACCTTATGCAGATTATGTCATATATCGTGACCTTATGCACATTACGTCTTATATCGTGACCTTATGCACATTATGTCCTAAACTCATAGATCCTCCAACCTGCATTATGTTACTGGAAGAAATATGGTAAGTCAGATGTGAAGTTGGATTGATATAGTATTACAAAAATAGGTGTTTTTTATTTCATCCCATACCTACCCATAGGTTGTAAGTGGTAATGCAGCTCAGTCCTACTCACTGCAATAGCTGAGATGCAGTACTAGTCATAGCCTGTGGCCAGGGGTGGTGCTGTTCCTGGCAGAAAGCAGCAACATTTTCCTAATCCTAATTCGCTGAGATTTTTTTCGCTGAGATTGATTTTCCTAATCCTGTATAATCATTTCAATAGAATATTTAAATAGAACCAGTCAGCTGATTCATATTGGCAGAAACACAGGTAACATGAATTTGAGGCTGACTGTTTTTGCAGCTGTACAACATATGTTACATTCTGAAATGCTGTAGCGTTTTAGTAAATGCATTTGGAACTGCTTCTCCAATCTGATCACCTTGACTGACAGGTCCTTTTCTATACACACGCATAGTAAGAGACCTGTCCGTCAATGGGAGTAGGGTGCGGAGAAGCCGCCAGGAACCTGCCTTTTGGATTAATCATCCTAGTCACAATGTCATAACGTTGATGGACGCAATAACCAAGCTGGTCTTTAATATTTGTTTCCAGTGGTTCAAGCAGCAGGAATAAGCTGACCTATTCCCTATTTGAGAAAGGTAACTAAAATAACTGTTAAAGGGAATCTGTCACTAGTTTTTGCCACCTAATTTGAGAGCAGCATAAAGAGGGGGCAGAGATCCTCATTTCAGAGATGTGTCACTTACTAGACTGCTTAGTGTAGTTTTGATAAAATCACTAATTAATCAGCAATAGATTATCATTAGGTTTCACTCATACGAGCACATCACTCAGATGAGTACAATGCGATAAAATCTTGAATTGCACATGAACCAGTGTTATTCAATGAGGGAGAGCAGATGGTCAGCTTTTTTCTCATCCAGATTCTGGATGAGCGATAAGTCGCAGCAGGCTGCAATTATCAATGAGAGACGTGCCACTCACACCCATACAAGTCTATGAGTGCGAGTGAAACATCAGATTACTCTCGGATATTATCCGAGTGCAGTGCAATTAATCCACCCCTCTCCTCTGCATCTCCCTCCTCCTCCTTTAAAGCTGTGATCCGTTCACAGTGGCATGACACTCGGCTCATGCTAGCAACACAGAGGGAGCCGAGGGTTATTAGCATATCGCATCTGATGCACTCACATCGGATGTCATACCACTGTGTGAATCCAGCCTTAGAGGACTACTTGGTGTGCTGCCAGGTAGTCCCGCATATTCATGAACTCTGTATAACTCGTAGATATATATGTGGGCCAATAGAGGAAGACCGTATTGTGTATATTGTAGAGGGCACTATGGTCTCAATGCACCAGCCGGAGTGTGAGGGTTCAGAAAGAACGATGCCGTGCCATCCACACACCAGCTCCTACTCACTCACAGTCAGCACTTACATTGAAGCATTGTACATAAATGTACAGCGTGATTTAGGAGATACCAAGTGGGGGGAGTGAGAAGAAGGAAGCCGACTCATTCAGACTCACTCCGCTTTGGTCTGCACTAAGCGTCTCGAAGTGTGCCTCCCAATATACTAACTTGTGAATTTGGCTCATCTGCTCCTGCTTCACCCAACCTGTGGCTGACTAATTCTGCTGTACTCACTGCCCACATCGAAGCGAAGTACAGAGATATACAGAATAGTGGTGCAAAGCAGGGGGGGAGGCTGTGCATACCAGCTTCTATGCACACCGATTCCTGCTGCATTTAGCACTTACATTGAAGTGTAGTAAAGGAATGTGTAGTGTGATGTAGGTGCTAGTAAGGACAAGGGGGTCCATGATTAGCTGCTCCTGTGCCAAAAGGTTTCTGCTGTACAATCACAGGAAGGGGGGGACACTCTCTTCTGTCATTGGTTCCTGTACCCAGCGGATCCTGTTGCATTCTGCTTAAACATCTAAGCACTGAGGTGGAAGGATGAAGAAGAGGGCTGCATCATCCAATCACATTGCATTGTGCCCTACACTCAGGAGAGTGGCAGGTAGAGGCTAATGCTACACTGAACTGCACTGATACCACACGCAAGGCCAGTGGTACCACACCCAAGGCCAGTGGTACCACACCCAAGGCCAATGGTACCACACCCGAAGCTAGTGATACCACCCCCAAGGACAGTGGTACCACCCCTAATGCCAGTGGCACCTCCATGTTGGTTTGTTCTGGTATTTTGTGCATTCAAAATAGATGATACATTTGCATCACAACTATTATTTCTAATTCAACTGAGTATTTTTCGTGAGCAAGGATAATTATAGATATATAGATGGTAGTCGACTTGGGACAAGAACTCTACCTTTGAAGGAGTGGTCCAAAGTCCAAAGAAATTTTCATCTGAATCCCTCTTTAGTGTCATAATCTAAACTAATTTCTAATATGCTTGCATTAAAAATTCCCTATGTATCCCTAACTACACTATCTAACTGCTATTGTATTTTTTTCCTACTTCCTGTGTCATGATACTTTGTTTCAGAATCCCAGTGATTTCTGGGATATTCTGCGATATTCAAACGAAGCATCATCAGAGGGAAGAGGCTAAAGTCACTGCTGCTGCCTCTGCCGCCTTCCGTAAATGAAGAGGCTCTGCCCTGCTCTGTCCAATTGTGCTGTAATTATGCGATGTGCATAATTATAGTTCGCTCTCTGTTGTTGATTCAGATTAGTAGTAACAAGTTGGAGAACAGAGCACAGTGCACCATCAGTGCGTGTTATCAGGATAACTGGCATGCCGCCCCCGTAAGTGACGTAGCTTGTGAGGGTGGCCCATTGGTCTCTGCACGCCCAGTACCCTGACACCGCGTTCGGCTGTTTCAGTACTTATATTTACATATATGGGGAAATGTTGATCATACCAATCACAGATGACAATAATGAATGACAGGGACATTGCTAGAGTTTTAAAGTATCAAGGGCAGAAGCCTCAAGGTATATGTCTCCCCATAAGCCCAACGTATGTACATATATAGTTATCGCATAACACTGGTGCTGCTATACCAAGACTACTACATAGTGGCTGAACTTCTCCACCATTTTATCACAAAATAAAAAAAAGTCTTTAAAAAACACCACTATTACCGTGATTGATACAGTGACCATACAGAGGTAATAAATAATAGTTCTGCAGACAGTATAAAAAAAGTGCTGCATAATTATATAATGACTAGCCGTTGAGGCTTCTTTTGATTGGAGTGGTTCACTTTTCCTGACATTTTTTTCTGGTCCAGATCGCCATGAAGGCTTTGTGCAAAATAGACATGCAAGACAGTCAAATATTACTTCTCAAATTTTCAGCCCCCAGTTCTGTGCCTGTTTCTGCCCCATTTGCCCCATAACTGCACCTGCTGTGTGGCACAGTGACCCAAATACTGACAAAAATTGTAATGTTACTTCAATGACGCCCCCAAAAAGTGCAAATTGACAGTGCCCCTGAAAAAAATAATGACAGATAGATAGTGTCAGGTAAATGCACAACAAAATAAAAGGGTCAACTGTAACCTAAACTGTAAAAGTGACACCTTTTTCATCCCCAGAAGACTAGTGATCTTTACAGTTTCCCAAAACAATAATTATGAATCTTTCTAATAATTAGAATTATTCAAAACACTTATCTGTTGCATTTCTGAAGAACAGGATGAAAGTGATTCAGCGGCCAAGTGTGTTTCCTGATAAGAACCCAACAGAACACCTAAGGGGAATTCTGAAGAGACAAGTCGGAGATCACTCTCCACCCAGCATCCAGGCTCTATAACAGGTCATTCTAAAAGTATGAGAAAAGATAGATGTTGTAATATGTCACCAATTGTTCATCCGAGACGACTTGGTGCTGTCTATAAAAATCATCGAGATCATACAAAATACTAGATGTTGTAGTTGTTGAGTGTATTCATTTTTGCATTAACTAATTTGTGTAAACTGAAGATTTTTGTAATGAAAGTTACATTACTACTCTTACTTTCATGTTATGGGTTAAAAAAAGTTTTTAAAAAAAAGTGTTGTGAAACAGTCTTGTCAAAATTTTGGAAATTGCTCTTTTTATCGAGATATTGACTAAATCTTACTTTTCAAAGGGAGTACATACTGTATATGTATATATATATATATATATATACAGTGCCTTGCGAAAGTATTCGGCCCCCTTGAATTTTTCAAACTTTTCCCACATTTTAGGCTTCAAACATAGAGATAAAAATTTTAATGTTATGGTGAAGAATCAACAACATTGGGACACAATTGTGAAGTTGAACGAAATTTATTGCTTATTTTAAACTTTTTAAAAAAATAAATAACTGAAAATTGGGGCGTGCAATATTATTCGTCCCCTTTTACTTTCAATGTAGAAAACTCACTCCAGAAGTTCAATGAGGATCTCTGAATGATCCAAGGTTGTCCTAAATGACTGATGATGATAAATATAAGCCACCTGTGTGTAATCAAGTCTCCGTATAAATGCACCTGCTCTGTGATAGTCTCAGTGTTCTGTTTAAAGCGCAGATAGAATCATGAAGACCAAGGAACACAACAGGCAGGTCCGTGATACTGTTGTGGAGAAGTTTAAAGCCGGGTTTGGTTACAAAAAGATTTCCAAAACTTTAAACCTCCCAAGGAGCACTGTAAGGCTTAAGCCACACGGCGAGAAAAATGGTGCGAGTGGAGTGCGATAAAACATCGCATTCAACTCGGACCAATATTAGCCTGTGTCAGCGCACATGAGCGATTATTTTCTCAGCCCTAATCGGACCGAGAAAACAATTGCAGCATGCTGCGATTGTAATGCGAGACTCTTTCGCACCCACACTAGTGCAAAGCGAGAATCGCAATAGCCAGCTACGGAGGAGAGAGAGATAAATCCCTCCTCCCCTCCGCAGCGCCGGCCCACCCCTCCTCAGAGCCGGCCCGCCCCCCGCAGCTGAGGTCTGCTCGCACAGTCGGACCTCAGTCGCAGGGACACTCGCATGATACTCGGCTCCCGAATGTGAGGATCGCACTAGTGCCCCGTGTGGCACTGGCCTAAAAGCGATCATATTGAAATGGAAGGAGTATCATACCACTGCAAATCTACCAAGACCCGGCCGTCCATCCAAACTTTAATCTCAAACAAGGATAAGACTGATCAGAGATGCAGCCAAGAGGCCATGATCACTCTGGATGAACTGCAGAGATCTACAGCTGAGGTGGGAGAGTCTGTTCATAGAACAACAATCAGTCGTACACTGCACAAATCTGGCCTTTATGGAAGAGTGGCAAGAAGAAAGCCATTTCTCAAAGATATCCATAAAAAGTGTTGTTTAAAGTTTGCCACAAGCCACTTGGGAGACACACCAAACATGTGGAAGAAGATGCTCTAGTCAGATGAAACCAAAATCGAACTTTTTGGGCACAATGCCAAACGATATGTTTGGTGTAAAAGCAACACAGCTCATCACCCTGAACACACCATCCCGACTGTCAAACATGGTGGTGGCAGCATCATGGTTTGGGCCTGCTTTTCTTCAGCAGGGACAGGGAAGATGGTTAAAATTGATGGGAAGATGGATGGAGCCAAATACAGGACCATTCTTGAAGACAACCTGTTGGAGTCTGCAAAAGACCTGAGACTGGGACAGAGATTTGTCTTCCAACAAGACAATGATCCAAAACATAAAGCAAAATCTACAATGGAATGGTTCACAAATAAACGTATCCAGGTGTTAGAATGGCCAAGTCAAAGTCCAGACCTGAATCCAATCGAGAATCTGTGGAAAGAGCTGAAAACTGCTGTTCACAAATGCTCTCCATCCAACCTCACTCAGCTCAAGCTGTTTGCAAAGGAAGAATGGGCAAGAATTTCAGTCTCTCAATGTGCAAAACTGATAGAGACATACCCCAAGCGACTTGCAGCTTTAATCACAGCAAAAGGTGGCGCTACAAAGTATTAACTTAAAGGGGATGAATAATATTGCACGTCCCACTTTTCTGTTATTAATTTTTTTAAAAAGTTTAAAATAAGCAAGAAATTTTATTCAACTTCACAATTGTGTCCCACTTGTTGTTGATACTTCAACATAACATTAAAATGTTTATCTTTATGTTTGAAGCCTGAAATGTGGGAAAAGGTTGAAAAATTCAAGGGGGCCAAATACTTTGGCAAGGCTCTGTATATACCGTATATATATGCAGTTGCTCTTGAAATTATGAAATTATTTGGATTTATTTGTTTATATTGCACCATTCATTTGCGCATCAATTAACAAATGTCATCATCGCGGTCCGCATTAGAGCTCACAATATAAATTTCTTACCAATAGGTATTTGGAGACACAGGGAGATCGAACAATCTCTTTGTTGGGGGGATATTCACCCAGGACCCCTGAGCCACAATGCTGCCCCACCTTAACAAAAATTTACAAACTTCGCAATAAACAAATATATTGCTCAACATGACCAATATAGCATTTACATTTACTACATACAGACATGGAATGACAAGTATGTCAAGAAGAAAGGAAAGTTATTGCTTTTAGTTCTGCTTCATTTTACAGGACACCTGCTTGTGTAAACGTTCACATTCTCTCCCTTCAGTCACAATGATTTGTGATTTAGTTATCAGCCTTGTCATTTGCAATAGGGGTTTTGGAAGACGAAGGAATCAATCTGTGTATATTATAGCTGTCACTTACAATTATCTACTATTTGCTGTTCGCCATTTTTTTGGCCACGTTAAAAGAGTCCAAACATAAAACACAACTAGAAGACATTTTACACGTTTATCATGAAATTCATGCAAAATGCGATGACATTGCCTTGGCCACCAGTCAGAGTAAAATTTATCAATTACTACAACTGTTTTTTGGTTACTTACACAAAGAAAAAAGTAACAAGTGTGTTTTTGCTGCAAAATCACATAAAAAACACATGCAATCCACACATAAGTACAGTGGCATGTAAATGTTTGGGCACCCCTGGTCAAAATTACTGTTATTGTGAACAGTTAAGCAAGGTGAAGATGAAATGATCTCTAAAAGGCATAAAGTTAAAGATGACACATTTCCTTTTTATTTTAGACAAAAAATAATATTTTCATTCAGTACCTTTTTAAATTAAAAAATGAAAATTGGCTGATGCAAAAGTTTGGGCACCCTTCATGTTCAGACCAGGAGACTATGAGGGCCAAATTAAAACCTTCAGCTATTAGATTTGAGACATTGAACCATGGCGTGACCTGAACGACCACAGAATAAACAAAAATAAGATGATGCTCCAAGGCCAATGTCCTCTCTGGAATTCTGCAAGGACCAATCTTCATAGGTTCACCAGTCTCAAGTAACTGAGGAGATGCCACTAAAATGCCTTTATAAGTATTCCTATCTCAAAGGCATTTATCTTGACGTACAGCGAGTGTTATAGCTTCCTCTAAGAATTGGGGACGGGGCTGTAAACCATCTTGTTCTTTCTCCGATCCAAAAGTCTCCACTGCCGAGCTTTTAAAAACCGAGCAGTAATTCTGAACACTCCGACCTCTCTGCACCAATACAGTTATGTGGGATTCAGCCACAGCAAATTTGTCAGGGTCATCATAGATGAAGCCAAGAGATGAAAAAAATGCCTCAGCAGAGAACACAGGGAATTCTCAGGCAAACAAAATGTCCAACTTAATTTATGGACATCTATGTGTCACAGGGTGTAATATGATAACTGGAAGGAAGGGCGCCTAGCTGTCCCTTATTCCAAAGGTATGCTTGATGGTGGCGAGGTCCTGACCACCAGTGTAGCCCTGACTCCTGAAAAGAACTGGTCTAACACTCTCACCCAGGGAAGGGCTGGGACAGGAGAAATATATCCCACAAACAGCGACAGACAAGGGAAACCAATGCTCAAACTCACAGCAAGCACACTCAAAGGAAAAGACAATACTTGTTTAGGGAGAAATAAACAAACAACAAGGATATTTCCACCATACACCAAATAGCATACAGCAAATCACCAAAGCTGGATCAAATGCACAGGACCGGTGTCGCTGGGGCAAAGCTAGAGCTATCATTGGCATAAGACCCCAAGTCCCACTATCTTTTAAAGAGTGGGGGTAGCTGTGACAGGTCTTCAATAACCTGTGATCTCAGCAACAATTCGCAGACCAGCAGGAATGAACTCCTGCTAGACTGGACAGCAGAGGGAACAAAAACGCCGTGCTCTGACGTAGCAACGTCAGATTTGATGGGTTGTTACTGACATCTTGTGAGAAATTCATATCAGTAGCACCTTAAGAAATATAGTTAGAAAATTGGTGAAGTGTTCAATACTTATTTTGTCTGCTGTATTTGCCATCTAAAAAAAAATACTTATAGAAGAGCTTGAGGTTTCAGTTGAAGATTAAAAAAAAAAGTAATAAAGAAAACAGCATTCCTAACAATGAAACCTGAGTATCTAATCCTTAATGACAAATAACACTATATGTAATTACCACAGTGTAAGATTAATGCAGCCGCACATAAATAATTAGGCATAGCTATGTGAATGATTGAAAAGGTTCCTTATAACACATAATAACAAACTATAAGGCATGACAAAAGTTTATTGTGTTTGTAGGTGGCAAATAAACCTCTATTGATCTATTATAAGTGCTGTATTTATTTTGGCACGATTTGAGCTAACATTGCCTTAATTCTTCTAATAAGTTTCATGAGGCAAAACTGTAGATCAAAATACACTTAGTTACACAAAGCATTATCTCCTATTGGGATTACATCTAAGAACGCATGTCAGAGTAAAGATTATCTTTTGTCCTGTAATTTCAAGTTTCAATGAGCATATGAATGGTTAGTCATATGTATGACTTAACTGTAGCGTTATCTGGTCATTATAAGTATTGTATAATTTTTCCATTTTTTTTTAATCAATGTCCTTATTTTAAATGTTCTTTATACTTTCAGAAAACCATAGATTAGCTGTCAGCCATCTTTGTCATCTCTTCCATGAAGAGTGCCCATGTAAAACTGTAAAGGGGAAAAAAGCGCAATAGGGTCTTACCCGGTATGAGGGTGGACAAACAAGACAAAGAAGCACTCACCTGGTGAGGTTGTGCCAGTCACAACCCCTTATGATAGCCTGTGAGTGCCTGGTGGTTTAGCTGCTTCTTTATATGATTTCTTTTCCTGAGGAAGGAGACGGATGTCTCTGAAACGCGTAGGAACTATCCAATAAAAAGGAAATCTTTTAATTTACACGCATCAGTGGTTTTCAGCGCGGCATAAACCCGGTCTTTTCTTCTACCTGTGTGATGAAGAGTGCCCAAGCACTCCTGTGTTCTCTGCAAGAAAGCCAATGCTTGACATCTCTTTGGCTTATCTCCTGGAAAACAGAAGGAATGGTAGACAAAATTGCACTTGCCAGATAATTAACTCTGCCAAAAATCATCTTTCAGGGACCCCATACATTTTTCAATATTGGCGGAGCCCATCGATATCATTGGAGTTTAGCTGATCTTAGTCTAATATGAATGGGGGGGGGCTTAACTTTCTGTCCACTGCCATTTGTATAGTGTGTGTTCATTGGATAGACAAGGAAAAGTGCTATGCTGCTCTAGGAATGAAAAAAGCCCAGAGGGTATCATCAGTGATTTTTATTTCAAGGCATTTCAAAGGGTGTCCCCTCTCCTTCTTCAGGAGCAATCACATCCGATTTTTACCACCGCTGTTGAACACCATATCCTACTCCCTATACTCCACGCAATCGGCCTTCTCTTCCTGTCATTCTGACCGCTCTTTCAGTGCATAATGTGCTGCCTCCACATCTTCTTTTCATCTCACTGTTGTGGTCCCTCAAGGTTCAGTCCTTGGCCCTCATCTCTTCTTTCTCTACACTGCCCCAATTGGACAGACCATCATCAAATTTGTCTTCCAGTGCCATCTTTATGCTGATGATACACAATTATACACCTCATCCCCTGACCTCACCCCCTGCTGTACTACAAAACACCAGTGACTGTCTGTCCGCAGTTTCCAACGTCATGTCTGCTCTCTATCTGAAACTTAACCTTTCCAAACTTGAACTTCTTCTACTCTCTCCATCTGCTAACCTCCCTAAACCTGACATCTCCCTGTCTGTGTGTGTGACGCCCCTGGACTATCAGGTCGTCACAGGGTACTGCACAAGCTGCCCTTCAGTGCAGTATTCCGCCTCCCTCTTAGTTCTGGGTCCCTACTTAAGTGGTGTTGCTGTCAACAGCAAATCAAACCCTAGAGACACCCTGCACCACACCCACCTGACACATCAGTGGATGGCTTGAGTGGAATAGAGTCGCCCACCTGGGGGGGTCAGGGAAGGGAGGTGAGGAGTGTAGTTAGTCTGTCTGTGAGTGGAGAGAGAGTTGGAAGTAGCCCTCGAGCTGAGAGGAGCTCAGAGGAAGTCAGGAGTGGTGACTCCCTGAAGTAACTGCCTAGGTTGCAGATAGTGGTCTGGGCCTAGAGGAGACGGACCCCCGGTTGCAGAGGATTGTGACGATGTGCTCGGACCTGTCAAGGATGACAGCCGGCAGCCTAACACTATCACTGGTCCGGAACCGAAGGCACGACGGGGTACACGGACCCTAGGTCGGGGAGTAGCTTCAGGGAACCTGACAATTCACCAGAGGAGAATGGAGCCTTTACGATTCGTTCCCACCCGCTCCAGAATCAGGGCATTAGCACAACGAGGGGGATAGGACTTTCCAACCAAAACGATCCAGACAATCCCAAGCGTGAGCCCTGAGAGCAAGCTCCCATACTTAGCCATAGTAGGGAGTGGGGCCCGGCTAGTTCCATGCTACCGGGCCATTAAGTTGAAGTCAAACTAAGTGCCAGGAGGCAGGTCACGGATCACCAGAGAGCACCACTTGGGGGCGGGACCCAGACGAGCTCCCCTCAGCGGCAGCAGTACCCAGAGACTTGGTTTACCCAGTTGTCAGTGTCTGATTATGAACTGAGTGAATACAAGAGTGACCCCTGCACCCCACAGCACCCCTCACCGAGTCCCGGGGCACCCCCTACCCATGGAGGGTTACACTATCTTGCTGCCCTCGTTCCATCATCCCAACGGCAGTGGTGGTACTCCCAATTACCACACACCACGGGTGGCGTCACGAACTATAACTCCCCTGTAAATACCCCCTTTTGCTCGAGTGGCCGCATGACCCCCGTCCGGAGACCCTCGAGCCACAGCGAACCCGGATCCAAGCAGCTCGGCTGCTTCCACGGGGGCAGCACATGTGCGGCACCACAATATCTCCTAGGCCGCAGGCTCACTGTTTGGGTGTTGTGCTTGACACCGATCTGTCTTTCACCTTCTATATACAATCTCTCACCTACTCTTGTCACCTTCACCTGAAGAACATCTCTAGAATCTGCCCCTTTCTCACCATAGAAACAACAAAAATTATCCCTGTGGCCCTGATCCATTCCCACCATGATTACTGTAAGTCTCTATAAATTGGCCTCCCCCTCACTAGACTTTCCCCTCTTTAGTCCATCCTTAATGCAGCAGCCAGGTTCACCTCTCTGGCTAATAGTTATTCCGGCGCTTCCACTCTGTGCCAGTCATTGCGATGGCTGCCCATACATTATAGGATCCAATTTAAATTGTTTGTTCTCACCCACAAAGCTCTTCATGGTGCAGCACACCTTTACATCTCCACCCTTATCTCCATCTATCACCCTACCCGTTCTTTACAGTCCGCAAACGACCTTCGACTAACATCCACACTAATCCGAACCTCCAACTCCAAGACTTCTCCCGAGCTGCACGAATCCTCTGGAGTGCTTTAGCCCAAAAAACTAGGATGATTCACAAATTGCACAGCTTCAGATGCTCACTAAAAAACACCTTTTTAGGATGGCCTATCTCTCTCTCAAATCGATGTCAATTCTTATAAATCCCCTCTATATATCCCCTCCACTCTTTCTCAGAACATAATTCTCCCTCAAATTCCATCGGATCCAAAAGCATTACAAAGATTGGCTGGTGACTGGCTCATGTAGCCTTTATCCCACATATCTTAGAGATGGCTGGATCATCATAAATAAGCACCTGTATCTCATGTCACCACCACCCCACCCTATTGTAGATTGTAAGCTCTTATGAGCAGGGTTGTCTTTATTTTTGCTTTAATTATTGTATCTTCTATTGTGGTTACTTATGTTTGTTTGTATAAGAACCTCTGAATTGTAAAGCACTGTGGAATATATTGGCGCTATAGAAATAAAGATTATTATTATTTACATGCCTGTTGTCTAGATAATGCCCTATCTTGCACGTTTTTGTTTTTTGTCCCTCTAGTTTGTATTAAATTCTCTGAACTTTAGCATTAGATAATTTTGCCCTGGTCTCTTCTGTATCCATTCATATGTAGTATTAGTGACTACCAAAGTCTTTTTCTTGACAAAAGACTGACGGCACGCCCAAAGTTGCAATGTGAACAGGTGCATAACTGAGCTTGACATATAATGACAAAAAAGACAGCTGTACTCTGAAGTGGTAAAACGTGCAAACCATGATAAACATGCATTACTGTTTAAGGATATCTAAGAAAAAATTGAGATATTTAGCATACAAAAATGGCAATTTTTATATCTTCCCCAGTAGCCATGTCTGACTATGCACCCTTCCCCCATTAGCCACTGGTGATTTTATTCTTTATAGTATTCCTACTTGCCCAGACACATGGAGGTTTTTAAACCAGAGAGAGACTTCAGTTCAGTGTAGGTTCTGAGTAATATGAGATTGCCTTGACGTGGCTACTTGGCAGATATAGAAATGGCCATTTTTGTTTGCTAAATATTTACATTTTTTATTACATTTCCTTTAGCAGTAATGCATGTCTATATTCTTACATTCATGGTTTGCATGTATTAGCATTTCAGAGTGCAGCTGTCTTTTTTTGTCAAAGTCTTTTTCTTGAAAGCCAATTAACCTCAAACAACACTTAAATATCGAATAGAATTGGAAATGTAGAAGGGGGAAGCCATCACCAGGGACCAGAAAATCAGTACCAGAAGGGGAAAGAGATGAGTAAACATATACTGCACGGAGTAGGCAAGTTATGCTATTAACTGCATCCAGTATCCCTGACCAAAAAAATAATCTAAAATGTAGTCATGTGAAAGCAATACATCTATCATCCTCCTGTAAACCCCCTTCTTTGAAATGGGACACCAACATTAATTCCCCCACGTTAAATGTAATACAGAAAGCCACTCGAAAAAGCAAAGCTTCTTACTGGGAAGAGATGCCAACTTTTCTGACAACCAAGCCAAAAAGAGGTGTATGAAATGGGACATCTATTCTCTTTTCTGAGGTGACCACTTTTTAAACCTTGCAATGCCTGTCCAATTCAACTACTTTGTAACATCCCCTCAATCCATTATCTGAAATTAAAAGCGAAGACCCTTAATTTTATGCTAAGTACTTGCAGCTGACATATCCTTCCTTATCTCTTCAATGCAGGATGTATGAAATAGTGACCTTTAAACACTCTACATCTAACAAGTAAACATAATGACTATGTATTAAAGCTTGACACTCACCTTTTGCCTTACCATGAGAACTCCATGTGGTTGATGCTAGGGACCTCTAACACCATAGAGGCCTTCACCAGATCCCAAGGTGTTGCTCGCAATTAACACCCGTGATATGGAGTCAGAAATTCCATGGTCAATGCCTGGAATTTAAGGAGAATGAAATCATATATTTTGCTGCAAGCAGTGCAACACTAAATTTTACAATAAGGAGTCTACAGGCTGTGAAGAGGAAGACAGGTTATGAACCACTCTTGCGCTATAAGAGTGGTAGACAGTGTCAGTCCTGTTCCTAAAGACACCAATTGCATCAGTGTATTGTCATATCTTGTAATGTGAACAGTGTCTTACGTATTTTGTATATACGGTGTCATGTAAATTGTGTTATATTGTAATGTATAGTGATAATGTAATGTATAGTATTTAATAAGGATATTTAGTAAGGACGTTGTTGCACTACAGGGCCAGAAGAAGTTAAGTATTGGGACTAGCCCTGTTGTAGTTCTTAGATGACTGGCCGAACTCCCTAAAAGAAGTAATATCCGTCACATATAGCACATTGTCAGGATTAACAATTAATTGGGATAAATCATCTCTGATGACATTAGGGTCTGTCCCTTCTGCTCACTCCCTCATTGAAGTACCTGGGTATTTGGATAAGTGAAAGGGTGACAGACTAGGAGAAGCTGAATGTCTCGCCTCTTCTGTGCAGGTTCCAACAAAAAATTAAGGTCTGGTGCAAACTCCCACTCTCAGTAATTGTCAGGGCTAACTTAGTGAAAATGATCCTTATGCCACAGGTGCTATATTTATTACATAACGCGCTCGTCTAGTTGCCCCAACGTCTCTTCCATAAAATTAACAGCACTTTCAGATAATTAATTTGAAAAAGGAGAATAACGCGGATAAAATTACAGATATTGCAAAAGCCTAAAATAAAAGGGGGATTGGCAGTTCCGGGCCTGTTTCTTTATTACCTGGCAGCGCAGCTGCAACACTTTAAGAACTGGGAGGAGGAGGGGGCGGGAATCTCATATTCAATAGTGGCAATGCTTTAAGTAAAAAGGACTTACCTGCAGAATTAGATTCAGGGGGGTTATTGAGAATATCTACTTCTACTTATCATACCCTAAGGGAGATGGGGAAAACTTGGGAAAAGACAAAAGAGGTATTGAAGGTGGGGGTCGTCACTAAATACTCACTTATATGGGGAAACCTGAATCTTCCTGAGATTGATAAATTACATGGGTTTGAGTTATGGTAGCGGAAGGGGCTCAGGAGGATTCAGCAATTGTTTGAGGAGGGGCGGGTTAAGATGTTTGAGATGCTTAGAAGGGAATTTGATATACCGAACATCAGGTTTTTCCAATATCTTCAACTTCGGCATGCTTGTGAGGTGCAGTCGGGGTCAGTGGGCTTATCATCGGTGGACCGGACGCCATTGTTGGACATCTCGGTGGCGTCTAGGGAAACACAGAGGGAGCAACTTCCCGATACTACATGTATTTTCAAGATGCCAAATTCAAGGCGGAGACCTGCAGACTTAGGGATAAATGGCAGAGAGATGTAGGGAATATCGCCACAGAAGTATGGGAAGAAGTAGTACAGACCATCCCGCTACTGTCCGTAAGTGAGTCGAAGAGGCTATCGTGACTATTTTTAGTACACAGAGTATATAGGACCCCAACAATTTTATTTAAAATAGGGGCTAGCTCTGATTCGTGCTACTGGAGGTGTGAAGTCACGGATGCTGATCTGATCCACCTGATGTGGAATTGTCCGCGTCTGAGAAGATATTGGACAGGAGTGCTTGACCTTATTGACTCAGTATATGACTACCGTGTTTCCCCGATAGTAAGACACCCCCGATAGTAAGACGTAGTGGGGGTTTTGGGGGGTCGGCTAATGTAAGACGTACCCCGAAAGTAAGACGTTGTAAAAATTTATTTATTTATTTTTTTTCCTCTTTACAGTACAGTTACAGCGGCCTAGCGCTCAGCTGAGCGCCCTGACATGCCGCCGGCAAAGCGCTCAGCTGAGCGCCCTAACATGCCGCCGGCATGTGACAGCTCTCAGCTGAGAGCCCTGACATGCCGCCGGCAAAGCGCTCAGCTGAGCGCCCTGACATGCCGCCGGCAAAGCGCTCAGCTGAGCGCCCTGACATGCCGCCGGCAAAGCGCTCAGCTGAGCGCCTTAACATGCCGGCGGCCGAGCGCTCAGCTGAGCACCCTGACATGCCGCCGGCATGTGACAGCTCTCAGCTGAGAGCCCTGACATGCCGGCGGCAAAGCGCTCAGCTGAGCGCCCTGACATGCCGCCGGCAAAGCGCTCAGCTGAGAGCTGACACATGCCGGCGGTCTGGCGCTCAGCTGAGCGCCCTGACATGCCGCCGGCAAAGCGCTCAGCTGAGCGCCTTAACATGCCGGCGGCCGAGCGCTCAGCTGAGCACCCTGACATGCCGCCGGCATGTGACAGCTCTCAGCTGAGAGCACTGACATGCCGCCGGCAAAGCGCTCAGCTGAGCGCCCTGACATGCCGCCGGCAAAGCGCTCAGCTGAGCGCCCTATCATGCCGGTGGCCAAGCGCTCAGCTGAGCACCCTGACATGCCGCCGGCAAAGCGCTCAGCTGAGAGCTGACACATGCCGGCGGTCGGGCGCTCAGCTGAGCGCTCGGCTACCAAGAAATGTTGAGATGTTGCAGTAATGTTGTCCATGGTCCATCAGGACCATGGACAACATACAAAATCACACAGCCTCAGTGCCCTCATGTGCAGCCACTGGTGGTTAAGTTTCCTTAACTTGCGGTACACTTAGGGCGCAATCGCGGCAAGTCCCCATACGGTACATTGCATGGAGACTTGCTACGATTGCTGTGGGATTTTTTCCAATATAAGACATACCCCGAAAGTAAGACATAGTGGCACTTTTGGGGGTAAAAAGAAAGTAAGACACTGTCTTACTTTCGGGGAAACACGGTATCAGACAGATCGTGGACCTCTGACATGTGTTCTTGGGTACAGTGCGGAACTCCCCATCCCACAGAGCCATAAGATTGCCATCGCCCATATTTTATACCAAGCACGAAAGGTAATAGCGCTACATTGGAAAAATAATAAGGCCCCAGACACAAAAGAGCTAATCGAGAAGGTTAATTATACCCTAAAGGCCCCGTCACACACAGAGATAAATATTTGGCAGATCTGTGGTTGCAGTGAAATCATGGACATATTGTTCCATTTGTACACAGCCACAAACCTGGCACTGATTGTCCACAATTTCACTGCAACCACAGATCTGCCGCAGACTTATCTCTGTGTGTGACAGGGCCTTTAGACTTGAGAAATGCGTCTACCAAAAAAGGAGGGCGTATAAGAAATGTTAAGATTTATGGGCTCCATGGCTCGATAGTCCCAATTTGGCCCCAGTGACGCTGACATTGGCCAGAACTCTATTGGCGGGCCTGTTTTAGTCTATTTTAGCCTGTTTTTCCGGGAATGAGTTAAAGAACTAAGTCAGATTTCATGTGTCTTAGTCAACGAATGTATTAGGGGTTGATTACCTATGTCTTTCTATGTATGTGAGATATGCATGTTCCTGGCCACACTCTGATAAGATGGGCACTGCCTCACGCAATGCAAGTATATTAAACGAGGCTGGAAACAGTCTAGTTGAAATGTGGCCGATATTATGCATATGACATACCTCGGCACTGGCCCCAGAGATTCTTCACAGTGAGTGGTGAATGCGGTTAGGATTCACAAGTCTGCAGTCACATAGAGTGACCGCAGATTTGTAGTATAAGACCAAACAACCCCCTAAAAGTACTACAGGATGCAGAAGGCCCACATGATAAACAACCACTCACATTCCTACCACTCAGGAGGAGGTTATTTCCTTCTACTACAAATTCACACAGATGAGGCTAGTATTTGGAGACAGTCACACACATAAGTGTACAAAAAAAGATGAAAAATTTGGGGGCTATTGCATTTTCCATTGCATTAATATTGATTCTTTGCTTTGGTAAACACGGCTGCATTTTTTTGCAATTTTTTTGTTTGTCCTTTTCAATGAGATACTCCAGTTAGCATCATGCTTGGCACCCAATCCCCTCTAAACTGAGGACTTATTTGATAGCTAACTTCACAAACAGTATGCTGAAACCATGTGCAAAAAGAGTGTCTTGCACATGGTTTCAGCGGGAGGCAAGCCTCACCTAAGGATTCAGAGCACTGATGTATCTATGAGTGATAGCACTAAATTGCTGTTACTCTTAGGTTACGTTCACACGATGAGTTTTTGGTGAGTTTTTGATGGTGTGTCAAAAATGCAGCGCCTTAAGGGGGCATTACACGCTACGATATCATTAATGAATTATCGTCGGGGTCACGGTGTTTGTGATGCACATCCGGCTTCATTAACGAGATCGCAGCGTGTGACACTTTTGAGCGACCTTAAACGATCGCAAAAGCGGTCAAAATCGTTTGCCGCGGAGAGGTCGTCCTGAAACAAAAAATCGTTTAATGCTTATTAACGATGCTGTTCATCGTTCCTACGGCACCACACATCGCTGTGTGTGACACCATAAGAGCGACTAACATCTCCTTACCTGCCTCCATTGGCAATGTGGAAGGAAGGATGTGGGCGGGATGTTACGTCCCGCTCATCTTCGCCCCTCCGCTTCTATTGGACGCCTGCCGTGTGACGTCGCTGTGACGTGGCACGAACCGCCCAATTAGAAAGGAAGTGGTTTGCCTGCCAGAGCGACGTCGCAGAGCAGGTATGTGCGTGTGACGCTGCTGTAGCGATAATGTTCGCTACGGCAGCGATCACACAATATCGCACGTACGACGGGGGCGGGTGCTATCGCGCTCAACATCGCTAGCCGATGCTAGCGATGTCGCAGCGTGTAAATCCCGCTTTACAATTCCAGTAAAGTGAATGGGATTTTAGAAGTCTCCTCACCACTGAGCTACTATTTTACTCAGTATAAACTGACCTGCGGAGCATCTTTCAAATCCACAATATGTCATATTTGGTACGCTATGTTTTCTGTGCAGATTTTTGCAATAGACTTGCATTTGATGCAGAAACTCTGCAGTTAAAAAAACATGTATTTTTACTACTTTTCCACTACAAAAAATGCATAAAATATGCAAGTAATCTGCACACAGGTATATAAATAATGCTTTGTCAAAGCCAAATACTAGGAATTAACAAAACCAAAGCACCTTTATTTAAAGCATGACACCCCAAGAAGAGACACAAACCACAGCACCAAAAACACAATAAAAACACATGTTAAAAAGCGCACACAAAAACACAAGTAACCTAAATTACATAATAGGTGCAGAAATAGTACAGAAATTCTGCAACATCAAAAATTCAACAAAAGCTCAATGTGGGAGCACAGCATAGGAAAACTGGTCCAAATATTCTAATCAGACACTGATCCGTGTTTGATCACAGTGGGTTCCCAAAGAAGGCTTTTGTCTCTGAGATGTCAATATTTCCTAATTAGACTTAAGGGTACTTTACACACTGCGATATCGGTACCGATATCACTAGCGAGCGTACCCGCCCCTGTCGGTTGTGCGTCACGGGCAAATCGCTGCCCGTGACGCACAACATCGCTAACACCCGTCACACGGACTTACCTTCCCTTCGACGTCGCTCTGGCCGGCGAACCGCCTCCTTTCTAAGGGGGCAGTTCGTGCGGCATCACAGCGAAGTCACACGGCAGCCGTCCAATAGCAGAGGAGGGGCGGAGATGAGTGGCCGGAACATGCCGCCCACCTCCTTCCTTCCTCATTGCCGGTGGACGCAGGTAAGGAGACGTTCGTCATTCCAGCGGTGTCACACACAGCGATGTGTGATGCCGCAGGAACGACGAACAACATCGTACCTGCAGCAGCAATGATATTTGGGAAAGGAGCAACGTGTCAACGAGCAACGATTTTTACCATTTTTGTGCTTGTTGATCGTCGCTCCTTGTTGTCACACGCTGCGATGTCGCTAACGGCGACGATATATCGTTAGCGATGTCGCAGCGCGTAAAGCACCCTTTATGGACAGGGTTATCTGTGTAGGGCAACCATTTTAATAATAGGCAAATAACGGTTTGTACAGGGGATTTTATCTTTTTTTTGTGTATTATTTTTAATAGATGACACCAATTAATTAAATGAGTAATAAATACTCCAAGCAGCATTAAAAAAAATTACAACCTTTTGTCACTTTTTTTAAAAAATGCATTTTTAACTGCATTTTTTATTTGCGTTTTTCTCAGCTGCAGTTTTGTCTCCCTTTGATATGTTATATTTAAAAAAAAACTGCCTTGCTTTAGACACTTCATGTTACTTTGTTAAATCTTTAAACTTTATTAATAAAATCATGTGCGGACTACATGTGTTTTTTCTGCATTTCCATTACAGAAACGTACTAAAAATGTGTTTGTTTTTTCACCTTTCTGTTTTCCTCATCTCATTCAAGTCTATGGGGTAAATGTGCAAAATAAATTCTTCATCTTCATCTTCTTTCTCTATTCTGTCAGTCAGTGAAAATCAGCTGTCATCCGA
The DNA here is from genome assembly GCF_048569485.1 of Anomaloglossus baeobatrachus. NCBI lineage: Eukaryota > Metazoa > Chordata > Amphibia > Anura > Aromobatidae > Anomaloglossus > Anomaloglossus baeobatrachus. The sequence goes on from NC_134358.1 coordinate 255,545,375, forward strand.
GTGTAGTCCGATTTTTTTCATGGACTCATTGCTTCCCTGAGTGCCACTAAATGTTTGGAGGCAAATTTTGCATGCTGTTATTTTTTTCCTCGGACCAATTAGATGTGAGCACTGCTTCACGAACATTGGTCCTAGTGCAATCTGATTTTTTTTTACGGATATCACTCGAAACGAAAATATGGCTGTCTGAACAAGTCCTTACCGTCAGGCTTTAGTATTAGAATATGCTTACTGGTTGAGTGAGAAATACTGCATAAACGAACAATATGGATATATATCTTTCTCATTTTTTAAAAAGCTTGAGGAATGCATGAATAAGTTAAATGCAATTATTAATGCAATACTGCTGCCTATGGGTGGTTGAAGGTAACACACACCTGTTTACCTGAAAGCAGGTAACTTACATTGGCTTCTATTCTTGTTCCCAAGTTTTATTTTACCAAATAGTACTTACAGTGGTAATCGTGTTGCAAAATTACTTGCTGACACTGCAGCTCCCCATTATAAGAATCCCAATTTTTCCAGAAATGATGATTGCCGCAAATCAAGATTTTGACAGTGTTCCCACTAAGTTTGGGCTCATTCAGATGTCGATTCTTCTCATGTGCAAAAAAAAGGTCTGAGGTTCATCAGAGTCCGGTCAGTGTCTAAGTTTTTAACATCAGAGAAGTTTTCATACGAGAAAAACTGATGAATGATGATGATTTCTCAAGTTTCTTCTAGCAAGCGGACAGCATACGAATGATATCCAAATTCTTTCATGGACTCGTAGCCTTGCATATGGAGTCTGATCCATTTTGTGCCGACTACTTTTTTTACAAAAATAGATGTGAACAGTCTAGAGTTTGCTGAAAGATTTCATCACTTTTTATTGGATGAATAAAAAATGATTATGGTTATCTCAATTTTATCAAAAACAGTCAATGACAGACAAAGTTACAAAAGAGAGAGGGAGATGCACTGAGTAGCACCCGGTGGTGAAGGGGATTATAGTAATGCCCGGAGGCTGCTCACCTCAAAAGGTTGTGCACCCGTGCACAACCTCGGTTGTTGCAATAAAGGATCCACGGGGTCCCGCAGAAGCCTGGAGCTGTCTGAAATCCTGGGGAACAGAGTGGAGCAAATCCTTCCGGGTTGGTCACGCGAGCACTCGGAAGTACATCACCGCAGGTCCTGTGCAGTCAGAGCAACCCGGTGTCACAGCAACCGTGGGTCCTGGTAAATGTTATGGAGGCTTGCTGCTCCCAGAGCTGCTCCTGCCGTTAATCCCTCAAGGGGAGGATGTATGTGAAGATATTGAAGTGGCGGTCAGATAGGAGCGCTAGGGAGCAGGAGGACAGGAAGGATTTTAAAATTACAAACCTTTTATTTAATTTAAAAACCCTCTAATGGCCTGCTCCCTAGCGCTCCTATCTGACCTCCACTTCGATATTTTCAATGACAAACAAAGAGCACAGGGGTGGAATCTGAGTGCTGTCTGATTCATTTTCATGACCCATAGGCATGGATTGGTGAGATTGATCAGAGACTTGGATCAAAATCAGACATGTCATTACGATTTTGAATGAGCCACGCAACACGCAAAAATACACAGACATCTGAAGAGCTCCATAGACTGTAATGGGTATTCCTTCTAAAACTACAGAGAGAATTTACATGCAAAAAACTAGTGCTTTAAAAGAAAAAAAAACATAATAGTATAATAATAAATATAATTATATATACAGTGTCTTGCAAAAATATTCGGCTCCCTTGAATTTTTCGACCTTTTCCCACATGTCATGCTTCAAACTTAAAGATAAAAATTTCAATGTTATGGTGAAGAATCAACAACAAGTGGGACACAATTGTGAAGTTGAACAAAATGTATCGCTTATTTTAAACTGTTTTAACAAATAAATAACTGAAAATTGGAGGGTGCAATATTATTCGGCCCCTTTAAGTTAATACTTTTTAGCGCCACCTTTTGCTGCGATTACAGCTGCAAATCGCTTGGGGTATATGTCTATCAGTTTTGCACATCGAGAGACTGATATTCTTGCCCATTCTTCCTTTGCAAATAGTTCAAGCTGAATGAGGTTGGATGGAGAGCGTTTGTGAACAGCAGTTTTCAGCTCTTTCCACAGATTCTTGATTGGATTCAGGTCTGGACTTTGACTTGGCCATTCTAACACCTGGATATGTTTATTTGTGAACCATTCCATTATAGATTTTGCTTTATGTTTGGGATCATTGTCTTGTTGGAAGACAAATCTCTGTCCCATTCTCAGGTCTTTTGCAGACTCCAACAGGTTTTCTTCAAGAATGGTCCTGTATTTGGCTCCATCCATCTTCCCATCAATTTTAACCATCTTCCCTGTCCCTGCTGAAGAAAAGCAGGCCCAAACCATGATGCTACCACCATTATGTTTGACAGTGGGGATGGTGTGTTCAAGGTGATGAGCTGTGTTGCTTTTACGCCAAACATATCGTTTGGCATTGTGTCCAAATAGTTCAATTTTGGTTTCATCTAACCAGAGCACCTTCTTCCACATGTTTGGTGTGTCTCCCAGGTGGCTTGTGGCAAACTTTAAACAACGCTTTTTATGGATATCTTTGAGAAATGGCTTTTTCCTTGCCACTCTTCTATAAAGGCCAGATTTGTGCAGTGTACGACTGATTGTCATCCTATGTACAGACTCTCCTCCTCAGCTGTAGATCTCTGCAGTTTATCCAGAGTGATCATGGGCCTCTTGGCTGCATCTCTGATCAGTCTTCTCCTTGTTTGAGATAAAAGTTTGGATGGACGGCCGGGTCTTGGTAGATTTGCAGTGGTATGATACTCCTTCCATTTCAATATGATCGCTTGCAGAGTGGCACAGAGCTCCTTGGGATGTTTAAAGTTTTGAAAATCTTTTTGTAACCAAATCCGGCTTTAAACTTCTCCACAATAGTATCATGGACCTGCCTGTTGTGTTCCTTGGCCTTCATGATGCTATCTGCGCTTTAAACAGAACACTGATACTATCACAGAGCAGATGCATTTATACGGAGACTTGATTACACACAGGTGGCTTATATTTATCATCATCAGTCATTTAGGACAACATTGGATCATTCAGAGATCCTCAATGAACTTCTGGAGTGAGTTTGCTGCACTGAAAGTAAAGGGGACAAATAATATTGCACGCCCCACTTTTCAGTTATTTCTTTAAAAAGTTTAAAATAAGCAATAAATTTCGTTCAACTTCACAATTGTGTCCCACTTGTTGATTCTTCACCATAACATTGAAATTTTATCTTTATGTTTGAAGCCTGAAATGTGAGAAAAGGTTGAAAAATTCAAAGGAGCCGAATACTTTCGCAAGGCATTGTATATGTGTGTATATGTATATATATATATATATATATATATATATATATATATATACAGGGTGTTCCAAAAATAGGCGGAGGACAGTATGTGTAATGGGGCTATCAAACATGGTGTAAAGTGAGACTAACTCTGTTGCCCTTAGCAACCAATCAGATTCCACCTTTCATTTTCCAAAGAGTCTGTGAAAAATGAAAATTGGAATCTGATTGGTTGCTATGGGCAACTGAGTCAGTTTCACTTTACACCATGTTTGATAGCCCTATTACACATACTATATACCTACTTTTTACACACCCTGCATATACAGTATGTATATATTTTTATATATATATATATATATATATATATATATATATACTAGAAGGTGGCCCAATTCTACGCATCGGGTATTCTAGAATTTACGTATTGTGTAGTTCATGTATGATTTTTGTTATATATATATATATATATATATAGATGTTGTTGTGTGTAGTTACCAAGTGTTTGTGTAGGGCGCTGTACATGTTCTGGATGTTGTCTGGGTGTGATGGGGGGTGAGAGCGGTGTTGTTTGTGTGCTGCGTTGTTTGTGGAGCGCTGTGTGTCTGTAGCGTTGTGTGTGTGTTGCGCAGTTTGTGTGTGTGTGGTGTGTTTTGGGGGGAGGTATGTTTTGTGCAATGTGCGTGTTGTGCGGTATGTGCGTATATTTGTGTGTGCAGCGTTGTCTGTGTGTGTGGGTGTCTGTGTAGGGCAGTTGTTTGTGGTTCCCAGTGTGTGTGTGTGGTGTGGTGTGTTGTGCAGTGCGCGCGCGCGCGTATGTGTGTGTGTTGGGGGGAGGTGTGCACTTCCCATCGTGCTCCATCCCCCATGCAGCGCACTCCCCATCGTGCTCCATCCCGTATGCTGCGCACCCCCCATCGTGCTCCATCTCCCATCCTGCGCACTCCCAAACGTGCTCCATCCGCCATGCTGCGCACTCCCAAACGTGCTCCATCCGCCATGCAGCGCACTCCCCATCGTGCTCCATCCCCCATGCTGCGCACTCCCAAACGTGCTCCATCCGCCATGCTGCGCACTCCCCATCGTGCTCCATCTCCCATGCTGCGCACTCCCAAACGTGCTCCATCCGCCATGCTGCGCACTCCCAAACGTGCTCCATCCCCCATGCTGCGCACTCCCAAACGTGCTCCATCCGCCATGCTGCGCACTCCCAAACGTGCTCCATCCCCTATGCTGCGCACCCCCCATCGTGCTCCATCTCCCATCCTGCGCACTCCCAAACGTGCTCCATTCGCCATGCTGCGCACTCCCAAACGTGCTCCATCCGCCATGCTGCGCACTCCCAAACGTGCTCCATCCGCCATGCTGCGCACTCCCCATCGTGCTCCATCTCCCATGCTGTGCACTCCCAAACGTGCTCCATCCGCCATGCTGCGCACTCCCAAACGTGGTCCATCCGCCATGCTGCGCACTCCCAAACGTGCTCCATCCGCCATACTCCGCACTCCCCATCGTGCTGCATCCCCCATGCTGCGCACTCCCAAACGTGCTCCATCCGCCATACTCCGCACTCCCCATCGTGCTGCATCCCCCATGCTGCGCACTCCCAAACGTGCTCCATCCACCATGCTGCGCATTTCCAAACGTGCTCCATCCGCCATGCTGCGCACTCCCAAACGTGCTCCATCCACCATGCTGTGCACTCCCAAACGTGCTCCATCCGCCATGCTGCGCACTCCCAAACGTGCTCCATCCGCCATGCTGCGCACTCCCAAACGTGCTCCATCCGCCATGCTGCGCACTCCCAAAGGTGCTCCATCCGCCATGCTGCGCCAGCATCAGCCTCTCTACCTGCAGCATCAGCCTCTCTCCTCCCAGCATCAGCCTCTCTGTCCCCAGCATCAGCCTTTCTGTCTCCAGCATCAGCCTCTCTGTCTCCAGCATCAGCCTCTCTGTCCCCAGCATCAGCCTCTCTGTCGCCAGCATCAGCCTCTCTGTCCCCAGCATCAGCCTCTCTGTCCCCAGCATCAGCCTCTCTGTCCCCAGCATCAGCCTCTGTCCCCAGCATCAGCCTCTCTGTCCCCAGCATCAGCCTCTCTGTCCCCAGCATCAGCCTCTCTGTCCCCAGCATCAGCCTCTGTCCCCAGCATCAGCCTCTCTGTCCCCAGCATCAGCCTCTCTGTCCCCAGCATCAGCCTCTCTGTCTCCAGCATCAGCCTCTCTGTCCCCAGCATCAGCCTCTCTGTCCCCAGCATCAGCTTCTCTGTCCCCAGCATCAGCCTCTCTGTCTCCAGCATCAGCCTCTCTGTCCCCAGCATCAGCCTCCCGCAGCATCAGCCTCTCTGTCCCCAGCATCAGCTTCTCTGTCCCCAACATCAGCCTCTCTGTCCTCAGCATCAGCTTCTCTGTCCCCAGCATCAGCCTCTCCGTCTCCAGCATCAGCCTCCCCATCCCAGCCTTCCCCAGGATCAGCCTCTCAGCCTCCTCCAGCACGCCGTGCTCCTCTGCCGACACTCACAGATCCGATCGCATACACTCACACACACCCACACACACCCACCCGATCGCATACACTCACACACCCGATCGCATACACTCACACACACCCGATCGCATACACTCACACACACTCGATCGCATACACTCACACACACCCACACACCCCCACCCGATCGCATACACTCACACACACCCGATCGCATACACTCACACACAAAGACACACACACTGACGATATTGCACATACGCGCTGATACTCACAACATCCGGGGATATCACATGCTTCTGGCCAAGTGATCCCCCGGCAGGTCCTGGAAGCTCACAACAGCACAGTATCGCCGCCGAGAAGCAAGCGATATCCCAGGATGTTGTGAGTATTTGGATGCGATGTGATGTGTGAGGTGTGTGTGAGTGTGATCTGATTTGTGTGTGTATGTGTGTGTGTGTGTGCTGTTATGTGTGTGTATTTTCCGCAGCTGCAGGACCTTGATGTGTGGATGCGATGTGATGTGTGTGTGAGGTGTGTGTGAGAGTGAGTGTGAGCCGGTGTACACTGGTAACTATGATACACATCGGGTAACTAAGGGACCTTAGTTACCCGATGTTTATAATGGTTACCAGCTTTCACGGCCTCCGTGAAGATCCCAGCATCGCAAGGTTATGTCTGGCGCTGCCGGGATCCTGACGGAGCCGGTGTAGAAGCAAGCGATATCCCAGCATGTTGTGATGTGTGAGGTGTGTGTGAGAGTGAGTGTGAGAGTGAGTGTGATCTAATGTGTGTGTACTCACCTGGGAATCGGAGCTCCGTGTCAGTTGGGCCAGAGCGAGCGTGCATTGCGTGAGGGGGGCGGGGCCTGCAGAGAGCCGGGGCGAGAGGCCAATCCGTGTGGGGGGGCGGGGCCATGGCGAGCCCAGCGGCCAATCAGCTTTGTGTCACCGTAAGGACACAATTTCGGAGCATGACAGACAGACAGACAGACAGATAGACAGACAGATAGACAGACAGATAGACAGACAGACAGACAGAAAGACAGACAGAATAAGGCAATTATATATATAGATATATATGTATGGGCCAGGTAGTCACACAAATAGGCCCCTGCACAACACCTTCCCTCACAGGTAACAGCAGCCGGCCTTCAAAACCCTAGTCACCCCCCCTCAGGGCTAGATAGACACACCAGGGGGTGGAATCAGGCGGTTGGAAGACACCCACCAAGGAGTCTAGACAGCCCGGGGGCGGGAAAAGAAAACAGTCTAGTGTTAGAGTTCAAGTTGGACAGGAGTGTGGGCTGGAGCAGTGCCCAGCTCCAGCAGAGGCGAATACCCCCAAATTGAACAGCGCCAGGGTAGGAGCCCTGGTGCCACTGGCTAGGAGGCAGACGGCGGTCTCCGTCTGCAGGAGCCGGGAAGACGGCTCGGTGGAACCGAGGTGGACCGGGACAGGGTTGTAGCCCGCCGGTACCGACCCGGAGAACCGACTCGGAAACCGGAGTACACAGGGGGTTACTCGAACCCTGAAGCCGGGACCAGAAGCGACTGGAACCGGTTTATTAACCGATTGAGGCCAGGACTAAAGGTCCTGTCCCACCCAAAGTCCCTATTAGAAGACAACAGCCCACCGATGGGGATAAAAGGCCACCACCAAGGCTCAGAGATCCCATGGGCCAGCGTCTGTGGGCAAGGGCTCCTTAGGCCACATCCAGCTGGGAGCGGACTCCTAAACTTACAAGCACAGGCAGTCCACCGTAGAAAGACAGAGACCACCAGCCGGGTGGGGGAACTAGAACACAGCCGGCTGCGGGCACCGACCACCATCCTCTTGGTTTACCAGAGACTTGTGTGTTTCCTTAATAGTGAGTACACCAGCACCCTGCGTTCGCCTATCTCCCTGCACCAAACCCCAATGGGTCCCGGGGCCACCATCCCTGCCCACGGAGGGGTTAACAACTTGCTGCATAACATCACCCCCGGGTGCCCCGTAGCTGCAGAGGTGGTGTCCAACCTCACCACACACCATGGGTGGCATCATGAACTTAATATGGCTCACCCCGTACATATACGTCCTACATCCACCATCTCCCACCCTTTTCATTCGGAGTGTCCGCGGGACCCCCCGGGTCCGGAGACCCTCGAGCCACCCCCCGGAAGGTCCGGGCCTGAGCAATGGCAGCCTGCTGGCACGGGAGTGGTAGATATATACTAGCTGTAGTACCCGGGCATTGCCTGGGATAGTAACTGTCTCTCTGTCTCTCTCCCAGTCTCTGTCTGTGTGTCACTGTCTGTCTGTCTCTCTTTCTGTCTCTTTCCTTGTCTGTCTGTGTCTATGTCTCTGTCTGACTATTTCTATCTCTGTCTGTATTTGTATCACTCTATCGGTCTCCATCTCTGTGTCTGTTTGTCTCTCTCTATCTCTGTCTCTATGTGTGTGTGTGTCTGTCTCTTTCCCCATCTGTCTCTTTTCTGTCTGTCTTGGTCTGTCTCTTTCCCTCTCTGTCTCTTTCCCTGTCTGTCTCTTTCCCCAACTGTCTCTTTCCAGGTCTGTCTCTTTCCCGGTCTGTCTCTTTCCCGGTCTGTCTCTTTCCCGGTCTGTCTCTTTCCCGGCTGACTCTTTCCCGGTCTGTCTCTTTCCAGGTCTGTCTCCTTCCAGGTCTGTCTATTTCCAGGGCTGTCTCTTTCCCCGTCTGTCTCTTTCCCCATCTGTTTCTTTCCCGGTCTGTCTCTTTGCCCATCTGTCTCTTTGCCCATCTGTGTCTTTGCCCATCAGTCTCTTTCCAGGTCTGTCTCTTTCCCCGTCTGTCTCTTTCCTCGTCTGTCTCTTTCTTCGGCTGTCTCTTTCCCTGGCTGTCTCTTTCCCTGGCTGTCTCTTTCCCCAGCTGTCTCTTTCCAGGGCTGTCTCCTTCCCGGTTGGTCTCTTTCCCTGTCTGTCTCTTTCCCTGTCTGTCTCTTTCTTTGACCATCTGTCTCTTTGCACGTCTGTCTCTTTGCCCGTCTGTCTCTTTGCACGTCTGTCTCTTTCTAGGGCTATCTCTTTGCAGGTCTGTCTCTTTGCCCATCTGTCTCTTTGCAGGTCTTTCTCCTTGCCCATCTGTCTCTTTCCAGGGCTGTCTCTTTCCAGGGCTGTCTCTTTCCAGGGATGTCTCTTTCCCCGTCTGTCTGTCTCTTTTCCCGTCTGTCTGTCTGTGTCTCTGTCTGCCTTTTTCTGTCTCTCTATCCATCTCTCCACCAACATCATATAACCTCACGCATAAGCTTCAACTAACAGTTTATTTTGTTCCTATAGCAACCACTGACAGATGATATTAATAACCTACAGCTCCCACCTCCATTCAGTTTAATGGCGGCAGGATTTTAGAGACTAACTGTAAAGCACGGGGTTAAATTTTCCTGTCAAAACATAGTCTACGATGCTCCCTCGGTCACATGAGGCGTCTGTGCAAAATTTCATAATTGTAAATGCGACAGTGCGGATTCCTTTAGCGGACTCACACACACACACACACATACACTCAGCTTTATATATTTTATATATATATATATATATATATATATATTTATTTATTTTTTTTTATCTTGCGCAGAAAATGAAAGCCTAAATCTTTCTGTTGTTTGACTGGCGGCTACTTCCTACACATAATTTTATTTTTGTTTTTTTTTACAAATCCAGTATGAGTTTTTAAACAAGCATCATTTCCTCACATGATGAAATAGGAGCCATTAAAAAAGCACCAGTGCATCCTTAATTAGCAACATAAGGCTATTTTCCCACGTTGCATTTTTTGCTACCTTTTTGTATACGAATTAAAAGCTGATTTTTACAGAATCAGCATAACTTTTCGGCATTCACAGTCTCGGCAGCAGATAATCCTGTCTGTCCACCTAATTATAGAGTCCCCTACCACCAACATCTATCTGACCTTTGCTGCACTTCCTACAGCAGTCGCTTCCCTGGTTGCTAGGAGCAACATCTTGCTGTAGTGATCCTAGTCCTGAGCCTGCATTCCCAATATCAGCAAAACAGGCATATTTACTAGGTTGTGCCAGATCAGGACTAGGCTCCCTGACACTTTTCCCCCTACCTCTTCTTCTAACTGTTACCCAGCTGCCTACCTCTGGGTCATGACCTTCCCCACCTTAACCCTCCTCCATGTCACTGGCCCCAGCCATAGTACGCTAAGTGAGCTCTAAACTCCTTTCCATGTTTGCAATACTCCTGATTGTTACAAGCTGCATATTTAGAGCCATTACCTGAGCTTCTACATATGTAACGAGATGAGCGATGTTCGAATCGAACCATTCGCCAATTTCAAATTCGAGTGATTTTGGGGGGTGTTCGAGTCGTTCGACGAACTCGAACGATTTGCTTCAAATTCGGCCGTTCGAATTACCGTTTGATAACGGTTCAATCACCAAAAACGTGGCTTTTCACAGTAAGGCTATGTGCGCACATTGCGTATCTGCATGCATCCTGTGTCCCCAGCACAATCCCTCTCTCTTTCCTACTCACCGATCACGGGCGCGGCGCTGCACGGCTGTCACAAAGCTACGGCGGCTTTTCCTCTTTTTAAAATGGCTGCCGCTCATTATTCAATCTGGTATTCCCTGTTTTCCCCGCCCACCGGCGCCCATGGTTGGTTGCAGTCAGACACACCCCCACGATGAGTAACAGCTGTCTCACTGCAACCAATCACAGCCGCCGGCGGGCAGGTCTATATCGTGCAGTAAAATAAATAAATAAATAAATAATAAAAAAAAAAACCTGCGGTTCCCCCCAATTTTGATACCAGCCAAGATAAAGCCACATGGCTAGAGGCTGTTATTGTCAGGATGGAGAGCGCCACGTTATGGGGAGCCCACCACCCTAACAATATCAGCCAGCAGCCACCCAGAATTGCCGCATCCATGAGATGCGAGAGTCCCGGTACTCTACCCAGCTCATCCCGAATTGCCCTGATGCGGTGGCAATCGGGGTAATAATAAGGTTAGGTTAATCATGATAGGCGTCTCCCCGAGATACCTTCCATGAGTAACGTGTAAGTGAAAGTAAATAAACACACAAAACGAAAAATCCTTTATTTGGAATAAAAGACAAAAAAACCCTCATTTACCTCTTTATTAATCCCCAAACAACAATCCAGGTCCAAAGTAATCTACACGACGCTTTCAGCTCTGCTAAATGAAGCTAACAGGGAGCACTGTAGAATACGAGCGCTCTGTGTCAGCTCCACGTAGCAACTGAAGTGAGCCGCGCTGTCACCGGAGACTTCACTCAGGTAGTGTCTGCGTGTGATATCTCTCTCTCTCTGTCTCTCTTTTTCTCTCTCTCTCTCTTTTCTATCTCTCTCTTTTTCTCGCTCTCTCTTTTTATCTCTCTCTCTTTTTCTCTCTCTCCTTTTCTCCCTCTATCTTTTTCTCTCTTTTTCTCCCTTTCTCTCTCTCTCTTTCTCTATTTTTCTCCCTCTCTCTATCTTTTTCTCTCGTTTCTCTCTCTTTCTCTATCTTTTTCTCTCTTTTTCTCTCTCTTTCTCTCTCTTTCTCTCTTTTTCTCTCTTTTTCCCTCTCTTTCTCTCTTTTTCTCTCTTTTCCCCTCTTTCTCTCTTTCTCTTTCTTTCTTTCTCTCTCTCTTTTTCTCTCTTTTTCTCTCTTTCTCTTTCTCTCTCTTTCTGTCTCTCTTTCTCTTTTCTCTCTCTCTCTTTTTCTCGCTCTCTCTTTCTCTCTTTTTCTCTCTCTCTTTTTCTCCGTCTCTCTTTTTCTCTCTTTTTCTCCCTCTTTTTCTCTTTTTCTCTCGTTTCTCTCTCTTTTTCTCTCTTTTTCTCTCTTTCTCTTTCTCTCTCTTTCTGTCTCTTTTTCTTTCTCTCTCTTTTTCTCTTTCTCTCTTTTTCTCTCTCTTGCTCTCTTTTTCTCTCTCTCTCCCTTTCTTTCTATCTCTTTCTTTTTCTCTCTTCCCTCTCTCTCTTGTCTGTCTCTTTTTTCTCTCTTTTCTCTCTCTCAGACCTGGCGATGATTAGCTGATGCAGTCGCCTGACAGAGTCAGCTGACACTATAAGTCGAGTGGTGAGCTGCTGCTGTCGGACAGGAGTCTGCACAGAACTGTGTAGTTTGTTGTTTGTTTTTTGTTTGCACTGATGCATCAGCTGATTGTATAAAAGCCGTTTATACAATTAGCTGCTGTGTCATGTGATTCAGGCCCTTGAACTTGACACATCATCTGATCGCTTTGCCTTCCACCAAACCGATCAGATGATATTGGATCCGGATTGGACGGTGCGGGACCCTTTACCCAGGATTACTGCAGAGGGGGTTCTTTATTTCAAAAAAGGTGGAGTCACTAATTGTGTTGTGTTTTATTTCTAATAAAAATATTTTTCTGTATGTTGTGTTTTTTTTATCTGTACTAGAAATTCATGGTGGCCATGTCTAATATTGGCGTGACACCATGAATTTCGGGCTTAGGGCCAGTTGATAATATACAGCTAGCCCTAACCCCATTATTACCCAGCGAGCCACCCATCACCAGGTCAGCTGGAGGAGATGGATACAGCGCCAGAAGATGGCGCTTCTATGAAAGCGCCATTTTCTGGGGCGGCTGCAGACTGCAAATTGCAGCAGAGGTGCCCAGAAAGCTTGGGGCCCCTGTGCTGAGGATTCCAAGCCCCAGCTGCCTAGTTGTACCTGGCTGGACACAAAAATTGGGCGAAGCCCACGTCATTTTTTTAAAAAATTATTTCATGAAATTCATGAAATAATTAAAAAAAAGGGCTTCCCTATATTTTTTGTTCCCAGCTGGGTACAAATAGGCAGCTGAGGGTTGAGAGCAGCCCGTAGCTGCCTGCTGTACATGGCTAGCATACAAAAACATGGCAAAGCCCACGTAATTTTTTGGGGGGGGGGGCAAAAAACTCCTGCATACAGTCCTGGATGGATGCAGAAAAAGGTTTTACGTTTTTTTGTACACATATATATGTTATATTGCTATGTGGAAATATATTTGGTGTACCTTATGGGGTTAAAATTTCTGCAGTTGCTATGCTCTCTCTATCCATTTTATCACGTGTTTGGGTTCAGCCCTTTTTAAACAGTCCAATGACTAAATGGTTTAGAGACAGAATAAGAACTGTATGTTCGAAACGCGTCCTCTCTATCATGGGCTTGATTACCATAGCATGGAATTTTTAAGACTACATGAATAAAGAATCTTCATTTTAACGAAATTTTCTGCCTGGACCTGAGTGCTGGTAATTTCTTCTTTCTACCAGTCCTGGATGGAGTATGCTGAGACTTGTAGTTCTGCAGCTGCTTTCTGCTGTCTGTCTGTATGGAGGAGAGCAGACATCAGCTGCAGAATTACAAGGCTCAGCATGCTGCATCCAGGACTGTATGCTAGAGAGAGAGACAGGGGGAGCAGAACTACAAGGCTCAGCATGCTCCATTCACTAGTGTATGCAGAAGAGCAGACAGCAGCTGGAGAACTACAAGGCTCAGCATACTCCATCCAGGACTGTATGCAGGACTTTTTTGCCCACCAAAAAAATGACGTGGGCTTCGCCATATTTTTGTATGCTAGCCAAGTACAGCAGGCAGGTACGGCTGCCCCCAACCCCCAGCTGCCTATTTGTACCCGGCTGGGAACTAAAAATATAGGGAAGCCCTTTTTTTAATTATTTCATGAATTTCATGAAATAATTAAAAAAAAAAAAAAAAACGACATGGGCTTCGCCCCTTTTTTGTGTCCAGCCAGGTTTTCTGGGCCCCTCTGCTGCGAATTGCAGTCCGCAGACGCTCCAGAAAATGGCACTTTCATAGAAGTGCCATCTTCTGGCGCTGTATCCAACTCCTCCAGCTGCCCTGGTGATGGGTGGCTCACTGGGTAATAATGGGTTAATACTAGCTTTGTTTTACCAGAGATTCTTAGGGGCACTTTGCACACTGCGACATCGCAGGTGCGATGTCGGTGGGGTCAAATTGAAAATGACGCACTTCCGGCATCGCATGCGACATCGCAGTGTGTAAAGGCTGGATGATACGATTAACGAGCGCAAAAGCGTCGTAATCGTATCATCGGTGCAGCGTCGGCGTAATCCATGATTACGCTGACGCGACGGTCCGATGTTGTTCCTCGCTCCTGCGGCATCACACATCGCTGTGTGTGAAGTCGCAGGAGCGAGGAACGTCTCCTACCGGCCTCACTGCGGCTTCCGTAGGATATGCGGAAGGAAGGAGGTGGGCAGGATGTTTACATCCTGCTCATCTCCGCCCCTCCGCTCTGATTGGCTGCCTGCCGTGTGACGTCGCAGTGACGCCGCACGACCCGCCCCCTTAACAAGGAGGCGGGTCGCCGGCCACAGGGACGTCGCACGGCAGGTGAGTGTGTGTGTGAAGCTGGCGTAGCGATAACTTTCGCTACGCCAGCTATCACCACATATCGCTGCTGCGACGGGGGCGGGCACTATCGCACTCGGCATCGCAGCATCGGGCTGCGATGTCGTAGTGTGCAAAGCCCGCCTTAATGTCAGGCAAATTTGACCGGGCCATTAAGAATCTCCAATAAAGGGTTAAAAAAAAGACACCACACAGAGAAAAAATACTTTAATAGAAATAAATACACAGACACACTTAGAGACTCCATGTTTATTAATCCCTCTCACCCCTCCACGATCCTGGTCTTCTTTCTCCTTCAACCCATGCAGCTCTGCTACATCAGGCAGCACTGCATGGGAGAAAGACGCTGCTTCTCCCATGCAGTCTAATCACTCAGTGAGTGAGCAGAGGCTGCGGCTTGTAAGCGGTGACGTCACCGCTACCACCGTTGAAATAGTAATCTGACAGGCAGGTTACTATAGCAACGGTGATCTCCGATCACCTGATTCCCGGTGCCGCTATTCACCGGCTGTGGCATCCAGTCCTTGCATGTGGGCTGACTCTGTAAAGAGCGCCAACATGCAGGGACGGGGAGCCAAGCATGTGCCCAAGCATCTCGCTGGTATACGGAGATGCTCAAACGAGCACCGCGTACCAGAGAGATGCACTGACAAGAACTAGCATGACGTCTATCCATGTGACCAGTCTGTAGCCAATGAGAAGATACACACGTGACTGGTCACATGCTATGACGACGTCACAGAAGGTCCTATCGTAAGTGCTGGTTACCGGGAGGGCGCAGCAATGATCGGAAGGAAAAGCACCGGGAGACAGAGTCTGCAGGACGCATCGCGGGGACCTGTAGGTATAATGGCAATGTTTATTAACTGTATGTGTACATGTATAATGTGTTTGTATGTGTTTGTGTTTGCCTGCCATTGTTTTCAATGGGGTTCAAAGGTGTTCGTTGAACGTTCGTCGAATGTTCCCCGAACACACCCGCCGTTCGACGAACCAAATCGAACTTGAACACTAAAGGGGTAGCTCAACATTAGAGATGAGTCACCCCCCTAAAGTTCGAGTTCGGTTCGGTTCATCGAACGGTGCCCCGTTCGACGAGCCGTTCGACGAGCCGTTTGACGAACCTCTCGAACCCCATTGAAAACAATGGGAGGCAATCACAAACACATAAAAACACATTATAAATGTACACATACAGTTAATAAACATTGCCATAACACTTACCCGTGCCCGCGATGCGTCCTGCACTCTGTCTCCCGCCGCTTTTCCATTGATAATCGCTGTGTCTTCCCGATAATCAGCAGTCTTGACAGGACCGATCGTGACGTCAAAATAGCCATGTGACCAGTCACGTGTCTATTATCTCATTGGCTACAGACTGGTCACATGGCTTGGACGTCATGTCCTGTCCTAGGTCCTGTCACTGCATCTCTCCAGTACGCGGTGAACATTTGTGTATCGCCGTGTACCAGCGACATGCTCTGGCACACGGACGACTCCCGGTTCCTGCATGGGGCGCTCTTTACAGAGTCAGCCCACATGCAAGGACTGGCTGTCACAGCCGGTGAATAGCCGCACCGGGAATCATGTGATCGGAGCACCATTGCTATGGCAACCCAGCTGTGAGCGGTGAAGTCACCGCTAACAGCCGGCAGCCTGTGGTCACTCTCACTGAGTGATTGCTGCACAGCAGCATCTTTATCCCATGCAATGAAGCCTGATGTAGCAGAGCTGCATGGGTTGAAGGAGAAAGAAGACAGAAGACCATGGACCGTGGGGGGGTGAGAGGGAGTAATAAACATGGAGTCTCTAATGTGTCTGTGTATTTATTTCTATTAAAGTATTTATTCTCTGTATGGTGTCTTTTATTTTAACCCTTTATTGAAGATTCTTAATGGCCGGGTCAAACGTGCCTGACATTAAGAATCTCTGGCTTAATACTAGCTAGTAAAACAAAGCTAGTATTAACTCATAAGTACCCAGCGAGCCACCGTCACCAGGGCAGCTGGAAGAGTTGGATACAGCGCCAGATGATGACGCTTCTATGAGAGCGCCATTTTCTGGGGCGGCTGCGGACTGCAATTCGCAGCAGAGGCGCTCAGAAAGCTCGGGCTAACCTGTGCTGCGGATTCCAATCCCCAGCTGCCTAGTTGTACCCAGCTGGACACAAAAATGGGGTGAAGCCTACGTCGTTTTTTTTTTTTTATTATTTCATGAAATTCCTGAAATAATTAAAAAAAGGGCTTCCCTATATTTGTAGTTCCCAGCCGGGTACAAATAGGCAGCTGGGGGTTGGGGGTAGCCCGTACCTGCCTGCTGTACCTGGCTAGCATACAAAAATATGGCGAAGCTCACGTCATTTTTTTTTTTTAGTTTTTTGGGAAAAAAAAATAAAAAATGTTTCCCTGGATTTTCCATTCCCAGTGAAGGTAACACCAAGCAGTGGGGGTTAGCAGCCAGTAGCTGCTTGGATTACCCTTATCTAGCAAGACAAAAAATGCTGCGGGAACCCATATATTTTTTTATTATTATTTATTTAAATAACTAAAAAAAATGGGCTTCCCTGTAATTTGATTGCCTGACATGACAGTGCTGTAAAAATAAATCATTAAAAAAAAATGACGTAGCGCCCCACGGTATTTTTGATTCTCAGCGCAGATAAAGCAGACAGCTACGGGATGCCACCCCCATCGACCTGGCATTACCTTGGCTGGCAATCAAAATACAGGGAAGCCCATTAATTTTTTCTATTTAAAAAAATAGGTAAAAAAAAAATGACGTGGGATCCCCCCATTTTTGATAGCCAGCTAGGGTAAAGCAGACAGCTGTAGCCTGAAATCCACAGCTGGCAGCTTTACCGTGGTTGGGGATCTAATGTGGAAGTCACCACAGGCTCTTTTTTATAATTATTTTATAAATAATAATAATTACAAAAAAAAGTAGGGTCCCCCCCAAATTGGATGACCAGCCAAGGTAAAGCGGACAGCTGGGGTCTGGTATTCTCAGGGTGGGAAGGTCCATAGTTATTGGCACTTCACAGCCTAAAAATAGCAGGCTGCAGGCGCCCCAAAAGTGGCGCATCCACTAGATGCGCCAATCCTGGCGCTTGACCCCAGCTCATCCCGTGCCCTGGTGTAGTGGCAAAAGGGGTAATAAATGGGGTTGATATTAGCTGTAAGGTCTCCTGACATCAAGCCCAGCAGTTTGTGATGTCATGGCGTCTATCAGATACCCGACATCACAAACTGTCAGTACTAACAAAAAAAATAGACAAAAAAAAATGTATTTGAAAAAACACTCCCCAAAACATTCCCTCTTTCACCAATTTATTGTAAGGGAAAAAAATAAGGGGATCCCACAATGACTCTGGTCCGTCTAGAATATGGGGGGACATGCTCAGGGAACGTATCCCCCATTTTCTAGGGGTGCAGACTCTCCATGTTAATGGCAATGAATCTGCACCCACTCTCCCCGGGTCCACAGCAGCAGAGTCCATGTCGTAAGTGTTGCTACCAAAGCTGCAATGCCCTGCTCATGAGGTAAGGGCATGCCTAATCAGAAGAACTATTCTACATTTCCAAGTATTGGTATTTGCTGATATTCTTGCTATTCCACCTACTATATATTGGGGATAGGATCTTGGAGATGGAATACCCCTTTAAGTCCAGTTATCCAGCTGAATGAATACTAAACAACAGAGCTCGCTATTTAGACATGTTTTCTTGTGGCGTATAACGGACTCTCATATTTGGTAGTCGTTCAGCAGGGCAACTATAAAATCAAATACCTCCATTTGGAAATATAGTATAGCTCTCCTGGTCAACTATGTTCCTTACCTCATGAGCAGGGCATTGCAGTTGCTTACAGATGCATGGTTACCGCCACTCACTGTGTCTGAACACAGGAATCTGAACTGACAGCCGCTCTGTGCATGCGGCAGTGTCTATTGTGAAGAAGGGGGCCGTGGGGGATCGACGCTGCACAGGTACCGTGGGACACCGGGGAACACCGGTGGGGTTATAGGGGGTGACCTGGCAGGGACTGTGGAGGAGTTTTCTGTCTCATGTGTCAATGCACATGCGTCAGAAATCAGAGGAGTAGGGTGAATGCGGCCGGCCCTTTCATTTACTGTAACGTGATCATCGGTATACGGTGTATACCTGTGATCACGTGAGCAGGGACCGGAAAAACCGGCCTGAATCATGATCTCCAGGGTCTCAGCTACCCCCTGAAACCCCATAGATTTTCTGACGCTGGGGGGCGCTATTCACTTATTTCTGCCTGCTGTTTATAAACGGCAGATCAGAATAAGGCTACATTCACACGACTGATCTGTTTTTTTCACGGATGCATCCGTGTGGTATCCGATTCCGTTCCGTATACGTATGTCATCCGTTTGTCATCCATGTGCCTTCCATTTTTTTTGCGTACTGCAAAAAAACTGAAGGAGGGAAAATACATAAATTTACCCAGGATCCATAGCTTCAACATACATGAGGTGGTCATATGTTCACTCCAGTGCCATTTTCTACTGCTTTTCACAGCGTAGAGCGCTCTGGTGATTTTCTTGTGCTTGTGCACTTCATAACAGTCTTTTCTGTCATTATAATGGCAGAAAGACACATAATGTCCCACTCTCCTGCATTTTGTAATTTTGCACCCTTTTGTGCCTTTCATGTGGCACTAAGGGGTGCTTAGCCTTGTATTTACAAAAAAAACAAATAAATTTAAAAAAAAAATGACGTGCGGTTCCCCCTATTTTTGTAGTCAGCTAGGGTAAAGCAGACGGCTGCAGCCTGCAGACCACAGCTGGCAGCTTCACTTTGGCTGGTAATCCAAAACTGAGGGCACTCCACGCTGTTATTTTAAATTAAATAAATAATTTAAAAAAAAACAAAACACGTGGGGGTCCCCCCAAAATTGGATCACCAGCCAAGGTAAAGCGGACAGCTGGGGTCTGATATTCTGAGACTAGGGAGGTCCATGGTTATTGGACTCTCCCCAGCCTAAAAATAGCAGGCCACAGCCGCCCCAGATGTGTCACATCCATTAGACGTGCCAATCCTGGTGCTTCGCCCCAGTTCATCTCGTGCCCTGGTGCGATAGCAAACGGGGTAATATATGGAGTTAACACCAGATGTGTAATGTCACCTGGCATCAAGCCCTGGGGTTCGTGAGGTTAGGCGTCTAACAGATACCCGACATCACCAACGCAGTCAGTAATAAAAAAAAATAGACGACAAACACATTTTTATTTGAAAAAACACTCCCCAACACATTCC
Organism: Anomaloglossus baeobatrachus; assembly: GCF_048569485.1. NCBI lineage: Eukaryota > Metazoa > Chordata > Amphibia > Anura > Aromobatidae > Anomaloglossus > Anomaloglossus baeobatrachus. The sequence continues at coordinate 255,564,868 of NC_134358.1, forward strand.
CTCTTTCTCCAATTTATTAGAAAGAAAAACAAATCCAGGTCTGCTGTAATCCAAGGGGTTCCCATGACGATCCATACCATAGTCAATGTCCCAGTCAATGAAGAACAGAATGTTCCCCATTGGCTGGGAGAGCAATGCAGTGACCTGAGCTAACATCAATAGGTCAGCCCAGGTCACTGCAGGGCATGACAAGTGCTGCTGTCAGGAGCGAGGTACATTACCTGGGGTGACAATCTCCTGCACTGCTGACAGCAGAGCTGTCACTGACTTCAATGACTGCCGCCTTCACAGCCAAGTGTCGTGGGAGCCTGTGACGTCACCGCTAGTCACAGTCTCGGGTCAACAGCGAGAGGAAATGTGAAGAGGCGGCCATATAGGACAGTGACAGCGCTGAGGTCGGGAGGGCGGGACTTCATCACCGCAGGTAGGCCGAGCAGGGTAATGTGTGCGGAGTGCGAAGGGGGTGGAGCCAAGTGGGGTAATGTGTGCAGAGTGCCAGGTGGGTGGAGCCAAGCAGGTTAATGTGTGCGGAGTGCAAAGTGGGTGGAGCTTAGCGGGGCCATGTGTGCAGGCGGTGGAGTGCGAAGTGGGTGAAGCCTAGCGGGGCAATGTGTGCGGGCGGCGGAGTGCAAAGTGGGTGGAGCCTAGCGGGGCAATGTGTGCGGGCGGCGGAGTGCAAAGTGGGTGAAGCCTAGCGGGGCAATGTGTGCGGGCGGCGGAGTGCAAAGTGGGTGGAGCCTAGCGGGTCTATGTGTGTGGGCGGCAGAGTGCGATAAAATATGGATAAAAACGAAGAAAAAGTAGTAAGAAAAAACACCAAACAATAAACTTGTGTTCACCCCTGGGCGATTTTCCATTTTTGTTTTTTCCTTTCCTTCTTCCAAGAGCCATAACATTTTTATTTTTCCATTAATATACCGTATTTCTTGGACTATAAGACGCACTTTCCCCCCCCCAAATGTTGGCAAAAAGTGGGGTGTGCATCTTATAGTCTGAATGTAGAGCTGCGGGGAATGAGGGTGCTGCGGTTGAGCGTGTCATCGGCGGCATGAGCAGGCTGTAGCAGCGCCTACCATGACCATGTGGGCCCGCTCATTTCATATGCATGCATCCTGCCGCCCATCATCTCTCAGCGCTGAAGCCGGCGCTGACAGGTGGGCAGGATTATGGGCGGGGGATGCATGCATAAATTAACAGCCAGCCCGCGTGATCACCCCTGGCAACTACAGCCAGGGGTGATCATGTGTGGCTATATTCACTGCCCCATGCATCATCATCAGCACGGGTGGCAGTGAATAAGTAATGTATACTCAACCGGTCACCATTCCCTGCAGCATTGCGATGTCCTCCTGTCTGCCGACCCGCTGATGTGTGTGGAGAGTGGGGCGCACAGCGATGACGTCATCGCTGTGCGCACCGCTCTCCACACACATCACTGGGCCAGCAGACAGGAGGTCATCACGATGCTTCTGGGAACGGTGACCGGCTCCACACAGGTCAGCGGTGCTGCTGCTGGCACAGACAGGAAGACTAGCGATGTTGTGTGGAGTGAGGAAGGGTGAGTATAAATGTTTATTTTTTTGTGTGCCACAGGATGCAGGCCATATACCAGGATGGGGATATATAGCAGGATGGGGTTATTTATCAGTATGGGGATATATAGCAGGATAGGGTACATAGCAGAATGGGGGTATTTATCAGGATGGGGGTATATAGCAAGATGAGGGTATATAGCAGAATGGGGGTATTTATCAGGATGGGGGCTATACCAGGATGGGGGTATTTATCAGGATGGGGGCATTTATCAGGATGGAGGTATACAGTCATATGAAAAAGTTTGGGCACCCCTATTAATGTTAACCTTTTTTCTTTATAACAATTTGGGTTTTTGCAACTGCTATTTCAGTTTCATATATCTAATAAGTGATGGACTGAGTAATATTTCTGGATTGAAATTAGGTTTATTGTACTAACAGAAAATGTGCAATCCGCATTTAAACAATATTTGACCGGTGCAAAAGTATGGGCACCTCAACATAAAAGTGACATTAATATTTTGTAGATCCTCCTTTTGCAAAAATCACAGCCTCTAGTCGCTTCCTGTAGCTTTTATTGAGTTCCTGGATCCTGGATGAAGGTATATTTGACCATTCCTGTTTACAAAACAATTCCAGTTCAGTTAAGTTTGATGGTCGCCGCGCATGGACAGCATGCTTCAAATCATCCCACAGATTTTCAATGATATTCACGTCAGGGGACTGGGATGGCCATTCCAAGACATTGTAATTGTTCCTCTGCATGAATGCCTGAGTAGATTTGGAGCGGTGTTTTGGATCATTGTCTTGCTGAAATATCCATCCCCTGCGTAACTTCAACTTCGTCACTGATTCTTGCACATTATTGTCAAGAATCTGCTGATACTGAGTTGAATCCAATGCGACCCTCAACTTTAACAAGATTCCCGGTGCCGGCATTGGCCACACAAGCCCCAAAGCATGATGGAACCTCCTCCAAATTTTAGTGTGGGTAGCAAGTGCTTTTCTTGGAATGCCGTGTTTTTTTGCCTCCATGCATAACGCCTTTTTATATGACCAACTCAATCTTTGTTTCATCAGTCCACAGGACCTTCTTCCAAAATGTAACTGGCTTGTCCAAATGTACTTTTGCATACCTCAGGAGACTCTGTTTGTGGCGTGCTTGCAGAAACAGCTTCTTTCGCATCACTCTCCCATACAGCTCTCCTTCACATTTTCTGTTAGTAAAATAAACCTCATTTCAATCCAGAAATATTACTCAGTCCATCAGTTATTATATATATGAAACTGAAATAGCTGTTGCAAAAACCCAAATTGTTATAAAGAAAAAAGGTTAACATTAATAGGGGTGCCCAAACTTTTTCATATGACTCTAATACTAGCAAATAATATATGCAAATTGCATCATCAAAGAGGAAGAGGATTTGAACTCTAGTGCTACATATTGGAAGTAGAAATCCTAAAAGTCAATATCAACCCTTTAACCCCTTCACGACCTTGGACGGATCTATCCGTCCAGGATCGTGTCCCGTTAAGCCCCGCCCCCTGCCGCGGGCAGGCGGCGTGGATCGGCACACATACCAGCTGTTTTCAACAGCTGACATGTGTGCCTGCTAGCCGCGGGTGGAATCGCTTCCACCCGCGGCCATTAACCCCTTAAATCTTGCTGCCAAAGTCTGGCAGCAAGATCTAAATGTGCGCGGCCATGTTTTTACTTACCGCCGCCCCCACCGGAAGTCACGTGTGTTATCACGTGACTATCGGTGGTTGCCATCGTATCACAGGGTCATGTGATGACGCCTGCAGCTACAAGGTTTCACTTTCGTTTTCCCTCGGCCGAGAGCAGAGGGAAAAACAAAGTGACTGAATCTGCTGTTTACAGCTGTATTGCTGTGATCAGCAGATAGATAATAGCGATCGGATTGCTGATCGCTATAGCCCCCTAGGGGGACTAGTAAAATAAAAAAAAAAGTAAAAAAAAAAGTTTTAAAAAATAAAAAAAAAACAAAACCTAAAAGTTCAAATCACCCCCCTTTCCCCCCATTGAAAATTAAAGGGTTAAAAAATAAATAAATATACACATATTTGGTATCGCCGCGTTCAGAAATGCCCGATATATCAAAATATAAAATCAATTTATCTGATTGGTAAACGGCGTAGTGGCAAACAAATTCCAAACGCCAAAATTACGTTTTTTGGTCGCCACAAGTTTTACGCAAAATGCAATAACAGGCGATCAAAATGTAGCATCTGTGCAGAAATGGTACCATTATAAATGTCAGCTCGAGACGCAAAAAATAAGCCATCACTGAGCCATAGAACCCAAAAAATGAAAACGCTACGTGTTTCGGAAAATGGCGCAAAACGTGCGCCACTTTTATTGGACAAACTTGTGAATTTTTTTTAATCCCTTAGATACAAGTAAACCTATACATGTTTGGTGTCTACAAACTCGCACCGACCTGAGGCATCACATAGATACATCAGTTTTATCATATAGGGAACACGGTGAATAAAACATCCCAAAAACTATTGTGCGATCACACTTTTTTTGCAGTTTTTCCACACTTGGAAATTTGTTGCTGTTTTCCAGTACAATATATGGTAAAACCTATGGTTTCATTTAAAAGTACAACTTGTCCCGCAAAAAACAAGCCATCATATGGCAAGATTGACGGAATAGTAAAAAAGTTACGGCTCTCGAAAGAAAAGGAGCAAAAAACAAAAACGCAAAAACGGAAAGTGCCCGGGGGCTGAAGGGGTTAATGACCATTCCCATATGACTTAGGCCAAACCAAAATCTCAATTCTTTTTTTTTATGAACCCAATTACAAATTTACTCTGTAAAAGTGAATACATGAATGATATTTGGCACTCTGGATTCTTGAACCATGGTTGAATTATAGGAGACTTAAACCCTATTTGTCCCTACTCAAGTTTGCCACCACCTCCAACATGCATACAGTAGAAGGGATGAATTGCATGATACATTACACAAGTATACTTGCTTGTCTCTGTTCCCTACTTTTTGCTTGATGATCCATAGTTTGAGATTTTTAAAGCTATAATAGTAAATTTCTGAAATTATTTCTATATTTTTGTTCTCATGCCCATGTAATTAAACTTTGGATCACAAGAAGTTCACACTTGACATAGGAATTTAGATACTCACCAAATCCATTCATCTTAGTAAAACTGCTTACATTGGCCATATTGTATAGCAAGAAATAAATGAAGATATGTGAACTCTTAGACACCTGGTAATAATTACAAAAAAGGTATTTTCGTGCTTATTGAAATCAGGATTTGTGCAAGCAACAGCCAAACTTATTAACTAGACTAATGATGATAAATTACAATTGGCTCAGGATTAGGCTTTGAAATCGACATGATGCAGTCAGAAACCTATTTGGAACCTCAAATAAAGATTCATAATATGTCAGTGCTATTGGTTGTATTTAGAACCAGGCTGCTAGTCTGGACCTTCTTGTAGAATTCAGATGAGCTAATGTTTCAAATAGTGTAACCTATATTTACCAAATGCAAATGATCCAAAAATTAAAAGTAGTCTAAATCTTTACATATCTTTTTAAATCCAAGCTTCAGACATATTTTATAATTCTTTCTATGTTTTATACACTACACCTCAAGCAGCTTGGATTGTGGCCTCTCCACTCTTCCTCCAGACTCTGGGACCTTGATTTCCAAACGAAATGCAAAATTTACTTTCATCTGAAAACAGCACCTTGGACCACTGAGCAACAGTCCAGTTCTTTTTCTCCTTGGCCCAGGTAAGACGCTTCTGGCGTTGTCTATTGGTCATGAGTGGCTTGACACAAGGAATGCGACAGTTGGTGCCCATGTCCTAGTTACATCTATGTGTGGTGGCTCTTGAAGCACTGACTCCAGCAGCAGTACACTCCGTGTGAATCTCCCCCAAATATTTGAATGGCCTTTCCTTAACAATCCTATCAAGGCTGCGGTTATCCCGGTTGCTTGTGCACCTTTTTCTACCACACTTTTTCTTTCCATTCAAACCTCCATTAATATGCTTAGATACAGCACTCTTTGAACAGACAGCTTCCTTAGCAATGACCTTTTGTGGCTTACCCTCCTTGTGAAGTGTGTCAATGACTGACTTCTGGACATCTGTCAAGTCAGCAGTCTTGCCTATGATTGTGTAGCCTACTGAACCAGACTAAAGGGTGCTTTACACACTGCGACATCGCTAACGATATATCGTCGGGGTCACGTCGTTAGTGACGCACATCGCAGCATGTGACACCTAGGAGCAACGATCAACGATCGCAAAAACGGCAAAAATCATTGATCGTTAATACTTCACTCCATTTTATGACATAGTTGGTGGTGCATGCCGCTCGTTGTTCGTCATTCCTGCGGCATCACACATCGCTATGTGTGACACCGCAGGAACGACGAACATCTCCTTACCTGCGTCCACCAGCAATGATGAAGGTAGGGGGTGGGCGGCATGTTCCAACCGCTCATCTCCACCCCTCCACTTCTATTGGACAGCTGCTGTGTGATGTCGCTGTGATGCCGCACGAACCGCCCCCTTAAAATGGAGGCGGTTCACCGGCCAGAGCGACGTCGCAGGGAAGGTAAGTCCGTGTGACGGGTGTAAGTGAGGTTGTGCGCCACGGGAAGCGATTTGCCCTTGACGCACAACCAACGAGGGCGGGTTACGCTCGCTAGCGATATCGATAGCGATATCGCAGTGTGTAAAGTGCCCTTAAGGGACCATTTTAAATGATTAGGAAGCAGTTACAGGTGTTTTGGGGTAATTATTCTAATTTTCTGCGATAATGACTTTTGGGTTTTCATTGGTTGCATGCTATAATCATCAACATTAACAGAAATAAACACTTGGAATAGATCACTCTGTTTTTAATGACTCTATATAATATGTGTTTCTGTTTTTGTATTGAATTACTGAATTAAATTAACTTTTGATGATATTCTAATTTATTGAGATGCACTGGTAGGTGTTCAGCATAAGGGGTAAAAATCACATCTGAATGGGTTCCTAACCCAAGTAACCATGTTTAGCACAACAGTGACACACCCTTATCAACAAGGGTAAAGGAGAAGTTCAGCAGATGACCTGAGGGGAAGTGTTGACTCTGCTGGGGGTGCAGAGTAGTCATCTGGTCCTCAGATGACCTGAGGAGAAGTGTTGACTCTGCAGGGGGCGCAGAGTAGTGATCTGGTCCTACATGTGGTATGCAGTTGTCTACTATGCAAAAACTTCACCAACTAGGGAACACATATTTCTCTAGTAATACACCAATTTCTCCATCACATCCATTTTTTAACAATTTTTGAAATAAATATCATTTTTAGAGAGAAAAGTTCACTTAAGGAATTCAAAGAATTTTGTATTGATAATTTTAAACAATTTCACCCCTTCTGACCTGTTAATATGCCAATTCCACTGCACCAAAAAATTCTGAACAATTTCGGAAAAATGTACCATTTTGGTAAAGAAGATAGCAGTCGTGGAAGTCAAACAATTATGGTTTGCTGCTATTATTTCCATCTTTTCAGTTAGCCATTAAAAGGTATCAACCACTGAGGACTCTCAGTTCTTTTAAACAATTATGGTTTGATAATTTTAAATAATTTTGTCTTTTCCGACAATTTTTCTCTTTCTGTTCTGCCCTGCGCAGTGAACACACACATGGGGAAGTGTGACTTTGCAGGAAGTGGAAAGGTTTTTCCTGGTCAGACTTAAGATTGGCAACTATTCATTGTGCGAAAGCTTCGCTGACTACGGTAAGCAAAACAGATTTTCCTGCTGATATACCAATTCCACTGCAATACTAGTGATCAGTTCTTGAAAACAAATTCTAGCTTTTTAAAGGAAAATTTCACTTAGGCCTCTGTCACACGTTCGTGCCTCCAGTACGTGTATGGACAGTTTTCTCACGTACCGGAGACACGGGCACACGTTGACATATGTTTTCCTATAGTTTTGGGCACACGTAAGTATTTTTGCACGGAACGTGTGTCCGTTCTGTACTTACGTGTGCCCGTGTGCTCCATACGCCAACATGGTCGTTTTTCTCCGGCATCACGGGTGTCACACGGAACGCAAACGTGTCACACGTAACACACACAGACCACACGGATGTGTTCCATGTGACACACACCCGAGAAAAGACATGTGTCTTTTAAAAAAAAAAAAAAACCTCTACTTACCTTCTCCAGCCCTCCTGTCTCTGCCGCTGCTGTCACTTGCTGCCGACCGCCGCTCATTTAATATTCACTTCACTGCGGCCGGAAGCAGCAGCAGCGGGGAGTCAGCAGGGCTGGAGACCGAAGTCCAGCACCACGGACAGCGACGCCAGGGACAGATGAGTAGAAAGTTCCCGTTCTCCGTGTGTTATCACGGATAACACACGGAGAACACACGTAGGCCATACACACAGCACACCAAGGGCAATCCGCACCTCTGACACGTCCGTGAAAAACGTGCGTGTTTTTCAGGGACGAGTGATAGAGGCCTTAATAAGTTCAAAGGATTTTGGTTGGATAATTTTTAACAATTTTAACCTTAATCACAATCCTGATTAGCGTGCTTGTGGGAAAATTCAACCCAGATTCAGAGTTCAGGCACTATAATTTGTAATTTCACTTAAAAGGGGAGAGGTTTGTTTGTAGCATCGAAAAATTGATGCAAGTAACATGATAAATTTTGGTGTTAAAAAAAGAAATTGCATTTTGTGTCCAAACCTGGCAGACACTGCTTTTTGTTACAATAAGAAATAAAGTCTTCCATTAAGCCTGAGCACATGCAATTCTTTTAAAAGGCAATACAATCTAGGTGGTTTAGTATTAATTGTGATGAACTTGGACTTATGGGAGTACAATTTCCATGTGTAGCACCCAGGGGGCAGGAGTTGTCAGGCACAGGGAATCTTGTACCTGCTTTACTCGTCACTGGGCTGGTGTGATGATCCGAGATGTTGCGGTGGCCTGCCCGGTTTCGTGCCCCGAGGTGTACACCAAAAGGAGGGAAAATGATGGGGGTGGTAGTAGTAGAAATGTCGTGAAGCCACCTGTGGTATGCGGCCGCCACTGCTGTCGCTGTCCTCCGGGGCAGATGGCAGTAGCAGCTAGAGATGGTATCGCTTCCCACAGGTGGAGCGGGGCCCGGAGGGATGATGACGGGAATAGTGACGGCGTTTAAGCGCTGAGGTGTGGGGTGGCAATACCGGTAATCAAGAGTCAGAGTCAATTGCTGCGGTTCCAGGTGTCTTTTACTCACTATTTGTGCTGTGCCACTTACCCAGATAGTACTGGTCACCCGCTGTGATGGGCTCCATCAAACCCAAATCTTTTCAGAGGTCAGTCCGGTGTGGTGCCCGGTGAGTTCCTTCCACCTAGTGCCATGTGTGTTGGATCCCCATGGCTTAAAGCTATTTGGGACCCCAGTTCGTCTCGAGTAGTACTCTTGTCCCTATTTGCAGGTACTGCGGCTCCACAATGGTACCTTGTTCAATCCAAAGTCATGGATCCTCTCTGGTACTGTGCTTTCATGCTCTTTGTGGCCTAGAAAGCTTGAAACCTCCTTGTCCTGGCAGATTCTAGAAAACCAACTTGGAGTGTGATCTTCCCTAGGGTCCTGCACCCTGAGTGTGGTGCAAGTTCCGAGGGAGCGTTTAAGCTTGCACCTCAGCAACTGCAAGAACAACTCCTCTGTACCACTGGAGCACCGGTAAGACACGTCTGCTCCTTTCCTCTCCTGCTGGAGAACACCCCTAAACTGTTGTGTTGGCTCCTAACTCCCCCCTGGTGGCTGCCCCTCCCTCGGGTCCCTGTGGGTGATGCCCCTCATGTTTGAAGGCATCCTTAAGACCCTACCCTAGCCCGGTCACCATTGGGGAGGGCAACCTGGTTATGTATTTGAGTGTGTAAGGGGTGAAACTGGTACCGACCTCCTCAAGATCAGGGTGCAGCATTACACCTTAAATCAGGTGCAATACTCTGTGGCAACTGAAACCTCAGGGCTGCCACATTCCCCCACAGCAAATGGCTGCGCTCCTTGGCTGCAACTAAACAAGGGTGGTACACCGCAATTTTTAGTATGCAATTTTTTTTTTCAATTTGCATAAAACAAATAACATTCTTCCCTTTATGGGAGGCACCATTAATGAACGTTACTAACAGATTAATTCTGTACAGGTCAAAATATGAAAGCCATATCAAAAACATTTTCAAGTACTGATCATTAGCAGCATGCAGTTTCAAAAATCATTGTCATTATAAAACTAGTGCATACATCAGGCATATAAAAATTCTATTCAATATTATAAAACGTTTCATAAAGCACACATATAAAATGTCCTTACTGTAACACGAGAAAGAATGGAAACCACCGGAGTCCTTTTGTGCCACTGGTCAGTGCACCGCTCCCGGTTATCAGACATTCCTTGGAACAAGAAAATTTGCAAGTAACTCTAATTGTGGTAGGGTGCACAACAGGTGCAACTATTTACAATGAGTTCCTACCACTGTTAGTCCTCTGGCCCAGTTGTCCATTATAAACGCAGAAAAATCAACCGTGGAAAAATACCAGTATTTACAGATGGAAAAATCAACTGCACGTCTTTACTTGGTGTTGGTGCTGGGGGACTCCTAGCTGGCCGGTCACAGTAGATCCCCTTCCAAAGTTTGGGTACACATGTCTTGGGTACCGGGTGTCTTAGGTGACTGGTGGGAAGTGGGGACTGGCACTGGATGTTTTTCTGGTTGGGAGACAGGCTCTGCAGCTGCTTTCTCTCTTGTGCACAGTTGCACATCCAGGGCGTACCAGTCCCGCTCTCCCTTGTACCGGGTGTAGGTTATCCGATCCCCGATGTAGAGATCGCGGCAAGGGTGACACTTGCGGAGGCGGGAGGCCACATCCCAGCAGGACGCAAAGACTTCCTTGGCTAGTCCCTGCTCCGAGATGAAGCCCCACAAATTGGCTGCCCATTAGTGTCACAACAAACAGGAACCTGGGGCAACTGGTTTCTTCCTCTTTGCGTGCTTTTCTTGGCTCCACCCACAATGGCACGCCCCTTTTCTTCCCTCACTGCGCAGCTAATGGCGACCGTTGTTTTGAGTGAACACTATATGCATAGTTAGTAACGGGCACGAAATCCTGTTTGTGATGCCAAGTTGACGGAGTTACTCATCACCGGGCCGGTGTAGGGGGTCGGGATGTCAAAGGGCCCGACCCGGTTCCGTGACCCCGGCGGTGTCAAAAAAGATGGATGGGTTATTTACAGGGGAGAACAGAGTTTGTATTTGTGACGCCACCTGTGGATTGTGGCTAATATAGGAGCCGCCGCTGCGGGAGGTATCCTCTAGGGCAAATGGTAGCGCAGCTCGGTTGGTGCAGCTCTGCACAGGCAGAGCTCAGGCCCCAGGGAGGTTGGGAGTAGTAGTCTCCTGCTTCTATGCAGCTATGAGGGGGTAGGGCTCGGGAAGGATTGCACTGCCTGTGTCTGATATGTGAGCAGTGTGTGTGCTGCATGTGTCTGATATACTGCTGCATATGTCTGCTATCTGAGTGCTGTGTGTGCACTGCCTGTGTCTGATATGTGAGCAGTGTGTGTGCTGTATGTGTCTAATATCTGAGTGGTATATGTGTGTGCACTGCCTGTGTCTGATATGTGAACAGTGTGTCTGCTATATGTGTCTAATATCTGAGTGTTGTATGTGTGTAGCGCACCAGAGGCTTCAGTCACCACAGGATATTGCATCTCATTTAAGATGCAATGCTTATCCCGGGTAAGAGGAGGTTAATCACTGGTGTTTTTCACTTACACAACATCCACCCAGTGATTCAGACAGTTACCCAACTCGGGAAGCCAGACAGCAAGGGAAATTTATGGTTGCTGGGACAACCTCTGGTGAGTCATCAGAAAAGTGGGGTCTGCACTGAGGGAGTAGGAACACACAAACGGTATCATTTTAGAATAGATTGAGACTCTAAAGAACACGGGTCGCAGTAGAGAGTGCTTGACAGCTTCTCCTGCTAGAACTAGGCAGACAGGAAAAGGGCGAGAGGCAATCGGTGGAGCTAGTGAGACAGAGGAGAACATGGTAGCTGAGGTCGAGCCTAACCATTCCCACAGTGCCAGTGCAGTCAGGGTGCAGAGCCCAGGGGTAGGACTTAGGGGCACTTTGCACACTGCGACATCGCAGGTGCGATGTCGGTGGGGTCAAATTGAAAATGACGCACTTCCGGCATCGCATGCGACATCGCAGTGTGTAAAGGCTGGATGATACGATTAACGAGCGCAAAAGCGTCGTAATCGTATCATCGGTACAGCGTCGGCGTAATTCATAATTACGCTGACGCAATGGTCCGATGTTGTTCCTCGCTCCTGCGGCCGCACACATCGCTGTGTGTGAAGTCGCAGGAGCGAGGAACGTCTCCTACCGGCCTCACTGCGGCTTCCGTAGGATATGCGGAAGGAAGGAGGTGGGCAGGATGTTTACATCCTGCTCATCTCCGCCCCTCCGCTCTGATTGGCCGCCTGCCGTGTGACGTCGCAGTGACGCCGCACGACCCGCCCCCTTAACAAGGAGGTGGGTCGCCGGCCACAGGGACGTCGCACGGCAGGTGAGTGTGTGTGTGAAGCTGGCGTAGCGATAACTTTCGCTACGCCAGCTATCACCACATATCGCTGCTGCGACGGGGGCGGGCACTATCGCACTCGGCATCGCAGCATCGGCCTGCGATGTCGTAGTGTGCAAAGCCAGCCTTACTCCATGTTGAACTATCAGAATCTGCAAAGGAGGGGGGATTCCAAGTCCCATCGCTCACCACCCATTTTCCTGAAGCACAGTGACACATAGGATCCGGGGTCAGGATTGTAGCCAAGCCCCACGGCGAGGATCTGCACCACCTGCATACGGGACGGGACACTTTACAAGAACACAAGGGTCCCCAAGTTGCTTCAAGCCATAGGGATCCACATGAAAGCACAGAGAAGGAAGGTTTCACACTCCACAGACACCAAAGATTGCTTCTGATTAACCCGGGACCGGCTGGAGTCCATCGCGGCGGAGAGCGACACCACCAGGGCATCTTATGACGAACTGTGAGTAAAAGAACTTTGAACTGCAGTCCCTCATTTCCCTGCGGCCCGCTCCACCTGTGGGGAGCGAAACCATCTTTGCTGCTTCTACCATCTGCCCCAGAGGACAGCATCAGCAGCGGCTACTAATCCCTGGCCACATACCACAGGTGGTGTCACGACAATCATTCCCACCTACATCACCTTTTCTTTTCACTGTACACCTCAGGGACACGGAGGCCATCTATGACATGGCAGAGACATGCATCACCGGCCCGCCGACAAGTAAAGGTGCGCCAATCGACCCCTTTGCCCCGTGGGTGCTACATGTGCACTGCCTGTGTCTGATATATGAGAGGTGTATGTGCTGCATGTATCTGATATCTGAGTAATGTGTTTGTTTCTGATATGTGAAAGGTGTGTGTGCTGCATGTGTCTGATATCTGAGTGGTGCGTGTGCACTGCATGTGTCGCGGGCGGAGGAGGGGACGCCGTGCTCTCCCTACTGCTCGGGTCCGGCTGCCGCGGCCTGCTGCTGCTCGGTGGCTCGAGCGATGGGCCGGATCCCGGGAACTCTAGCGGCGCTCCTCGCCCTTGAGTGAAAGGGGATTGGGTTTTGGGATAGTTTATTGTCCGTGACGCCACCCATGGTTGTGGTGATTTGTTGGCACCACCGCTACTCTGTATGAGGATCCCGGTGTTGGTGTGTTGCCCCTCCGTGGGTAGGGGTTGGTGATCCCGGGGCCCAGTGATGAGGTGGGAGATGCAGGGCTTGGTGGGTGCAGGGACGCGGGGGCAGCGCTGTGCCTTGCGGCACTGTGGTACTCACTCAGCCTGAGACGATGACACAGTTCTCGGTAAAACACACGGCTGGAAAGACAGTTCCCACGGACGGCTGCACTTGCTTTCCCCAGTAGGTGACGGTGACGGTCCCTCTGTCCTGCACCTATGTTGATGATGGTTGCGATGGGTTCCCACCGGTAACCCGCTCCCCGGCTTGGATATGCGCCGGAGGAGCCCTACTTTGCCCGCAGGCGCTGGCCCTGAGAAACTGGTGCCCTGGCGGTGGCGGTGTCTCTCCGTTACGGTTGGACTGTTGCCTTCTATCGGGACTTGGTTGTTGGGAGACAGTCATCCCCTTCACTGACGGATTTGGCAAATTATGGCGACTCCTAGCCTTGCCGGGGTCCGAGAGGCCCCTGCCCTGGTGCTGACTGTTCTTCGTATACTGCTCCAGACCGCCGGGCCACTACCCGTCCGCGGTCCTTCCAGCAACCTCCGAGCAGTCACCCCTCCAGACAATCACCGCCGTCTGCTGACCTTGCTGTCACTGTCCGGGCACACAGCCGGACAAACTTCAGGCTTTACTACTGTCACTTCAGCTTTTCTCTTTAGATTTACTACTACTTCCTTCTACTTCACTTTCCTCACTTCACTCTTTACTCCTCACTCAAGCCCTGCCTGGGCTAAACTTCAACTCCTCTCACTTCCTCCTCCAAACTCTATCTGCCTGGTTCCTCCCGCCTCCAGGGCTGTGAACTCCTCGGTGGGCGGAGCCAACCGCCTGGCCCACCCCCTGGTGTGGACACCAGCTCCTGGAGGAAGGCAACAAGGATTTTTGGGTTAGCTTAGATGTGCCTAACTGGGGTGTAGGGTGTGGTGGTGTGATGACCTGTGACCCCTGGCTTGCCCAGGGCGTCACATTCCCCCTTAGCAAAATGCAGACCGTCCGCGGGCTGCCCGTCCAACACCGGTTTTATTTTCTGTAAAATATATAAAAGTAAAACGGTAACATATATACATTTTTATTACATCTTCCCATAACGGGAGGCACTTTTCATAAACGTTGCAAAACGCTTCACGGTTACGGTTTCCGCTCTCTCCCACCCAAGCAACCTGGCACTGATGCTGCCCCTACAGCCCAGGCAGCACCCCTTGACCCAAGTCCAGCCCAAGTTACCCGAGCGGGATCTGTCCTTCCCCTCCAGAGGGTAGCCACCGGTCCCTGTGGTGGCTGGGCCCCAGCCGGCTCTACTGCGGGCCCTCCCTCCAACCTGCCTCTCCGGAGGCGGCAATGCGGAAACGGTAACGGTAAACAACTTATTTACAAGCCACTAACGTCTGTGGTTGCCCTGCAAGTTCACGGGCTTGTCCATAAGGAGTCCCTTATGCAACACTTTTTAAACGGTCCCCGGGGGGCGTGGCCTGGCCATGGAGGGATAAGGACGTGGGACACTTCAGCTCCTCAGCCGGCGCGGGGATTCATCCAGTAAGAGCAACAATATAAGACCCCTAAGGCAACGAATGGGCAACAGAAGGAGGAAGGAAAGCCCCAGCCCACCTCAACCCGTGCAAACGCCTCAGGTCAGAGCATTCGCCGGTATATGGTGCGGACAGCACCAGCAGGGCCCGACTCCAATATGGCTGACGCTGCAATAAACACTAGAAGCAGCCGCGCGTCCTGCAGAGAGATGACGGCGGCTGCAGAGATGGAGGAAGCTGAGCGGGCGACGCGGCCGGCGGAGGCAGCGAAGAAGGTGGAGGCAGCACGGGGAGCGGGGAGTGCAGGCCAGCCCAGGGATGAAGGAGCAAGTGGGGCGGCCGCGCTGGAAAAGCAAAATGGCGCCGAGACGCCGGAGCCAAGAGGACAGACAGGAAGTGTGGGAGGATACTGTTCAGTGCTTGAGGAGAAGCAGGCTGAGAGCGCAGGAGAGGAGGGGGCTGAAGAAGGGAGCAGAACGGAGTATGCAGCAGGCTCCCAAGTTCTGACACATACGATGCTGCAACCAAATATAACAGCAGCCTCCTTTGCAGTCCCTGAAAAATCCCCAAACACTGACATGATGCAGACCACTAGTCAGGAAGGGGTGCAGGGGGGCCACGATATTAGCCAGCTATGGCGAGCTATAGGGGAGCTGAGTTCTCAGTTTAAAAATATCCCCACAAAAAAGGATATGGAGCAGTATGTCTCCAGACTGGAGAGCTCCTATAAGGCTGAACTATCTGGACTCAAAGATGAAGTGCAACAGTTGGGGGAAAGAGTCACAGCAGCAGAATCCACAGTACAGGCACTGTCAGTAAAGGCAACAGAACAGGAGGCTGGCTATGCATCTCATAATATACAACTTCAGTACTTGGCAGAAATGCTAGATGATGCAGAAAACAGAAACCGGCGTAATAATATTAGAGTACGCGGCATTCCTGAGTCGGTTGAACATACAGCCTTGGATGAGACTTTATGCCACATTTTTAATGACATACTGCAAGTACCCAAAGACTCTCCTCTGGAGCTGGACAGGGCTCATAGAGCGCTGGGCCCTAAAGCAATGGATCCAGAGTTCCCCAGGGACGTCATATGCAAAGTACACAAGTATAAGTTGAAAGATAATATTATGGCCCAAGCACGGAAACTTGACAATATCTCCTTTAAAGGGCAAAAGATCCTAATCCTGCCTGACTTGTCCAAATTGACTTTACAGAAGAGAAAGGCTTTGAGACCCCTATTGGACATATTACGCCAACGGAATATTCAGTACACTTGGGGCTTCCCATTCCGCCTGAGAGTCCGGAGGGCAGGAAGGGTTCACGTCCTCAACCACCCAGGGGGCATACCGGCGTTCACAGCAGCCCTCCAAATCCCATCAGTGATGATTCGGGACTGGCCATTCCTGCCTCCGGGGGCCCCCGGAGTGGATCCACTTAGAGAAGCCCCTCAGAGAAGGCGGAGAGAGGCACTTATGGATATCGGCTGAATATGGAATCTCACTAAGTGGAAAAGGAGAACTTTGAGTTTTCCTAAAGATAACACAGGAACGGGACATCTTGGTGGAAGTTTGGAAGATGATTTATTGTTACAGTTATAGTTAAAGTCAAAATGAAAATAGGGGTTCTGATATGAAAACGGAATAATATCAAAATATTGTTTATGACATGGTATGGGGGAGAGAGAGAGGTTTATGGAGTAGGGACATGGTGATATATATATGACCAGGTATCAAATGGTTTCTGGACTAACACAGTTAATATTGTTGGGAAATTTATATATGGATAGAGGATGCAGATCTGCGCCGGCGGGGAGCAACTCTCCCTGGAAAGTCTACTGCACTTGAGGGGGTGCTATACCGTGCTGGACAAGGTATAGTTGGATACAACCTCCCCCAACGAAGTGGGTGGACTGGGACATCAGGACATAGTTACTGGTGCCTTAGTCCATCAACACCTTCCTATACTTGAGGGCAAATTGTAGGTTTCCTATTTGTTCTCTTTCTGTTTTTTCTATTACTCTTCTGTACTTCTATTTCCCTTTACTTTTCTTTTCCTTCTTTCTGGGCTTTTCTATATCTTTTGCTATAAACCTTTTAAGAATCACACTTGATATAACCCTTCGCTGAGAGTTATCCCCATCCACTCACCTCCTGCCCTGGTTTGTTGAATGGCTAAAATAGATATGGCGGAACTAAAATTTGGATCTTTTAACACGAAGGGCTTCAATACGCCACAAAAAAGGAATCAAATACTAGCTGAAATGCATAAACAGAAAGTCCATATATTGCTCCTTCAAGAAACACATTTTAAAGTGGGACATATCCCAAGCGTGAGAGATCGCAACTATGCAACATGGTTCCACAGCGCCAATGCTGAATCCCGGTCAAAGGGGGTATCACTTGCCATACACAGAAACTTGCCTCACTCTATTCTAGACACGAAACAGGATGCAGAAGGTAGATACATCATAGTTAAATTACGGATATATGAAACAGTGTATACAGTGGCGGGATGGTATGCACCTAACACGGGACAGACACAGACATGCAGGGCCTTCCTAAAAGTTCTATCCGAGTACGCAGAGGGAATAATGATTTTGGGGGGAGATTTTAATCTGTCTTTGAATCCCTTGGTAGATACTTCGGCTGGAAGGAGCAACATTTCCACAAAAAGATTGACCTCTTTGAAGCAAGACATACATCAGATGCACCTGAACGACGTGTGGCGTAGTATGCATCCTACGGGTAGGGACTACACCTTTTATTCCACCCCTCATGATTCGTATAGCCGAATAGATCTATTCCTGGTGAGTCAGTGTGTTTTGGCCTGGAGACCGAATCCCACGATCGGTAGTATAGTTTGGTCTGATCACGCCCCGGTCTTTTTGGCCATTGTTCCCCCGGATGGGAGGAAGCGGGAGTGGACATGCAGACTCAACGATAATTTACTCAAAGATGTAGTCTGTATGACTGACATCAGGGAGACGGTTGATGTCTTCATGTCCTCTCACGAAACGGATTCCACTTCGAAGCCTCTGCAGTGGGAGGCGCTCAAGTGTGTCATAAGAGGGGTGCTGATAAAGCACGGGGCGCGTATTAAAAAAATAAGGAATATTCGCATAAAAGAACTGGTAGACAGGATCCATAAGTTGGAAACGGCACACAAAAATAGGCAGTTGAGGGTAACCCTAGCAGAACTCACAAAGTGCAGAGAGGAACTTAGGACAGTGCTGAATCAAAGATTTCTCAGATATCGGAATCATTATAAGCGCTTCCTCTATCAGCATTCTAATAAATGCGGCAGATCATTGTCCAACCTTCTACATCCCCGTAATCTCACAACATTTATACCTAGCTTGCGAAAACGGGGAGGAGGGAAGGCGAACAGTCCGGCGGAGGTCTTGGAGGAGTTGAGTGGTTTCTACTCGGAACTATATAACATTCAAGGGAGGTTTTCTGACATGTCGTCACAGGCTTTGACTGAGCGCATTGAGGAATATATGATGGACACGGCTGTGCCAACTCTGGAAAATGAGGAAGGGCAACAATTGGAAAATAGGATCTCAGAGGAGGAAGTGGGAGAAGCAATTAGGAATACCCCAAATGGGAAGAGTCCAGGCCCGGACGGATTTTCTCCTACATTTTATAAAACATTTCGGGAATTGCTTACCCCATTTCTGACTAAGGTATTCAATGCAATTTCACCAGAAACTCCTTTTGCGACTCAGTCACTGGAGGCACATGTCACGGTCCTTCCGAAACCAGGCAAAGACCCCATGTTAGTGTCTAATTATAGACCAATATCTTTACTCAATGTAGATATAAAGTTATTCTCCAAGATCTTGGCTAACAGGCTGGCTCCCCTTCTCCCCTCTATCATTGACACAGACCAAGTAGGATTCATAAAGGGCAGGGAGGCGCGGGACAATGTCAATAAAACCTTACTGCTTATAGCCCACGCTAAAAGCACAAATCAGCCCCTGGGAATATTATCAGTAGACGCAGAAAAAGCGTTTGATCAAGTACAGTGGGACTTCTTGAGGGCGGCATTGAAGCACATAGGGATAGGTCCTGGATTTTTGAGTAAAGTAATGGCCCTTTATACATGTCCATCAGCAAGGATAAAAGCAAATGGCTCCTTATCACAGTCTATACAAATCAGAAATGGAACAAGGCAAGGGTGCCCTCTTTCTCCGCTATTATATGTAATTACAATGGAACATCTTGCCAACGCAATCAGGAGAAATCCCAATGTGCACGGTATAGATGTAGGGGGGAAAACATACAAGACGGCGCTATATGCGGACGACTTGTTGATATATGTGTCTCAGCCACACATATCTTTCCCCTCTTTGATAGCGGAGTTTGAGAGATTTGGGGACTTAAGTAATTTTAAAGTTAATTGTTCAAAAACTGAAGCCTTAAATATCACGCTGCAGCCTCAAGAGGTTTTAATGGCTCAAAGTAATTTCCCATTTAAATGGCAATCCCAGACTCTGAAATATCTAGGCATTAATGTCCCTGCAGATCTGGAATTATTGTATTCAAAGAACTATTTACCGCTACTGACACGAACAATCAAAGAGCTTAGGTCATATCATAAAAAACCCTTATCCTGGTTTGGCCGTATAAACACATTTAAAATGGACATGCACGGACTGCACTAGGTGGCTGCACGGACTACACTAGGTGGCAGCACGGACTACACTAGGTGGCAGCACGGACTACACTAGGTGGCAGCACGGACTGCACTAGGTGGCAGCACGGACTGCACTAGGTGGCAGCACGGACTGCACTAGGTGGCAGCACGGACTGCACTAGGTGGCAGCACAGACAGCGCTAGGTGGCAGCACAGACAGCACTAGGTGGCAGCACAGACAGCACTAGGTGGCATCACTAGGGAGACACAGAGAAGTCTGGGGGAGCATAGACATCAACAGGAGGGCACAGACTGGGGGGCATAGAAAGCAGTGGGAGGGTACAGACAGCAGTAGCAAGTTCAGAGCACTGGGGGGTACATAGTACTGAGGGGTGGCACACAGCACTGGGGAGCACGGACAGCATAAGGGGGCACAGACAGCACTAGGTGGCTGCACGGACTGCACTAGGTGGCTGCACGGACTGCACTAGGTGGCTGCACGGACTGCACTAGGTGGCTGCACGGACTGCACTAGGTGGCTGCACGGACTGCACTAGGTGGCTGCACGGACTGCACTAGGTGGCTGCACAGACTGCACTAGGTGGCTGCACGGACTGCACTAGGTGGCTGCACGGACTGCACTAGGTGGCAGCACGGACTGCACTAGGTGGCAGCACGGACTGCACTAGGTGGCAGCACGGACTGCACTAGGTGGCAGCACGGACTGCATTAGGTGGCAGCACTAGGGAGACACAGAGAAGTCTGGGGGAGCATAGACATCAACAGGAGGGCACAGACTGGGGGGCATAGAAAGCAGTGGGAGGATACAGACAGCAGTAGCAAGTTCAAAGCACTGGGGGGTACATAGTACTGAGGGGTGGCACACAGCACTGGGGAGCACGGACAGCATAAGGGGGCACAGACAGCACTGACCGTGGCATGGACAGCACTGGTGGCAGCATGGACAGCATTAGGTGGTGCGGACAGCACTGGGGGGGCATAGACATCACCCAAGGGGTATAGACATTACTAGGGGAGCACACACAGTACTAAGGGGTACACACTGTACTAGGGGTGTACTCAACATTAGGGGGTACACACTGCAGTAGGGGGTACACACTGCATTAGGGGGTACACACTGCATTAGGGGGTACACACAGCACTGGGGGGTACACACAGCATTAGGGGGTACACACAGCATTAGGGGGTACACACAGCATTAGGGGGTACACACAGCACTGGGGGGTACACACAGCATTAGAGGATTCCCAGCATTAGGGGGTACACAGCATGAGGGGGTACACAGCACTGGGGGGGTACACACAGCATTAGGGGGTACACACAGCACTGGGGGGTACACACAGCATTAGGGGGTACACACAGCACTGGGGGTACACACAGCATTAGGGGGTACACACAGCACTGGGGGTACACACAGCATTAGGGGATACACAGCATTAGGGGGTACACAGCATAAGGGGGTACACAGCATGAGGGGGTACACAGCACTGGGGGGTACACACAGCATTAGGGGGTACACACAGCACTGGGGGGTACACACAGCATTAGGGGATACACAGCATTAGGGGGTACACAGCATGAGGGGGTACACAGCATGAGGGGGTACACAGCACTGGGGGTACACAGCATTGAGGGGTACACACAGCACGAGGGAGTACACAGCACTTAGCGGGGGGGGGTAGCGATGGGTTGCGTACTCACAGTGAGGGGGAGGGAGAGTCACACACACAGCAGGTCCGGGAGGCTGGTAAATCTGCTGCAGCTCTTCTGTGACATATCGCAGCGTGCTGCTTACCCCGCCCACCAGAGCACACTAGCACAGGCCGGGGTTAAGCCTAGAATGTATGGGCTGCAGTCAGGTCCTGGAAGTCAGGATCTGGATAGAGCCCGTACATTCTAGCATCTACCCTCAAGGCATCAGGCAGTGAGATTTAAAGGGCCGGCAGCCGGGAAAAGCGCGGCTGCTGCCAGAGCACAGCGGTCCCTGGGAATGTGCCTGGGGGCCGCATAAAAAGTCGTGACGGGCCGTATACGGCCCGCGGGCCGGAGGTTCCCCACCCCTGCTTTAGGGGGTCTAAATTAAGATCCTTTGAGAATATGCAAACCATGGAACCTCCCCAGACATTATCCTGGATTGAATATAGACAACTCTATTCATTCGTTAACTCTAAGACACAGGGAATGGACGGAATATCAGAGGGCTTGGCCTTACCCTTTGAAAAATTATTTATGCAGGGTACCATACCGGCACATTTGATGTCACTTATATATAAGTTGATTGGACAGACAGATCCCTCTGCGGGCTCGGATCCATCATATATGATCAAGTGGGAGGAAGAAATGGAAACGACATTCACAGATGCAGAAAAACAGAAAGCTTACATATTTACACATAAATTGTCGATTGCAGGGTACACAAAAGAGAAAAACTATAAGATACTGACAAGATGGTATCAGTATCCGGTTAGGCTACATAGAATCTTTCCTTCTGTTTCCGAGATGTGCTGGCGATGTGGAACAACAAGGGGCACAATGATACATATATGGTGGGACTGTGCTAAAGTCAAGTCATTCTGGGAGGCAGTCTTTCAAACATACACCAAAATAACAGGGAAAAGAACACCACAGACCCCACAAATGGCCTTGATGTCAATGCTTCCCGGTTCAATTAAAGCTCAGAAGGGGGATATACTGCGGTTTTGTCTGGCAGCAGCTAGAGCTGTGATTCCAAGACATTGGAGAACACAGGAGGCCCCGTCCCTGCGGGAATGGACACAGGAATTTGAATACATACATCATATGGAGGAACTAATGGCTGAGGCAGAGGGGCATACTGAAAGATACCTGGGAGTCTGGACGCCATGGATAATATTTAAAAGTTCAGACGATTACCATACGTTATTTTGAAAGCTCAATAGGTGCGGTATGAAGAGAGATAGTAGAAGGGCTGGGGCAGGATCGGTGTGTGGCCCCCCCCGCCATCCTAACCCTTAAAAGGTCCCCCCTTCTTCTTCCCTGATTCTTCAGCTTTCTTTTCTATTTCATACATGACTATTTCTTTCTCTTCTTTGTTCATCTCCTTAGGTTGTTTTTCTTATTATTTTTCTTTTAAGTTTCAGTTTTATTCTCATTCTCCTTGTAAACTTAATGTTAAAGACATAATGAGTATAGCTAGGATGGAGTTCAAGGTTATACGGGAAGTTTAGTTATCGCGTTCTCGCCAATGAAAAGAGGAATAGCGGACATGAGGAGTATATTGTTATTATTACAGTGTTTGAACGATTCTCAGTCATCAGGAGACATATGTTATGGGAATGTTATTCAAAGTGTGGGATCATACGCAATGATTCTGAATAACCTTGTTTGTTTGTATGTTTGTTGTTTGTTTTCTCCATGCTTCTCTTATTTTTCTTTTCTATTCAATAAAGAAAGATTATACATAAACGGTCCCCACGGGGACACGGTGCCGGCAACGGCCGGTTTTCCAAATCACGGTTAATCAGGTCAAGCTTCGGTTATCATCTTATCATTTTTCAAACATTCAAACAAAACAACTCACACAGTGGTGGTCCCAACGGGGACTGCTGCAGCGGGCATCCGCTGCCCTTACTCCGGATAATTGGCTTCGGCTTCATCTGAGGGAGGGGGTGCAGAACCCACACGGCTCTCCTGGCTGCCCCTCAGTTTTACATCTAGGGCGAACCACCCCCTCTCGCCACAGTGCCGGGTGTACTGCACAATGTCGCCCGGCATTAGGTTACGGCCGGGATGCTCCTCAGGCAGGTGGGCATTCACATCCCGCCGGGCTACAAACACTTCGGCCTCCAGGCCCGGTTCATATATAAACCCGTAGCCCCGGCGGACATCAAACCGCCTCACCTGCCCCTCGTACAGCGGGCCCCGGACACGGAATGTGGCCTGGCGGAGATTCTCCTTCTCCCTTATTGCTCGGGCCACCAGCTCGGCCTTTTTCCTTTCTCTTTCACCGATCTCCAGGCCCAGCGGTACCGGCTCCCTGTCCCAATACGGCGCTGCTGCGAGCTCCGGCGCACGGGTCGGGCCCCGCGGGACATTCTGGACGCTGCCCACAGTCAGGGATCTGGGCGGTGGGTCCCGCGGTGTCTTGGCCTTGGGCGCCGCCTTGCAGCGACAACCTGGCGCTACCTCAGCCGAGGTGTGGGGGATGGGCGCAGGGGCTTTCCGCGTCTGGGCCTCCGGCTCGGAACGGGTCATCAGCTCCGGCTCGGGGGACTTCTCGGGGGATGCCTCTGGTGCAGACTTCGGGGCCTTCCATGGCAACATCTCCGGTCGACTACGGGCTCCGGCTACAGGTCGGCCCGCCTGGGCGGGGACGCTGGGTATTGCTACCGGTTGCGGTGGTAGCAGGCCTAGTGGCGGGGTCACGGCCTCCGCGACGGGTGGCCAGGGAGGCAGCGGGGGGAGAGGGCTTGGACCGGGCCCCGCAGCCGCGATGACCGTCCCTTCAAGGGCATCGGGGTGTGGGTCACTCACCCTCCCTTCCTCCGCCTCCTCCTCGCGTCTCTGGACGGCTGCTATAACGTCCGCCATGTCAGCCTCCCACTCCTCCATGAGGAGCTGCATTCTGACCTGCAGCCTTTGGTAGAGCTGCGCGGTCCGGATTTCCACCCACGCCGCGGTTCCAGGCGCGGGGGCTACGGTGTCGCGGGACGGCATCCACATGGTGACTTCTTCCAGGAACAAGATGTCTGCAGGGTCCTGGCGTCCCTGCTTTTATAGCTGCGCTCACATGCAGCCAGCCGCCATCGCGTCCCCCTTAGCTTCTTTCCGGCCCCACCTCTATTGGGGCGGGGTTTTGGCCTTCGCGCCTCTGCTACTCGAGAAGACGCTCGAGCGGGAACTTTTCGCGCCAAAGATGGCGACTTCTGACATTTTTCAGCCGGATACCTCCGGCGGTCACAAGGCGCACCTCTACCCAACGGCAGAGCGGTAAGATCCTGTTCATGACGCCAAGTTGTCGCGGGCGGAGGAGGGGACGCCGCGCTCTCCCTACTGCTCGGGTCCGGCTGCTGCGGCCTGCTGCTGCTCGGTGGCTCGAGCGATGGGCCGGATCCCGGGGACTCTAGCGGCGCTCCTCGCCCGTGAGTGAAAGGGGATTGGGTTTTGGGATAGTTTATTGTCCGTGACGCCACCCACGGTTGTGGTGATTTGTTGGCACCACCGCTGCTCTGTATGAGGATCCCGGGAATGATGGTAGGGAGCAGCCAGTTGTTGTGTTGCCCCTCCATGGGTAGGGGTTGGTGATCCCGGGGCCCAGTGATGAGGTGGGAGATGCAGGGCTTGGTGGGCGCAGGGACGCGGGGGCAGCGCTGTGCCTTGCGGCACTGTGGAACTCATTCAGCCTGAGACGATGACACAGTTCTCGGTTAAACACACGGCTGGAAAGACGGTTCCCACGGACTGCTGCACTTGCTTTCCCCAGTAGGTGACGGTGACGGTCCCTCTGTCCTGCACCTATGTTGATGATGGTTGCGATGGGTTCCCACCGGTAACCCGCCCCCCGGCTTGGATATGGGCCGGAGGAGCCCTACTTTGCCCGCAGGCGCTGGCCCTGAGAAACTGGTGCCCTGGCGGTGGCGGTGTCTCTCCATTACGGTTGGACTGTTGCCTTCTATCGGGACTTGGTTGTTGGGAGACAGTCATCCCCTTCACTGACGGATTTGGCAAATTATGGCGACTCCTAGACCTGCCGGGGTCCGAGAGGCCCCTGCCCTGGTGCTGACTGTTCTTCGTATACTGCTCCAGACCGCCGGGCCACTACCCGTCCGCGGTCCTTCCAGCAACCTCTGAGAAGTCACCCCTCCAGACAATCACCGCCGTCTGCTGACCTTGCTGTCACTGTCCGGGCACACAGCCGGACAAACTTCAGGCTTTACTACTGTCACTTCAGCTTTTCTCTTTAGATTTACTACTACTTCCTTCTACTTCACTTTCCTCACTTCACTCTTTACTCCTCACTCAAGCCCTGCCTGGGCTAAACTTCAACTCTTCTCACTTCCTCCTCCAAACTCTATCTGCCTGGTTCCTCCCGCCTCCAGGGCTGTGAACTCCTCGGTGGGCGGAGCCAACCGCCTGGCCCACCCCCTGGTGTGGACACCAGCTCCTGGAGGAAGGCAACAAGGATTTTTGGGTTAGCTTAGATGTGCCTAACTGGGGTGTAGGGTGTGGTGGTGTGATGACCTGTGACCCCTGGCTTGCCCAGGGCGTCACACATGTGTCTGATATGTGAGCAGTGGGTGTGCTGCATATGTCTAACATGTGACAAGTGTGTGTATATTATGCCCATGTCATTAAATAGAACAGGATATGAAAAGCAACAGCCAGGGAATAATGAGCCATTCTAAAAGTGAGTATACAGTATATGAGAATCTCATTATTTAGCCATCATTTGAGTAACAATATTGATACGACACTATACGACTCCTTAACCCTGGGGACAGGTGATGTAATAAATTTGTGGTGCTTGTTTGAAATACATTGAAATATACTGATCTTGGTTGACAAGGACAGGGGTGTAACATTTAAGGTTGCAGGGTGTGTGACCATGACTGGGGTCGCAGATGAGGGGGACCTTCCAGGGTCAATGTCTATTCTCTCTTGGATGTGCCTTTGAGTCACTAGCTTAGACAGCGCTCACATCAGCAGTATTTTGCTGCAAAACCAGATCTCTCACAAATGCGTTTCAGTTCAATTCATTTCCAATGGAATCACGGCAAGATGCGGTCACATGCAATTGTATATGACGCACGCAACCACATGTGACCGCATCTTGCCTTGATTCCATTGGAAATGAATTGAACTGAAAAGCATTTATGATGGATCCGGTTTTGAGGCAAAATACCGCTGATGTGAGCGCTACCTTAACTCTGCAAGCCACCAGTCTTCCGAAGGCTAGCAGCTGCAGATTATGTCAATGTGCCTCAGCAGTTAGCACAATGATCTCACTGCATTTTACTGTCTGCACCAGGAGAAGGTGGAGGAGTTGCTCACCGTGGGAGCACGGAAGGGAGGCAAAGTTGTTTTTTAATGCCTGGTTGCATCATTGTGCTTAATATACTTCAAATGTGGCATCACTGTGCATATTACCTCTGTACTGTTACGCCACTGTGAATATTACCTCTGTATTGTGACACCACTGTGAATATTATCTCTGTACTGTGACATCACTGTGCATATTACCTCTGTACTGTGACACCACTGTGAATATTACCTCTGTATTGTGACACCACTGTGAATATTATCTCTGTACTGTGACATCACTGTGCATATTACCTCTGTACTGTGACACCACTGTGAATATTACCTCTGCATTGTGACACCACTGTGAATATTATCTCTGTACTGTGACATCACTGTGTATTATTTCTTTACCTTAACCCCTTAATCACAAGTCAATCTTGTTGCTAATGACCAGGTCAAATTTTAGAAATCTGACCACTGTCACTTTATGAGGTAATAATGGTGAAACGCTTCAACAATGTTGAGACTTTTTTTTTCCTAACATATTGTACTTCATGTTAGTGGTAAATTTAGGATGTTTTTTTGCTTTTATTTGTAAAAAATTGGAAATTTAATTTTAATTTTCAAATTTTTAATTTTCATGCCCTTAAATCAGAGAGCTATGTCATATAAAATAGTTAATAAACTACATTTCTGATATATCAGTACAATTTATGAAACAAAATTTTTGGGGTTAGGAAGTCAGAACGATTAAAAGTTTATCAGCAATTTCCCATTTCTTCAACAAAATTCGCAGAATCATTTTTTAGGGACCACATCACATTTGAAGTGACCTTGAGAGGCCTAGCTGACAGAAAATACCCAACAGTGACAGCATTCTTAAAACTGCATCCCTGAAAGTACTCAAAATCACATCCAAGAAGTTTATTAACCCTTCAGGTGCCTCATAGGAACTAAAGCGATGTAGAATGAATATATATATATATATATATATATATATATATATATATATATATATATACATACATATATATATATATATATATATATATATATGTATACATATAAAATGCTACCTAAAAATTTTGCTCTAGACCCTATATTTACCCTTTAAAGAAATACAATAAAATGGACCCTAAAATTTGTTACCCAGTTTCTTCTTAGTGCGCTGAGACTTGTTGTTTGTTTTTTTCAATCAGTGAGTACACGATGGCCAGAGGCCTATGGGACAGCATTATACATGTAGGTCTATCGGCCTGCATTATACATGGAGGTCTATGCTATTGCATAATAAATGGTCTACGGGGCTGCATGATACATGGATGTCTATGGGACTACATTATACATAGAGGTTTATGGGGCTGCATAATACTACATGAAGGACACCTTATACATGTGTAACACCCACGGGGCAAGAGGTTAACTTTACTCATTGCCGGGCCTGTGATGTCAGATCAGGGGGATGTCACGGGTAGCCCTGCCCGGCTTTGTGGCCCCAAGGGGTACGATAAAGTAGGGGGGAGGATGATGGTGGCTTGATTTCATGACTCCACCTGCAGTATGCGGCCAGTGAATTAGCCACTGCTACTGTCACTGTCCTCCAGGGTGGATGGTAGTAGCACCTTAGGTGTTTCTGCTCCCCACAAGTGCAGTGAGGATGATGAGGGGAGTAGTAATGGCGGGCGCCGAAGCGCAGGAGTATGTCTCACCCCAAGCTGTGCCCAGGGCTAACTGACCATGTGTGAAGATGCTCCTTCCCTTTTCCCCAAGTGGTTCCCGCCCCCCAGGTGGTTGTCCTAGTGACCGGGAAAGTTCCATGTCTTGTTATGGCTACCCCCCTGTCTATCCCAGGCCATCCCCCTGGTGAGAAAGCACCTAACTGTGTTTTGTATGTGAATGTGAGAATCACCAGCAATTAACCAGTCCTTACCCGGGATGAGTACTACATCTCAAGGGAGATGCAGTACCCTGTGGCGACTGAAGCCTCAGGGGCGCCACATTCCATGGCAGCACTCCTGGGCTGCAACCAAACAAAGTTAGTACACCGCAATTGTTAGTATGCAATAACAGGTTAACAAATTTTCCCTTTATGGGAGGCAGCATCAAACATTTCAACCATTTACCGGTTAGCAAGATTATCAAGTGCAGCCAATAAAACAAACATCAACATTGCATGGAAAACAGTTATTCTTGCTTGGCTGCTGGTGGTGATGCCAGATGGCTGGTCCCAGCCCCCTGGCTCTGGGCACTCAAAGGACATCCTCGGGCAAAGTGTCCAACTTTGTCGCAATGCCGGCAGATTGCCTGCCCATCAGTATCATAACAATCAGTAACCCAGGGTAGCGGCTTCCTACCACATCACCGCCAGAGGTGGTCATCAACACTGGAAACCAGTTCAATGGTTGCACGTTGCTGAGTCCCTTGCTTGGATTGCACTGCTTTGATCAAAGTGACCATTCCTTGAGTCAGTTCCAGGACCTGGGGCCACAGTCGAAACAAGCTGTACAGTCTATCTTTGAAGTCACTCAGGTATGCGATTCTCCTTAGTGGACATGTTCTTGCAGGCATAGGGTGTGCTGCTTGTTTCCGGAAGCGGGGCTCTCTTTTTGCAAGCTTTCTGGACTCCACCCACAAAGGCACACCCCTCGTTTCCCGCTCTGTGCTAGTAATGGCGATTGTCCTTTTTCAGAGATACAATTTAACACAGTTCTTTAAGGCACACAGTACCCATTTGGCTTGGGCACATTATCCTGTTTGTGACTCCAAGTTGTAACACCCACGGGGCAAGAGGCAAGAGGTTAACTTTACTCGTCGCCGGGCCTGGTGATGTCAGGTCAGGGGGATGTCATGGGTGGCCCTGCGCGGCTTCGTGGCCCCGAGGTGTACAATAAAGGGGGGGAGGATGATGGTGGAGGTTTGATTTTGTGACGCCACCTGCTGTATGCGGCCAGTGAATTTGCCACCTCTGCTGTCGCTGTCCTCCAGGGAGGATGGTAGTAGCAGGTTAGATGTTTCTGCTCCCCACAGGTGGAGAGGGCCCCGGGTGAGAATAATGAGGGGAGTAGTAATGGTGGGTACCGAAGCGCGGGGCGGCTTTGCCGGCAAGGACAGTCAGACACAGTCTCTGTAGGTTTAAGGTTCTCTTTACTTACAGTCCTGGTTTTACGCGGAAGATGCCGGTCACCATCGTCATGGGCCCCAGCCGATCCCGAGCAATTCGAGGTCACTGTCGGTGTTCCCACTGTGAGTCATTTCTGGTCGGGATCCCTCCAATCCCGGTGTATGTGGAATATGGAACAGGTCGCGGGTGTTTCCTGCACTCACCACAGACCCTGTAGCTGTAGAGAACCCGGGCTGAGCTATATGCTCCAAGCCACGGGCCCTATGGCACTCCCAGAAGTGTCAGGTAAAAGAAGATTGAACCAAGGTCCCAGGTGTGTGTCTCACCCCAAGCTGTGCCCGGGGCTAACTGACCATGTGTGAAGATGCTCCTTCCTTTTTCCCCAAGTGGTACCCACCCCCCAGGTGGTTCTCCTAGTGACCAGGAAAGTCCCATGTCTCGTGATGGCCACCCACCTGTTTACCCCAGGCCATCCCCCATTTGGGAAAGCAACTAACTGTGTTTTGTATGTGAATGTGAGAATCACCAGTGATTAACTTCTCCTTTCCCAGGATGAGTACTACATCTTAAGGGAGATGCAGTACCCTGTGGCGATTGAAGCTTCAGGGGCGCCACACATGAACTATAGGGGTGCATTATACATGGAGGAGTATGGGGCTGCATAATGCAATATGAAGGACACTTTATACATGTACTATAGGGGTGCATTATACATGGAGGAGTATGGGGCTTCATAATGCAATATAAAGGACACCTTATACATAGACTATAGGAGTGCATTATACATGGAGGAGTATGGGGCTTCATAATTCAATATGAAGGACACCTTATACAGTACATGACTATAGGGACACCTTATACATAGACTAAAGGAGTGCATTATACATGGACTATAGGGGTCCATTATACATGAAAGTCTATGGGGCTGCATAATACAATATGAAGGACACCTCATACATGGACTTTAGGGGTTCATTATACATGGAGGTCTATGGGGCTGCATAATGCAATAAGGACACCTTATACATGGACTATAGAGGTGCATTATACATGGAGGAGATGGGGCTGCATAATACAATATGGGCACCTTATACATGGACTATAGGGGTGCATTATACATGAAGGACTATGGGGCTGAATAATACAATAGGAAGGTCTATAGGGCTGCATAATAATACATATAGGACTGTGAAAATACAATATGTTTTTCTATGTGCTTTTCTATTGTGAGAATACAATACATTTTTCTATATGCCTTTTCTATAACCAAGTTTTCTTTTCTATATAAGTAACAAGATACTATAAGCATGTGGACACTGAAGTCTGCCGTGGCTGCATCTGCGCATGTCCAAATTTATGATTGAGTTACGTGACATGGACCTTGCAAGTTATGGAGTCGGAACACAGGAGGGGCTGGGGAGAAAGTCCCAAAAAATGGATAAACGTCACAGGCTTTCTGCATATGCTTTTAGTATAACCAATGGCATACTTAGGAATTTCACTAAACGATTAACCCTTTACTGTTCTATAAAAAGCCTTGTAATAATAAAGCATGTCACACACTTGCACCTTTTCACTGAGAAAAGAATTTATGGCAGCCAATTTATGTAGTCTGAATTTCTCCGCCGACTCTCAGTGACCTTCAACCTGAGATTACAGCAAACATTCACTGTTAAGAAGGAGATTTCCCAAAA
Source organism: Anomaloglossus baeobatrachus (assembly GCF_048569485.1). Taxonomy (NCBI): domain Eukaryota; kingdom Metazoa; phylum Chordata; class Amphibia; order Anura; family Aromobatidae; genus Anomaloglossus; species Anomaloglossus baeobatrachus. Next base: position 255,596,237 of record NC_134358.1, read on the forward strand.
ACTATGTAATTTCTCCTTAACAGCTGGTGCCGTGACTCGGATCGCTCCAAAAAGGAATGGAGACTTAGGAGACTGACACCGGATATCCCTGTGGTGACTGCGGATTGCCCAACCCACCCCTCCCCGGAGGCTGATCAACTCCAAACAGAATATGGTAAGAGTTTTGATTTATAATCATTCTCTTATCAGTGTCCTTGGATGGCCGCCATTAGCCTCGGGTAGTCTAGTCGGTCTTGTGAGTCTATATCTACAACTTATACAGCAGAAATTCCCCCACAAGTGACCTTATTTTGGAAACTAGACCCCTCAAGGATTTTATTCAGGGGTATTACTCAGAATTTTGAACCCACAGGTATTTCACAAAAATGTTGCTGTACCGCCAAATTTCTTACTTTTAGGCTGTGTGCCCACGATCCAGCAACACTGCGTCTAGAACGCAGGCTCAGCCCTCCTGCGGAGATGTGAGTGTTGTCCACAGGAGAACTCAGCTGCCAGTGTCCACCATCTGGGTTCAGGCCGTTGTGGATTTTAGCACTATTCTCCCCACAAAGAACACTCTCATCTGCACAGCATAAATTGACGTGCTGCGGCTCAGAAAGCTATGCCGCAGGTCAGTAGTTTATACTACAAAGAAAAGAAACAAAGTGGCAAAGGATTTCTAAAAATCCATCAACTGTGCTTGTACTGTACAACGCAGCATTTTGAACTCAGCTAAAACACTCTGCATTCAAAATGCTCAAAACCCTAATTGTCGGCACACAGCCTAAAAAGGTAGGATAGATAGATAGATAGATGTCAAACACATATCATATTTTCCACCCCCCTTGCATATTCTAAGCTTGCACCCTTTAGTGACTTTCATGTGGCACTAAAGGATGTTTAGCCTTGTATTTAGCCCAAAAATGAATGAATAATTTAAAAAACGACGTGGGGTCCCCTTTATTTGATAGCCAGATAGGGTATAGCAGATGGCTGCAGACGGCAGCTTTACCTTGGGTGGTGATCCAAAACAGAGATCACTCCATGCTGTTTTTTTTTTAATTATTTACAGTTAAAGAATTTAAAAAAGAATTAGTGGGGTCCCCCACAAATTAGATTACCAGCCAAGGTGAAGCAAACAGCTGTGGTCTGGTATTCTCAGTGTGGGAAGGGTCATGATTATATGGCTCTTACCAGCCTAAAAATAGCAGGCTGCAGCCGCTTCAGAAGTGGCGCATGCATTAGATGCGCCAATCCTGGCGCTTTGCCCTGGTTCATCCCATTGCCCTGGTGTGGTGGCAAACAAGGTAATATAACGGGTCGATACCAGCTGTAATGCCAGCTGGCATCAAGCTCAGGGGTTAGTAATGTTGAAGTGTCTATCAGTCCACCTACCTACCTTTCTGTTGCTTGCCGCAGTCTCTGGAGAGGCTGATTGGAGGAAGGTCCTGTGGTAGAGTAGGCCGAGACCCAGTCACCACTGCAACCGGTGACAAACTTCCAGGTCAGGGGTCCCTGGACATGGGGCCCGTGATAAGGACTGCCGGGTAAGGAACTTTTTACCCGGCCCGTGTGGGCGTCACCCAGACCCGTTCCTGGATTTGGGAAAAGGGGTGTGTACCAGTGTTAGAGGTGGCACCAGGGAACAGGTTGTTTTGGGTGGGGGTGATAAGAAGGTGGTCCGTCCCGTTCCATTTGCAACGTTTAAGAATTGTGCTTCCCGTAAAGGGAAGAAATGTGTTTTTACTTGTTGAAATGTTATACTTGTTACCCCTGTTCTATTTTCACAGTTCCGGTTACAATAAATGTTAGTGGACGGTCTGTATTTAACCAAGGGGGAATGTGATGCCCTGGCAAAACCAGGTAGTCACACAGTTAAGGCCCCTGCATAACACCATCCCACACAGGGTTACACACAGTCGACCAGAAACCCTAGTCACCTCCCCCAGGGTAGGAAAGGCACACCAGTAGGCGGGACCAGGCGGATGGAGAACGCCCACCTAGGGGGTCTGGAGAACCCAGGGCGGGAAAAACAGGGAGTTAAGCTTTGGAAGTCTAAGTTGAAGGTCAAGTGGAGTGGAGTGGAGTAGTTGAGGAGGAGAAAGTGAAGGCTAAGACAGACAGGAAAGGCTGGTTGGAGCCCCGGCATGCTGGTTAGGTAGCAGACGGTGGTCCGTATCTGTCAGGAGACGGGAAGATGGCTGCTGGAGATCCGAGGTGGACCGGGACAGGGTTGGAGCCCGCCAGAACCGACACCGGAGAACCGACCCGGAAACCGTGCACAGAGGGGGTACTTGGACCCTGAAGCCAGGACCGGAACCAACGGCCTAGCTAATTAACCAATTGAGGGCAGGATTATAGGCCCTGTCCCAACCAAAGTCCCAAAAGCAGACAACAGCGCACTGCGGGGGATAGGGCATCTGCCAGGGCCCGGTAGATCCCACGGGCCAGCGTCAGCGGGGAGGCTCCCTACAAAAAGGACCGGGAGCGGACTCCCGTGTTTCACTCCGGGAAGTCCACCACACCAAACACAGAGTGCAGAGGAAAGTGATACTGACCACCAGCCCGGGTGTGGGACCAGATACACCCGACCGCGGCAGCCGGCCACCAGCACCATGGTTTACCATTGGACTTGTATGATTCATTTAATCGTGAGTAAACTAGCATCCCCCGGTCTGACCGAGCGCGCCGGCCCCTGCAGCCACCATCCTCAGCATAAGAGACACTGGGCCCCAGGCATCCATCCCTACCCACAGAGGGGTTAACATCCAGCTGCTATCCCATCGTCCCCCGGGTGCTCCACAATAGCAACGGTAGTGCCACATCTCACCACACACCGTGGGTGGTGTCACAGACAGATTACAGCAAATCCCGTACAAATACGTCCCCTTTTATTTGAAGTGTCCGTGCGACCCCCAGGTCCGGTAGAATTCCTCGAGCCACCCTGCGGATCCGGATGCGAGCAGCCCGGCTGCTGGCACAGGGGTGGCACACCTCTATGCTAAAACCAATAAAAAGTATTGTACAAAAAAAAGTGGTAAGGAATAAGTACCCTTTCCTGCCACAGATTTAATCCGTACGGCCGTCGCAAAGGGGTTAATATTTCTGTTTATCTTTGCGCTATGACATTATTATTATTATTATTTATTATTATAGCGCCATTTATTCCATGGCGCTTTACAAGTGAGAGAGGGTATATGTACAACAATCATTAACAGTACAAGACAGACTGGTATAGGAGGAGAGAGGACCCTGCCCGCGAGGGCTGACAGTCTACAGGGAATGGGTGATGGTACAATAGGTGAGGACAGAGCTGGTTGCACAGTGGTCTACTGGACTGAGGGCTATTGTAGGTTGTAGGCTTGTTGGAAGAGGTGGGTCTTCAGGTTCCTCTTGAAGCTTTCCACGGTAGTGGAGAATCTGATGTGCTGAGGTAGAGCGTTCCAGAGTATGGGGGATGCACGGGAGAAAACTTGTACGCGATTGTGGGAAGAGGAGATAAGATAGGAGCAGAGAAGGAGATCTTGTGAGGATCTGAGGTTGCGTGCAGGTAGGTACCGGGAGACTAGGTCACAGATGTAGGGAGGAGACAGGTTGTGCATGGCTTTGTATGTCATGGTTAATGCTTTGAACTGGAGTCGTTGGGCGATGGGAAGCCAGTGAAGGGATTGGCAGAGTGGCGAGGCAGAGGAGTAGCGAGGGGAGAGGTGGATTAAGCGGGCCGCAGAGTTTAGGATAGATTGGAGGGGTGCAAGAGTGTTGGAAGGGAGGTCAGAGAGCAGGAGGTTGCAGTAGTCGAGGCGGGAGATGATGAGGGCATGCACTAATGTTTTGCTGATTCTTGGTTAAGGAAAGCACGGATCCGGGAGATGTTTTTGAGTTGTAATCGGCATGAGGTGAAGAGGGCTTGGATGTGTGGCTTGAAGGATAGAGTAGAGTCGAGGGTTACTCCAAGGCAACGAGCTTGTGAGACTGGGGAGAGTGAGCAACCATCAAGTTTGATGGAAAGGCTTGTTGGAGGAGATGAGTGAGGAGGAGGAAAGACAATGAACTCTGTTTTGTCCATGTTAAGCTTTAGGAATCGCACAGAGAAGAAGGATGAAATAGCAGACAGACATTGTGGAATTTTGGTCAGTAGAGAGGTAACGTCAGGTCCAGATAGGTAGATCTGTGTGTCATCGGCATAGAGATGATACTGGAAGCCGTGGGACTCTATGAGCTGTCCCAGGCCGAAGGTGTAGATGGAGAACAGCAGGGGTCCAAGAACTGAGCCTTGGGGGACACCGACAGATAGGGGGTGAGATGAGGAAGTGGTGTGAGAATGGGAGACACTGAAAGTTCGGTCGGTTAGGTATGAGGAGATCCAAGATAGGGCCAAGTCTGTGATGCCCAGAGATGAGAGAATCTGTAGTAGGAGGGAATGGTCTACTGTGTCGAAGGCAGAGGACAGGTCCAGGAGGAGGAGGATAGAGTAGTGTCGCTTGGCTTTAGCGGTTAGTAGATCATTAGTGACTTTAGTTAGGGCAGTTTCAGTGGAATGATGCGGTCGGAAGCCAGATTGTAGCTGGTCAAAGAGGGAGCAGGAGGAGAGGTGTGAGGACAATTCAAGATGGACATGCTGTTCCAGTAGTTTTGAGGCGTAGGGGACAAGGGATATGGGGCGATAGTTTGACACAGAGGATGGTTCAAGGGAGGGCTTTTTGAGGATGGGTGTAATAGAGGCATGTTTAAAGCATGAAGGGAATACACCAGTTGTTAGTGATAGGTTGAAGAGATGGGTTAAGGCTGGGATGAGGACTGCGGTGATGTTGGGGATGAGGTGCGATGGGAGCGGGTCCAGTGCACAGGTGGTTAGATGTGATCTTGAGAGTAGAGTGGAGAGATTGTTTTCTGTCATGGTGAAGAAGCTGGATTTGGAGGAAGAGGGATGAGTAGCTATGATGAGGGGCTGTGGTGATTGTGGGCCAAAGCTTGCTCTGATGTTGTCAATCTTCTGCTTGAAGAAAGAGGCAAAGTCTTCAGCTGAGAGGAGAGGAGAGGAAGGTGGTGCCGGAGGACGGAGGAGAGAATTGAAAGTGTTGAATAGCTGTTTAGGGTTGTGAGAGAGAGAAGATATGAGGGATGAGAAGTAGGTTTGTTTTGCAGCAGTGAGTGTGGACTTGAAAGTGGTGAGGGACTGTTTATATGCAATGAAGTGCTCAGTGGAATGAGACCTCTTCCATCTGCGCTCAGCAATTCTGGAAGCCCGTCTTAGTTCTTTAGTCTGCCTCGTGTGCCAGGGTTGCCTGTTGATTGTGCGGGTTTTGGTGTGTGTGAGGGGGGCAGCTGATTCGAGAGCTGCAGAGATTGTAGTGTTGTATAAAGTTGCAGCGGCATCTGCATCATGTAGAAATGTAATGTCTGTGAGGGGGAGAAGGGACTGAGAAAGGGCGTGTAAATCAATGTGTTTGATATTTCTGCGAGGGTGTGAAAGTTTGTGGAGGGGGGGTTGCATACTTGGAGAAGAGAGGGAAGAGAATGTGAGTAGGTTGTGGTCAGACAGGGGGAGAGGTGAGTTAGAGAGGTTAGATAGGGAACAGAGGCGAGTGAAGATGAGGTCCAGCGTGTGGCCATCTTTGTAAGTAGCTGCAGAAGACCATTGGGTGAGGCCGAAGGAGGAAGTGAGTGTTAGAAGTTTGGAGACAGATGAGTGGGAAGTGTCAATGGGGATGTTGAAATCACCCATGATGATGGTGGGGATGTCGGTGGAAAGGAGGTGTAGTAGCCAGGTGGTGAAATGGTCAAAAAAGGCAGTGGCTGGCCCTGGAGGGCGGTAAATGACAGCCAGTTGAAGGTTGGAGGGGGCGTAGATGCGTACGGAGTGCACCTCAAAAGAGGGAAGAGTAACAGAGGGTGGTAGTGGAATTGGGGTAAAGGAGCATTGGTCGGACAGGAGCAAACCAACTCCTCCACCATGCTTGTTACTGGGGCGGGGGGTGTGAGACAGTTGGAGACCGCCATAAGAGAGTGCAGCAGGAGAGGCTGTGTCAGAGGGGGTGAGCCAGGTTTCTGTGATGGCGAGGAAGGAGAGTTTATTAGTGATGAAAAGATCATGAATGTAGGATAGTTTGTTGCAGACAGAGCGAGCGTTCCATAGAGCTCCTGTTAGTGGGACTGGGGGAGCGGGGGCTGGGTGAATGGGTATGAGGTTTGCGAGTGTCACGAACCACCGGGGGGGGGGGGCACTCAGAAATCCCCAGCGCTGGCTACCAGTACGTCACAATCGGGGGGTAACAAGTGGGGGTCACCCCTCCTTTATACCTCCCGACCGACAGACAGAGCACGTGACGCGCTGTCTAGCGCCCCTCTTATAGTCAGGCCAATTATGGAATTGCCCGACAATAAGCAAGGAGGCCGCTATACTACTTATGCCGATTATTGAAGGGTCCCCGGTGAGAGTAGAGTATATATTCCCCCGACCTCCGCGGGCGGAATATATAAAACCTCCCCGAATCTCACTGGCCTCCCCACAATAATCCTTGGCACAACTCGCTGCCACCAACCGCTTCACGGTAACTATTAGCCGAACACACCGACGTGGGATTCAAGATCGAGATAACAGAACAGCCCAAGATTAATTATATAATTTAATCAGCCTAAAGCACACTAGAAACTACAATATATACAATAGGGAATCTACAGAATATACATATGTCAGAGTACAGTTACAGATAAAGCATGGTTTACAAACAGGCATACACAGTTCCAGCAGTTACCTTGTGCGTCTGGCCACAGGGGGGCGCCGTGGACCAGGTTTCTAGGATCCTTCCCACAGATGTTTCCTACACGTGACCCCCAGCGAAAGAACACTGGAAAATGGCCGAAGTAGGGTTATCAACCTGGGCAAATCCAGGTCCCCTCCTACCTTAGTGACCTCAGAGGGAGCACTGCTCCACCCCTGGCTGGAGTTATGGACAATATCCACAACATGGAATATGGGCCATAACTTTGCCTGGGAGCGTCGTAGACGGACGCCGACGCTCTCATTGTGACAGTTATGAATTTAGCTACAGAACGAGAGGACTCATGACTTGTCTACTAGTTCCCCATTGGCTGATATCACGCCTGGGGTACTTCCCAAGCTCCCGCTCCCATAAAAAAGGTGTGCCAGCATCGTCCGCATGCGAAAACACAATTTTTATGGTTGCCACATTTATCGGAAATATGGCTTGCGAGATATGAACCATTTTTTACTGGAGTCGTTCTGTCTGGATAGTTCCATAGCCTTATAATGAGATACAACTCTTGTTACAGGGTGACGGCAGGGGGTCATCCTGTGTCCATTGTTCCCAGGTCATCTAATCTCCATATCACAGGAGATGGCCATGGGATGTGTTGCTGGGATGTGACACCTTCCCAGATGGTGGACATTGAGAACAAGAAGGGAGGGGGCACTGCCAGGGAGTGATGAGAGCGATTATGACTGGAAATCATAATTCCTCTTCATATCCCAGGGTTTCCCTCACAGCGAGGTTGCGGAAATTTGTGTTAGGTTGTTGAAGAGGGTTTGAAGTGACAATAGGGATGTGGTGAGGAGGTCCAGGATTTGGAGCAATATCCCCAGCAGTGAGGAGAAGCAATGAGAGTGTTAGTAAGTGGGAGCAGGAGAGGCCATGAGATGGTCGTGTGTGTCTGGAGACACTGGGTGAAATGTGGAGGAAAATATCTGAGGGGAAGGTAAGATGGGTGGGGAGGATGGAGGGAGAGATGAAAAGTTCATTACTGGGTTTAGGGATCAGAGGGTGCAGTAAAAAGTGAAGTATTATAGAGGTGAAAGTGAATAGAAACACAAACATTGTTTACAGTGACTATGTATGCAGTTACCTTCCGGTCACTTCCGGCCCAATTCTGGCCTAATTCAATGCATCATATTTATATGGTGCATACTTGTCATCACTGTGTGCATTCTCACTGTACTGTGACATTGCTGTGTATATTATTTCTGTACTGTGACATCACTGTGTGCATTATCTTTGTACTGTGACATCACTGTGTATTATTTCTTTACCTTAAAATTACTGTTTATTATCCTTGTACTATGACATCACTGTGTGCATTATCACTGTGCTGTGACATCGCTGTGTATATTATTACTGTACTGTGATATCTTGTGATGTTAGTGACGCGCCCACGGGGTCTTGTGGGTTACCGGTCACCGGGCCGCAGTTCTTCTCCTAGCCGCGCTGGCCTTGCCCGGTTCCGTGACCCCAGCAATGTAAAAAAGGATGGGGATGGGGACGATGGGGGTAGTTGATCGTAACACCACCTGTGGTGTGCAGCCAATTATTAGCCACCGCTGCGGGACTTCTCTATTCTGGGGCGGATGGTAACACAGCTCTGGTGTCACAGCTCTCCACAGGCAGAGCTTGGACCCAGGGAGAATGATAAGAGTGGTAGTAGTCGCCTATGGCGATGAGTTACAATGTTGGAAGCGCTGGCAGTAACGGGACGACACAGAGGCTGCAGTTCAAGATCTTTAATCACTGGAAGCACACCGCAGTTGGAGCACCAAGCTCCGCTGTAATGAGCTTCAGCCGAACCTGGATACTTTGGAGGTCAAGGCCGGTGTTTCCTTCTGTGCGTTCTCCGTCCTTCGGTTTCCCTCCACCTCCAGCTCCTGGGCCATGGAACGGGTCACGGGTGCCTTCCGCACTCACCGCGAACCCTGGTATCCCCCTTCTTTCTTAAGAACCCGGGTCGAGCCTCCAGCTCCAGACCACGGGTTCCGAACCGTCCATGTCTCTGCTTAGCTCCTCCTGAGTGCATCCTAGTGCTTGCTGCGCCCGGAACTGACTGACTAATGTGTGTGATGGCTCCTAACTCCCTTGTTGGTTCCCTGCCTCCTGGATGCCCCACCTCCTTGGCTGGTTTTTAAAAATCGAGGGAATCCCATGCTAATTTTTTGAAATATTTGAAAAAATAATTTTAACAAATGGCGTAGAGTCCCCCCCATTTTTTTCAAAACCAGCCAAAAGACACCAGTCAACTGGGGGCTGATATTTTTAGGGTGGGAAGGGCCATGGTTATGTGGCAGTTCCCAGCCATGTATACACACAGCCAGAGGGCCAGATATAGCTCATGAGCTGCACTTTGCCCAACCCTGCCTTAAACTATTTGATTGAACCTGTCAATATCTGGGGCTTTGGTCAACATTAAGCGGGCTTTACACGCTGCGATCTCGCTAGTGAGATCGCAAGCGATCGTACCCACCCCCGTCGGTTGTGCGACACGGGCAAATCGCTGCCCGTCGCGCACAACCTCGCTTACCCCTGTCACACGGACTTACCTGTCCTGCGACGTCGCTCTGGCCGGCGATCCGCCTCCTTTCTAAGGGGGCGGGTCGTGCGGCGTCACAGCGATGTCACACGGCAGGCGGCCAATAGAAGCGGAGGGGTGGAGATGAGCGGGATGTAAACATCCCGCCCACCTCCTTCCTTCCGCATAGCCGGTGGAGGCAGGTAAGGAGATGTCCGTCGCTCCTGCGATGTCACACATAGCGATGTGTGCTACCGCAGGAACGAGGAACAACATCGCTAATTAGAAGAAAACGTTTTTTTGTTTTAGGATAACCTCTACGCGGCAAACGATTTCTTCCACTTTTGCGATCGTTTTAGGTCGCACATAAGTGTCACACACTGCAATATCGTTAATGACGCCGGATGTGCGTCACAAACAACGTGACCGCGACGATAATTCATTAACGATATCGTAGCGTGTAAAGCCCGCTTTAGTCTAATGTGTATGAGGAGCTTAAGAAGTTTGGAACAACTTCCCAGTTTAGAAACTGAAAGATACAGGCAGAAAAGGGCCCCTGTGCAAGAACAGTATATGGGCCCTTTGCATTCCAATAGCTCATCATAATGTACAATGCTACATACTTTTGTGGTAAATATGGGGCTCCTTTACCTCTTGGGGTCCTGAATGTACCTAGAAGAATTAATGTTTTGATGCTGTTTTAAAGACAAAGGTTGTTCACAGCAAATATTGTTTTCATTTTGATTCCTCTTCTCTTCTTTCACTTTCCATTTGTTCAGTGATATAAAAAAACTATTATCACTTTATTTTTAAAGTATTATTATTTTGCATCATTTTTCTACACCTGCCTAAAACTTATGCATACAGTGTCTACAAGTAGTATTCAACCCCCTGCAGATTTAGCAGGTTTACACATTCGGAATTAACTTGGCATTGTGACATTTGGACTGTAGATCAGCCTGGAAGTGTGAAATGCACTGCAGCAAAAAAGAATGTTATTTCTTTTTTTTTTTTTTTTTTTTTTTTAAATTGTGAAAAGTTGATTCAGAGGGTCATTTATTATTCAACCCCTCAAACCACCAGAATTCTGTTTGGTTCCCCTAAAGTATTAAGAAGTATTTCAGGCACAAAGAACAATGAGCTTCACATGTTTGGATTAATTATCTCTTTTTCCAGCCTTTTCTGACTAATTAAGACCCTCACAAAACTTGTGAACAGCACTCATACTTGGTCAACATGGGAAAGACAAAGGAGCATTTTAAGGCCATCAGAGACAAGATCGTGGAGGGTCACAAGGCTGGCAAGGGGTACAAAACCCTTTCCAAGGAGTTGGGCCTACCTGTCTCCACTGTTGGGAGCATCATCCGGAAGTGGAAGGCTTATGGAACTACTGTTAGCCTTCCACGGCCTGGACAGGCTTTGAAAGTTTCCACCCGTGCCGAGGCCAGGCTTGTCCGAAGAGTCAAGGCTAACCCAAGGACAACAAGGAAGGAGCTCCGGGAAGATCTCATGGCAGTGGGGACATTGGTTTCAGTCAATACCATAAGTAACGTACTCCACCGCAATGGTCTCCGTTCCAGACGAGCCCGTAAGGTACCTTTACTTTCAAAGCGTCATGTCAAGGCTCGTCTACAGTTTGCTCATGATCACTTGGAGGACTCTGAGACAGACTGGTTCAAGGTTCTCTGGTCTGATGAGACCAAGATCGAGATCTTTGGTGCCAACCACACACGTGACGTTTGGAGACTGGATGGCACTGCATACGACCCCAAGAATACCATCCCTACAGTCAAGCATGGTGGTGGCAGCATCATGCTGTGGGCCTGTTTCTCAGCCAAGGGGCCTGGCCATCTGGTCCGCATCCATGGGAAGATGGATAGCACGGCCTACCTGGAGATTTTGGCCAAGAACCTCTGCTCCTCCATCAAGGATCTTAAGATGGGTCGTCATTTCATCTTCCAACAAGACAACGACCCAAAGCACACAGCCAACAAAACCAAGGCCTGGTTCAAGAGGGAAAAAATCAAGGTGTTGCAGTGGCCTAGTCAGTCTCCTGACCTTAACCCAATTGAAAACTTGTGGAAGGAGCTCAAGATTAAAGTCCACATGAGACACCCAAAGAACCTAGATAACTTGGAGAAGATCTGCATGGAGGAGTGGGCCAAGATAACTCCAGAGACCTGTGCCGGCCTGATCAGGTCTTATAAAAGACGATTATTAGCTGTAATTGCAAACAAGGGTTATTCCACAAAATATTAAACCTAGGGGTTGAATAATAATTGACCCACACTTTTATGTTGAAAATTTATTAAAATTTAACTGAGCAACATAACTTGTTGGTTTGTAAGATTTATGCATCTGTTAATAAATCCTGCTCTTGTTTGAAGTTTGCAGGCTCTAACTTATTTGCATCTTATCAAACCTGCTAAATCTGCAGGTGGTTGAATACTACTTGTAGGCACTGTATATGATCTGCAGAGCACCGGTGTAATAGTAATATCACTGGTTTCCATTTACACATCCAGGCCGCAGTATTCTCAGTACTGTCAATGACTAGAAGCAATGCTACCTGAGAAGCAAAGCATCATATATACGGGCGGCATGTGATCGCGGCATACTAGGGTACAATGAAAATGCATGCACTTAAATAGAAGGTCTATTTATCTCTTACAAGACATAATACGGCCTTGCGATCTAAAGACGAGCTCTCAATAAGAAGATGCACACTAAACTGAGGATGTGGTACATTCGTATATATAAGAATAAGGAAAGTTGACTAGCGAATGAATTGATTCTTATACTGTACAAGGTTACGGTATATAAATGCAGTGATGGTGTCTTCAGATCTTGATGCACTGTAAATGTTCACAACTGTCCATTAAATATTAATACCTAGGAGCAACTGCACATACATGTATTTCACAAAATCAAGAGAAACTAATAGTAATGTTTCAAAGTTTTAGCTAATATTTAGTTGGCTGGATCATAGTGTTCTCAATGAATGGTCTTGAATCAACCCAATATTTTTGATAACTAGATACAGGTTGAAAAAGTCTCAAATAACATAGCAGAACTTACGTGACTACTTTTATCTTGATAATAGACCCCTGAAGCGTTCATTATTCTCTTGAAGTGTTTCAATGGTTGTGAATTCCTGCCAATCTCAACACACCCCTATGTAGCAGAAAGAAAGGCAGCATAATAATAGCATGCCATTAACTTCTATCAGCCTGTGGACAGAGGTCTGCAACCAATTGGTGTAGTAAAAGACAAGGAAAAGTTTCATTTAGGAAGCTTTGAAAATCAGTTACACCCTTGATATGTTTACCACTGAAAATAATGACGTCAATGAACAGTGAGCAATTTATTATCAAAAATAAATTTAAAAAATGTTTTATTAAGAAAATTGAAATCTATCATTGGAAAAGTATAGGGCCAATTACTGCTGTTCCTAGAATTTGCTTTTGTTTCTGAAATGTAGAAACGTAAAAATGTAACGTAAATGTAATGTAACGTAAGGAGCTGTTTCCCATAGGAGAATTATTAAGTGGCTAAGTTCACATGGAAGCCTCCCTGGATTCGAAACAGGCATAGTCCAAGTACTTTTTGTACTCCTGTATATTTTGTTTATGAATTAACAAGAAACTGCTACAATTGGTGAGTGCCATGAAATTGTCTCAATGATTGAACTGGTTAAGGACTGTGTTGAATGTTATTTGTATTGTGACTGATAATAGAGTGTAGTGCTAGCCCTGGATTTTCCTATGATTGGATAAAGCAGAGAGCACCATGCTTGTTCTCCTAGAGAAAGTGCAAGTATTGAAGAATGTGCTAACATTAACACAGACACATTAAGAGTTAAGTTAGGCACAAATAACAGGTTTTCTGTGACATCTCAGTGAGTTTAAGGTCATAATGTGTCACGGGTGTGTCACAGGTAACAGACAGTCCTGTGGTGTCCGGCTATAGAAGGTCACATCATTTAGCTATGCAAACTGTTCTTTGACCTACTATTATTTCTGCTTGGTTTTCATTCTCTTCACTTTAGGACCCTGCCGAGTTCCTTAGCCTTTCAGCTACTTTTCACCAGCACTTGCTTGGTGGTTTTATATACCTTCACTTCGTATTACTTTGCGAGGCTGATAGTTCTAACTTCCTACAGATCCTGAGTCCAAGCAGTCAGCTTGCAAACATCTGGAGTACTTTGTTGCACGTTTTTAGTCCCACTTTTTGTATCTATTTTGAGATAAGCTGTTTGTTACTTTCCCTTGTTTGTTATCCCTGTGTGTCCTTTAGCACCTAGTGGGGTTGACAAAGAGCTCATCCCATCCGTTCCCTACCTAGGGCCCAATTCAGGGTCAGCCTAGGGCCAGGTATCCAGCTCGGCGCATAGGTGCAGAAGGTATCTAGGGCGGTGAGGGAACCAATGGCCCAGCGCTAGGCTTGGTCAGGGGTGACCATCTTCCCCTTCCGTAGACACAGTATTTCCCTTCCCTTTCGCTATTCGTTTGGTACTTCCTCGTACCTAGCGTAACATAATGTTAAGAAAAAAACCCATGTTCAGTTTTGTTAATCTTGTTTAGCCGCAAAAATCAATGGATATTTGGATATGTGGTCCATCCCTTCTTTCTACTATAAGAGCCCAATATTCACTGGTGCAGTATATCAAACTGCTAGATCATGGGGGAAAAGGATGGTGATTTTAAATGAAATGGTTTTGAGTTTGGAAATTGCAGAACCTTTAATTGGTTCATGTTGTATTCAGCCCTGGGCTTGTGGGCTTGTCCATCAGTGGTATGTCAGTGAGCTGACTGTTACAGTATTTTTTTCATTGTTAGTGGTCCACCTTGTTTATTGCCCAATAGGGACAGTGGGTTGAAGTCCGGAGTGAATGTCAAGAAGTCTGTGCAAAGCTAGCATCTATACAACCTTGTGTGCTTCTTTGGGCATGAGATACCATCAAGTCATCAGCCAGCAAAGGATGGAGAAAGGTTTTGGTGCAGACAGAAGAGAATCATTGCCATTTCAGGGTATTGGGCTTAGGCTGCTTTCACACATCCGGCTTTTGCAATGCGGCACAATCCGGCACTTTGCAGGAAAACCGCAACCGGTTTTTTTTGCTGCCGGTTGCGTTTTTCCTGCATAGACTTTAATTAGTGCCGCATTGTGCCGCATGGGCTTGCGTTCGGTCCGGTTTTTGCCGCATGCGGCAGATTTAGCCGATGCGGCGGCCGGATGGAACGTTCCCTGGCACGTTTTTTGCTCCGGAAAAAAAAACCGCATCGCGCCGCATCCTACCGATGAGGCGCTTTTCCCAATGCATCCCTATGGATGCCGGATGCGGCGCGATGCGGCAAAAACCGCATCCGGCCGCCGCATGCGGTTTTTGCCACTGCGCATGCTCAGTAGCATGCCGCAAGCGGCAAAAACCGGACCGGCCGCATATAAAAAACTTATGCAAAGGATGCGGTGTTTTCACCGCATCCGTTGCATAGGCTTCACAGCCGGATTGAGCCACACAGCTCAAACCGGATGTGTGAAAGCAGCCTTAGGGGTAATGCCTCTTCATGTGAAGAGTGACATGCCTAAGCTGCATGTATAAGGAGGCTTATAGGCCATGCAATGCTCCTCTGGGAAATTAAATATGCAAATTGTCTGCTCAGAATGGAAGAGGACTTGAACTTTAGTGCTCCCTTTTAGAAACAGCAGTCCTAAAATTTATTGAACTTGATTTCAAGTCCCTTTCCTCTCTGAAAAGGCAATTTGCTTATAGGGTAGCAGGCTGTTATATTACAAGTTGGGATAGTGTGCCCATGGTGAGTGACATCTGGTGGAGCTCTCTATCTTTCACTAAAATGAAGAGGGCTGAACACGTTCCATCTGCCACATTTGAGTTAGTTCTAGGAATATCTAGGAGATGTAAGAAAGACATCCTCTTGGTAGGGCAAATCTTCCTTGTTCTCCCTGTTTACACTTGTCTTTGCAGTACGAGGTTATCATTTGCCCCCACTTGACATTTTGATAGCAACGTCTATATAGGATCAAAATGTATTGTGCGCAAATGTCGCGGGCGGAGGGGTTGGGAACGCCGCTCGCCTGGGAATTGCTGGCGCTCGGGTACGGTGCTTCTGTTCTTTGGTGGCTCGAGCATGGGGCCAGACCCGGGGGCTCGAGCAGCGCCTCCTCGCCCACAAGTGAAAAGGGGGAGGTTTGGTGGTGGGATGTCGGTTGTGACACCACCCACGGGTTGTGGTGATGGTGGGCACCACCGCTGCTGGTGACGGGGGGATCCCGGGAGCGATGGCGGAGAGCAGCTAAGGTGTTGACCCCTTCGTGGGTAGGGGCGGTTGGTCCCGGGGCCCCGGTTGGGGGAGTAGGGAGGGATAGGTGCAGGTGCCGATGCGGGGAGGCAGCGTGGACGTGGGGGCAACGTTGCGGTGCAGCGCGGTGCCGGATGGCACTGGTGTACTCACTCAGGTAGACAAGAACAGAGTCTCTGGTAAACCAAACGACTGGATGGACAGGGCCCGCAGCCGGCTGCGGTGTCTTCACTCTCTCTGGACGGGTTGATGGTGGCTGTTGTTCCCTGCACCTATGTGTAAGTGTTTGACTCCTATGGATTCCCACAGGTAGTCCGCTCCCCGGCTTGTACGTGTCGGGAGAGCCCGTTTTGCCCACAGGCGCTGGCCCTTGGATCTCTGGCCCTTGGCGGTGGCTCTTATCCAGACGGGTTGGGCTGTTGCCTTCTGACGGGACTTGGCTGGGAATGAACCCCTGAGGTTCAGACCGCAATCAGAGAATTTGACCTTTACGGCGGCTTCCAAGCCTAGTCGGGGTCTGAGTACCCTGCCTTGGTGCTTGGCTTCAATCTGCTCCCCGGTTTGGTACCGGCGGGCCACCGCCCGACCCCGGTCCTACGGTTCCATTGACCTCCACCAACTCCTGCAGACGGCCACCACCGTCTGCCGACCTTGCTGATGGTGCCTGGGCTTTGACCCAGGCACACACAGTCTCTCCTTCTCTCTCTCCCACTTCTCCACTTCAACTCCTCCACTTGACTCCTCTCCACTCAACTCAACTCAACTCCACTCTTCTCCACTCAACTCAACTCACTACTTTTTCCGCCTCCAGGCCTGTGAACTCCTCGGTGCGTGGGGCCAACCTCCTGGCTTTGCCCCACCTGGTGTGGACATCAGACCCTGGAAGGAGACAACAAGGGTTTTGTTTGACTGGTGTTCCTGACCACTGGAGGGGGGTGTGTGTATGTGGTGTTATTCTGTGACCCCTGGGGTCCAGGGTGTCACACAAATATAGGCATATTATACATATTATACCGTTTTAGTGTTACCATGTGATTCAGATGGTCTGCTTTGTCTGCCAGGAAGTTATGTGGACAGCCATGCCCTAATTTTAATTTGCATGTATGTGATGCACTGGACTAGCCAGGGGTCACAGGTAGTCCCATGCACCACACCCCACCCTAATAAGGTAATAGCAGCCACACATAGAAACCCTGAGTCGCCCATCCCAGGTCCTGACGTTCACACCCGGTGGGGCGGAGTCAGGTGGTTGGCCACGCCCACTGAGGAGTTCGGATGGCCTGGGGCAGGAACACAAAACAGAACAGTGTTGACAGTTGACAGAGGAGGCGTGAAGGAGAAAACTAGGAACTGTCAGGGGCCTGGGTAGGAGCCTAGGTGCCCTTTTCGGCCAGGAGGCAGACGGTAGTGGCCGCATGCAGGAGACCGGGAAGACAACCGGAGGAACCGTAAGGGACCGGGACAGGGTAGTGGCCCGCAGGAACTGAACCAGGGAGCCAACTGGATACCGGAGCACCAGGCAGGGTACTCAGACCCCGAACTAGTCCAGAAGCCACTGGATCTTAGTCAAATTAACTGATTGCAGTCTGGACCTCAGGGTCCTTTCCCACCTAAGTCCCGATTGAAGCAACAGCCCAATCAGTACAGATAAGTGCCACCGCCAAGGGTCAGAGATCCAAAGGGCCAGCATCTGCGGGCAAACGGGCTCCTCCGGCGTACACAAGTCGGGGAGTGGACTACCGTTGCTTAGGCATAGGAGTCAAAAGTCACTACACAGAGGTGCAGGAGAAAGGCGGACATTACCAACCTTACTAGGAGAACACACAGCCGGCTGCGGGCACCGATCATCACCGAACTTGGTTTACCAGTGACTCTTTGTGTGGTTATAATCGTGAGTACAACAGTGCCATCAGGAACCGCACCTCACCGCACCGCAACACTCCGCCCTGCACCCCGGCCCTCGCCAACCGGGCCCCAGGACCAACATCCCCTACCCACTGAGGGATCAACACCTAGCTGCGCCATTACACTGCTCCCGGGAGCCCCCATACCTTCACCGCAGCGGTGGTGTCTACAATCACCACGACCCATGGGTGGCGTCACGAACTTTATCAATACCGTGGCTTCGGCCGTGAACCGTCCACCACACCACCCCTACCCGTAGCGCCAGCAAGATCACCCCCCTTTTTGGAGCGACGTGACCCCCGGTCCGGAGGCGCTCGAGCCACTGACAACCCGAGCCTGGATCCGAGCGGCTCGGCAGGCAGCCGAGCCCCCAGGGCGGTACACATATATTTTATTTGTCTTGAGTATTACTTAATGAAGATTTTTTTTGTTGTTGTTATTTATGATACTACTGACTCCATCTTTGGTAGGTTTTATATACATTTTCTGGAGGTACCAGCTGTCTTCTATGTTCTCTTGGCAGAAACGTTGCTTTATTTTCATTTGAACTAAAAAAGCATAGCCAGAGAAATAAAAGGAACTTTTAAAAAATTCCCAAATATTCAATTATAAATATAATAAAAAGGCATTGCTATTTACAAGCCAAGGAGCTAGAAACAAATGCACAAACAAGATGCAGCAGTCTACCTTAATAAAGGAGGGAACACGGGTGGAAAATACTGATGAAACAACCACTCTCAGCACACCTGGAGAAATAGACATAACTCGCACATCCCAAAATCATATTTTGCTCTAAAGCCGCTAGGCAAAATTTAAATACCTGAACATGAGGTTCTTGGTGTAACATTCTGATCAGACTTGTATGAAGCCACTGCCACATCACAGCGAACCTCTGAGTGGGTCCCTAATCTATGCCTTAAAGGTGCAATGCCGTGCGCTAACCACCGAAGCTACGACAATACACCAACAGGGCAGGTGACCTGGTACCTCATAACACCGATGCTGCAAGGCAGAGTCCCCATGACTCCAGGCCATGACGCCCCACTGACACAAAACCACCACAACAATGGCAGCCACACAGCACCAGCACTCCGTGAAAGAAGCTGTACACTCACCTTCCACAAGCTCCAAGTGTGTGAACTGAGAGCAAAAAAGGCAGAAACTCTCTGTTATGGTTCAGGGCTCTGTTGTACCTCGAACAGGTCCAGTCCCGTCATTGACTCTCACGTTTGGGTCGGTCAACTCCGCAGCGCCACCTGGCCATTGCTTGAGGTATCAGGTGGCTAGAGTTTTGTACCATCCTGAACCTAAGTGCTCATTCAACCATACTGAGCATGTGCATGATGTCATCAATGACAAGGCGGCCACTGATTGGTCATCAGTGACATCAGCGATGAAGTGGCAGCCGCTGATTGGTCATCATGACATCAGCAATGATGTGTCAGCCTCTGTATGGCTGCAACCGACGCCATTACCTCATGCCATGTGGTCTGGGCCATGTAAGCAGCTATAAAAAATCCGTAGCTCCGCCCATCGGGGCGCGAGCATCACATTGTTCATGGAGGCTGCTCACTGACCAGGTTGTGCTGCATGTTTGCAGTTGTTTCAGCGCCATCTTATCCTGCAGAGTATTTGGCAGCTGTATGTATGTATAGGACAGTAGTAGGCAGGGCTAGGGCGTCAGTGCCGGACGCCACAATTCTCTGGTAACACGGTGCACTTAAGGTCAGCTCCTGTCCTACCAGTGTGTATGTGTTTTAGGGCTAGACGCCAGTACCAGGTATTCGTATCTCGGTACAGCTGTGTCTTGGCACGGTGAGGATCAGGGTCCACATGGTCTGATGTGCCCACTACGCACATGACCAGTAGTCTGCAGTGTCAGTGGCAGACTTGTGTGTGTGTGTGTACCAGTCCCCGGATGCTCAATGACGCTAACTGGGTATCCCATACGTGGTCTCGATGCACGTGACCGGTTCTGCGCTTACCTTCATGGTTTCCTAGTGAGGTTAACTGGGTTACCTCTCAGTCTGATGTGTTCGTACACACGTGACTGAAACCTGTGTACCTGTGAAGCTAACAGGGACACGCTACACGTTGGGGTGTGCCCTTTAGCATCCCCTTCGTTCACATTTGGTGTTTTCCTTAGTTGCTGTACCCGTTTTCCAGTCCCATAGCGGCTTTGTCATCTACCCGGCGGAGTTCGGACGACGATTGGTTTCATATTATTTTATATCCAATCATACCCTCCGTAACACCCTCCTTGTAGTTTACTGCTAATTAAAAACACATGTTCCAAATGGGAGGAGTGCTGGTTCAAGTATAAAACATAGGGGGATAGACTGTAATGGCAGCTCGTCAAGAGATCTACTTATTTAATCCACGCGGGAAGCACTTGAGTTGTGGTAATCATCAGTTTCGTACATGGTAACCGAATACTACTAAAGGGAACAACACATCTCAGCACCAAAGGAACTGTGAGTCAATAATTAATATTTTTATTGTTGCAACAAGATGAACTGAGTTTTTAAACATTAATACGTTAGCCACCGGCGGGGGCAAAAGACATTTCTATGCATTCTAATGCAACGCATTTATATTTATACTAGAAGGTGGCCCGATTCTACGCATCGGGTATTCTAGAATTTACGTATTGTGTAGTTAATGTATGATTTTTGTTTTATATATATATATATATATATATATATATATATATAGATGTTGTTGTCTGTAGTCCATGAATATAATTTTTTTGTCTGCAAACTGTTTAACGCTGCAATATTTTAAACTGTGTGAAGGTATTCCTAATAAATGGTTTAATGAGTAATCTTGTTAAGCAATTTCTTTTATTAAACTTACTAGTAGGTTCTGTACTTTGAAAATAATGCAGTACCTAGCACAGACTTTCTTTTTTCTCATTTTATTTATTTATTGGGCAAATTAGGGTTGTTTGCATTAAGCCTGCTTGTCAAATAGTATATCAAAGTAGCATACTATGAAGAAAAAGACATGGATCGCACATCCCAAAAATACAATGATCTAAAGCCGCTAGGCAAAAAATTAAATAGAACATGAGGTTCTTTTGTTACCATTCTGATCAGATTGTATTAAGCCCACTGCCACGTCACGGCAAACCTCTTGAGTGGGTCCCTAACCTGACCTTTTTGTGTGGCACCGTGCACTGACCACCGCCGCAGCGACATAGCGCCAGCAGGGCGGGCGACCTGGTGCCTCACAGCACCCATGCTGCAAGGCAAAGCCCCCAAGGCTCCAGGCCGCGCCGCCCCACCGACACCACACCACCACAACAGCAGCCACCACACAGCACCAGCACACAGTGAGAGGAGCTGTGCACTCACCTCCCACTGGCTCCCATATGTGAACTGGGAGCAAAAAGAAGGCTGACCCCTCTTGCAGTCTCCTGCTGATTAAAATCACCTGTGCCAAATGGGGAGAGTGCAGATCCAAGCAAAAAAAGAGGGGGATAGACTGATATAAATACCATACTATGAAGAAAAAGACATGGATCGCACATCCCAAAAATACAATGATCTAAAGCCGCTAGGCAAAAAATTAAAAAGAACATGAGGTTCTTTTGTTACCATTCTGATCAGATTGTATTAAGCCCACTGCCACGTCACGGCTGTTGTGGTGGTGTGGTGTCGGTGGGGCGGCGCGGCCTGGAGCCTTTGGGGCTTTGCCTTGCAGCATGGGTGCTGTGAGGCACCAGGTCGCTCGCCCTGCTGGCGCTTTGTCGCTGCGGCGGTGGTCAGTGCACGGTGCCGCACAAAAAGGTCAGGTTAGGGACCCACTCAAGAGGTTTGCCGTGACGTGGCAGTGGGCTTAATACAATCTGATCAGAATGGTAACAAAAGAACCTCATGTTCTATTTAATTTTTTGCCTAGCGGCTTTAGATCATTGTATTTTTGGGATGTGCGATCCATGTCTTTTTCTTCATAGTATGGTAAGTATATCAAAGTAGCGCTGATACTTTTATTTTACATTTTGGATTTTGAAAGCTGCAGGTAATGCCAGACAGAAAGCAACAGGATTAATGACCACTGTAATTGTGTACAAACCAATAAACCAGGGTCCTAACTTCAAAAAAAGTATTTTAATGTTCATTTTTTGGGTAAATAACCATACCAAATCACCCACACACAGGTCCATACCAGGCACATGACTCACCTCAGGGCTTTGGGGTACTCAGTCCCGGGCAGTATATTTACTGGGACAGTTCACTGGGTGGCCGTTGCCCGATTCCGTGACCCTGGAGGTCGCTTGAAAAGGGTTATGTACAGGGGAATAATTATAATCATAATAATAATAATAATAATAATAATAATAATAATATAATAAAGGTTTTGTCGTGACACCACTTGCAGGATGTGGCTATGTAGATGGAGCTGCCACTTCAGTCTCTCACCACTGGGGCCGATATTAATGGCAGCCTAGATGTTGGGCCCTCCGCAAGTAGGGCCAGGCCCCAGGGAATAGGTGATGGAGTTAGGCGCGGAAAGAAGGTAGGCCACACAAGGGATTTCATTGTGACTGATTTCATTACTCACAGCGTTGTTATGACTTGCAACCCAAAGAAGGCTGGCCCTCACCACTGGTCCCCTTTGATCCAGTCCTGGTGTGGTGACCTGGTGGCATCTTTCCCCTGAACCTGTTTCTGGTTGGTTTTCCCCGTGGCTTGGAGAGTCTGGGGGTCCCCTCCTGGTAGTCTTTCAGTCTTTGTCCGTACGGCGGGCAGTTTGAACCCTGTAGGGTCGGTGTTTTGTTCCGGTCCCTGGTTCTCCCTTGACTGGTGGTGCCCCGGACTTTACGGTCAGTGAGGTGCTGGATGGTCCCCTCACTGTACAGATTTTATCAGGTTTGCCTGGAGTGTTTGCCTGACCTAGGGCTCTGTAGCAGTCGCGTACCGTCCATAGAGGCAGGCCACGTGGCTGCTACAGGGTCCGTGACCTGATAGGGCCCGCAGCGGCTGCCCACTGTGTGTGTAAACTTTCACTTTCCTCATCACAACACGGGCGGGCTTCCCCGGGATGGTCACCAAGCAGCTGGGAGCCCGCACTGTTTGAATATCTCCAGGCGGCCGCAGCATGGAGATGCAGACACTGCACACAGCGCAGCCTCTGCTGTAGAGGGGGAGTGGCCGGGCAGCGTCTTCTTCCAGTCAGAAAGCTGAGAGAGCTGCCAGGAGGAGAACAGCCAATCAGGAGAGGGGGCGGAACTTGTTCAGTATAGCGCAGGAGATTGAAGATATGGAAAGCTACACAGTGCAGAAGCAGCAGAGCAATAAGAGAGTTAAGCAAACAAGAAGCAGAGCAGAAGCACCAGGCAGAAAAACCAGAGGAGAGGAACGGAACACAGCCAGGAGGAGCCACAGGAAGTGGAGGCAGAAGCCACTAACATCTCTCACTGCACAGGAGCAGGTGAGTATAATGTGCAGCTGTCTGCCTGTAACACTACAGAAGCTGCCCTGTGCTGTGTCATCCCTTTGTGTAATATCTCTGTACTAAAACCATCAGTAAGCCATAAGTAAATGCAAGGTGCAGCGCTGTGTAACAGAGCATGAAGCAGAGCCAATATACCAGCGCTGTGCAGCAGAGCATGAAGCAGAGCCGATATACCAGCATGTGCAACAGAGCATGAAGCAGAGCCAATATACCAGATGTGGCACTGCAGAGGGGTATCAGAGTAGGAGGGAAGCCCCATATATAGCTGCCATAGCTGCATGCGGCTTCCCTCCTACTCTGATACCCCTCTGCAGTGCCACATCTGGTATATTGGCTCTGCTTCATGCTCTGTTGCACAGTGCTGGTATATTGGCTCTGCTTCATGCTCTGCTGCACAGTGCTGGTATATTGGCTCTGCTTCATTCTCTGTTGCACAGTGCTGGTATATTGGCTCTGCTTCATGCTCTGTTGCAGAGTGCTGGTGTGACGCCCTGGACTAGCCAGGTAGTCACAGAAAGGCCCCGCACAACACCTGTCCCCTAAAAAGGTAACAGCAGCCAACCACATTAAAACCTAGTCACCTCCCTCAGAGATTAATGGTCACACCAGGGGGCAGAGCCAGGTGGTTGGCCATGCCCACCGAGGAGTCCAGAGGGCTTGAGGCAGGAGAAACAAGAGTTGTCAGTAGTCAGTTGTCAGTGGCAGTCGCTAGTTGACAGTTGACAATGGTCAGTTGGAGTTGAGAGGAGTAGAGTGCAGCAGGCCTGTGGTGACAGATCTGCAGCGGAAACTGACAGGTGTGCCGGTCGTAGCCCGCACACCTTGGCTAGGAGGCAGGTGGTGGCCTTAGCCTGCAGGAGGCGGGAAGACGGCCAGGTGGAACCGTAAGGGACCGGGACAGGGTAGTGGCCTGCCGGTACCGAACTGGGGAACCGACTGGAAACCGGAGCACCAGGGGGGTACTCAGACCCGGAACGATGCCCAGAATCCACTGGACCACGTCAAATTTACTGATTTAGGTCTGGACTTTAGGTCCATTCCCATCCCAAGTCCCGACTGAAGACAACAGCCCACCGAGGGGGATAGAAAGCCACCGCACAGGCAGAGAGATCCCACGGGCCAGCATCTGCGGGCAAACGGACTCCACTGACACATACATAGCCGGGGAGCGGACTCACGTTGGACTCACACGGACTCACACGGACTCACAGGCAGTCTACACAAACACAACACGGTGCAGGAGAAAGGCCAAGACCACCATCCTGGGTGGGGGACCAGACGCAGCCGGCTGCGGGCACCGACCACCATTAACTTTGTTTACCAGAGACTTGTGTGTGTCAATAATCGTGAGTACAACAGTGCCATCCGGCCGCGCGCCGCCCTGCACCGCCCAACCACTTCCCTTCCGTTACGGGTCCCGGGGCCACCATCCCTGCCCACGGAGGGGTTAACATCTTGCTGCACAACCATCTCCTCTGAGTGCCCCCATAACTGCAGTGGTGGTGTCTACACTTTCACCACGTCCCATGGGTGGTGTCATGAACTCAAACACGGCTCCGGCCGTACACCTACCTAACCACTCCCCCATTGAGATTGCCAGCAACCCCCTTGCAGAGCAACGTGACCCCCGGGTCCGGAGGTGCTCGAGCCACCCACCAAACAAGCCCAGATCCGAGCGGCTCAGCTGCAGCCAAGCGCGGGGTGGTACACTGGTATATTGGCTCTGCTTCATGCTCTGTTACACAGTGCTGGTATATTGGCTCTGCTTCATTCTCTGTTGCACAGTGCTGGTATATTGGCTCTGCTTCATGCTCTGTTGCACAGCGCTGGTATATTGTCCCTGCTTCATGCTCTGTTGCACAGTGCTGGTATATTGGCTCTGCTTCATTCTCTGTTGCACAGCACTGGTATATTGGCTCTGCTTCATGCTCTGTTGCACAGCGCTGGTATATTGGCTCTGCTTCATGCTCTGCTGCACAGCGCTGGTATATTGGCTCTGCTTCATTCTCTGTTGCACAGTGCTGGTATATCGGCTCTGCTTCATGCTCTGTTGCACAGTGCTGGTATATTGGCTCTGCTTCATGCTCTGTTGCACAGTGCTGGTATATTGGCTCTGCTTCATGCTCTGTTGCACAGTGCTGATATATTGGCTCTGCTTCATTCTCTGTTGCACAGTGCTGGTATATTGGCTCTGCTTCATGCTCTGTTGCAGAGCGCTGTACATGTGAAGCCCCACCAGTGATGTGTCGGTGCATTACCTTCAGGGACTCCACTCGGCTGGATCCTGTCACAGGTAGGAGATCTTCTATTTAGGATTGTCGTGACGCCACTCTCAGAATTGCGGTCAGCGGGGACCGCCACTGCAGATTAAGGGATGCCTGGGGCTGATGGTGGGTGCAGTCAGTTGTAATAGCCTCCTGAGAGTGAGGCAAGCCCCAGGGCCCTGTGTAGGTGTGTAGAACCACAAGGCGCAGAATAACTCCACACAAGCAGAATGTCTTTCAGGGGTTTTACTCACAGAAGGTGGCAGAGTGAGTAACCCGGGCGTAGCTGGGATGAACCAGGCTGGAACCAGGTGTCCTTCAGGCTGACTGATGAGGGTGACTACCGACTCGCCTTCCTTAGCCCTTCTGTGGTTTGTGGTAACCCCGACTTTTAGTCCCTATGGGGGTCACCCAGGGAAGTAGCTGCTCCCCTCGTTTGTTTGCCGTTTGCTTGTCGCCTGGACCAGATCACTCCAGGTGCTTGCCTCCTGTGAACTATGGGCCCTAACTGTGGCTACGTGGCTGCGGCTTTTGTGGTGTTGTGGCGTGGGCTTTAAGGGCCCCACACCGGCAGGTTTAGCAAGGAAAGGTGGATCTATCCCCGCACCGGGATCTGCCGCCCGTTTGGGCCTGGTACTCCCTGACAGTCTCCGTACTTTCCACTACGCGGCTCTCTCTCCAGCTGTGTGTGGGGTTCGGGCAGCACTACCAGGTGACCGTTCTCCCCCGTCGGTAGTCACTGCGCGGACGCTGTTAGACTGCAACAGCTCCAGGGGTCTGCTCCTGACGTCTGCTCTCCCTGGACTCTGCACTAAACTGACTCACTGTTCCCTCCTCTCCTGTTCTTGCCTACGCCACCTAGCAACCAGGCTCTCTACCACACCCCTTGAGTGGAGATGGAGGCTTCGCCCCCTCCACTCCTCAAGTGGAGGTGAAGGCTTTGCCCCCTCCTGGGATCCCCAGGGGTCCTCTCAAAGGTACATGTGTGAGACCTGATCACTATGCGCCTGTGTAGTCACACCTCGGTCAGCCTTCTGGATTACCTGTGTTGTACTGTCCCCAGCATGGGTGCAGTACTCAGTGGTGCCTGACCAGGTCAGGGGCGCCACATTCCCCCTTAGTTATCACCAGCACGTCCTCGGGCTGCAAGACAACATTTTAAAATGCATAAAACATTAAAACATGGTAAAACTTTTAAAACCACCAGGTACCATACATCACCACCCTCCACCCACAAGTCCGTTAACCCACCCTAAACCCTTTCAGGAGGCAGGTCACCGGTTTCTTTTGGTAACCAGGTCTGGGCCATCCGTTTCCCCAGACCTTTCCTCCAATCTGCCTCTCCCGTTGGCCGCGCCTTCAGCCACTTCTGGCAGGATGTAGAGGCGGCTTTCATGGGCTGGTGGTTTCAGGGTATACCTGGCCTGGTGGAGCCGCGCCTTCAGCCTCTTCTGGCAGGATGCAGAGGCGGCCTCCACAGTTGGTGCTGACCAGGTACCCTCTTTGTGGTGGAGAGCCAGGCCCCATAAACAGGCGTGCTCCCTGGTTGCAGGCGAGCCAAGGCCCCATAAACAGACGTGCTCCCTGGTTGCAGACGAGCCAAGCCCCCAAACAGGCTGGCTCTGGTGGTGGTACCTCTGGGGTAACTATTTACACTGCGAGAGTTTGTGGCTATAGCCAGTTCATAGCCTTAAGGTTTATGGGTTTCTCACATTGGTTCATGTGGGCACATGCTTAAACTTATAAACGTTGCAAACTGGTCAAAACTGTAACTTGGTGTACTTCTTACTTTACTTTACGCAGATTCCTCCTTACCAGGGCTTGGGCCTGTAGGGCTGCGGCACCGGTTGTTTTCTCCATCCTTGTCTTTTCCTTCTTCTTCTACATCTGTTTCTTGTTCTGTATCTGTTTCTTTTTCTGTTGAGACAGCAGGTTCACTGTAGGGATTTCTGGGACATGGTGTAACATCCAATGCATACCATCCTCTTTCTCCTTGGTGCATGGTGAATTCCACTGAATCTCCCATCCGTAGGTTCCTTCCTGGATGTCCTCTGGGCAAATGGGCTCTAACGTCTCTTCTGTTAACAAAGATGCCTTCCTTCATACCAGGAGCTACTATGAAGCCATATCCACTCTTCAAACTGAAATCCTCTACAACTCCACGACAAAGTGGGCCTCTGCCTGGGATTTGGCCCTTCTCAGGAACCGTTTCTCTTCCAAGTCTCTGGCCATGACTTCGTTTTTCTGCTCTGGAGACTGCTGTGCAGGGGAAAGCTTGGTTCTGCTACGGCGCCGTGTCCTACGGGCTGGATTCTGCTGGGCCGTTACTTCACTGCCTGCAGGCCCCCAGGTGAGGTTTCTGGGCAACTCTTCCTCTTCATCCCAGCGGGAATACGGCAGCATCTCTGGCTCGGGGCATGGATCCACTGCTGATGGCTCCGGGGTCAGCTCCTCAGCTTCCTGGCCTCCTCTCCCCCTTAGTTCTTCTGAGCACTCCTGTTGTGGCAGTGCCGGGGATGGGTGGTCATCAGCAGGCCCGGGCGGGGGACTCTTTGGCGTGGTTGCTGCAGAAGTCGCCTTGGGGGTGTGCGGAGGGAGCAGGTACCGATCCACCATCTCCTGTGGGAACTGGGCCTCTAGATCAGCCTTCAGCTTCCAGTATGCAGGGTCCTCTCCTATCAGGGACTTCCTAGCAGGGACTTCCTTAGACTGGGGAGCGGTGTCTGTTCTGGCCTTGCGGGCCGGGGTAAACAGAGGTACATTCTTGTCTTGGCGGGCCACGCCTGACATGGCGGCGGCCTGGTCTTGGCGGGCCGCGCCCGGCATGGCGGCGGCCTGGATCAGCGTCGCTGTCGCAGCTGGAGTCTTAGCGGGCATCGCTACTGCGGCCGGTTCTTGGCGGGCCGGGCAGGGCATCGCTGCGGCGGCCTGAATTGGCGTCGCAGCTGCGATGGGATCTGTGCAGGCTGGACTGGGCGTCGCTGCAGCGATCTGGGCTTGGCGGGCCGCACCTGACGTGGCTGCGGCCTGGTTCAGCACCTCACTTGCGGCGCGGACGAGCGTCGCTGCTGCGGTGGGGTCTTGGCGGGCCGGGCCTAGCATGGCGGCGGCCTGGGTCAGCGTCACACCCGCGGCATGGATGAGGGTCGCGGTGGCAGCCGGATCTTTGCGGGCCGGGCAGGGCATCGCTGCGGCGGCCTGGGCTTGGCGGGCCGGGCAGGGCATCGCTGCTGCGGCCTGGTCCAGCGTCGCCGCGCCGGGCGCCTCTTCAGGGACCGCGGGCGTGGCAGCAGGGGTCGGGGCACTCGCGCTGGCAGGGGCAACACTGGACTCACCCATCGGTGGCACCATCGGGGTCTGAGTCGTCGCCGCTCGGTCTGGCACTCGTCGCGTGGCTCTCCCCTCGTAGGCCTGAACCGCTGCAGCCATCTCCAGAAGCTCCATGCGTTCCTCTCTGATCTGCTCTACGACCCGGGTCTCCAGTCGGTCGCAGAACTGGGCAAGCTCCCGATACCACCAGGCAGCGGAGCCTGGTTCTGGGTTTCTGCGTTCAGACGCCATTTCCTCTGCGCCTTCTTCTGCACGATTTCCCAGCAGTGGACTCGTCGCTGCCTCCAGTAGCAGGCTCTTCAGTTTCTGCTCTGCCTCTTCCAGCAGCAGGCTTCTGGCTCCCTTTCTGTCCCGACGTCTCTGAACGCCTCCGCTCTCTTCACTTGCGAGGTCAGGACTCTGCAGGGGATCTCTGGGTAGCCACACCTCTTCGTGGGCGGTAACTTCTCCCAGCGCGGGCTGCTGTTGTTTTTCAGCGCGCTTTTCATGGTGGCAATATGGCGGCGCTTCCAATTTTCCAAGCGGACCGCCCAGGCACATGGTCACCTGTCTGAACAGGTCTAGTCCTTATCCTGTTCGTGACGCCAGATGTGAAGCCCCACCAGTGATGTGTCGGTGCATTACCTTCAGGGACTCCACTCGGCTGGATCCTGTCACAGGTAGGAGATCTTCTATTTAGGATTGTCGTGACGCCACTCTCAGAATTGCGGTCAGCGGGGACCGCCACTGCAGATTAAGGGATGCCTGGGGCTGATGGTGGGTGCAGTCAGTTGTAATAGCCTCCTGAGAGTGAGGCAAGCCCCAGGGCCCTGTGTAGGTGTGTAGAACCACAAGGCGCAGAATAACTCCACACAAGCAGAATGTCTTTCAGGGGTTTTACTCACAGAAGGTGGCAGAGTGAGTAACCCGGGCGTAGCTGGGATGAACCAGGCTGGAACCAGGTGTCCTTCAGGCTGACTGATGAGGGTGACTACCGACTCGCCTTCCTTAGCCCTTCTGTGGTTTGTGGTAACCCCGACTTTTAGTCCCTATGGGGGTCACCCAGGGAAGTAGCTGCTCCCCTCGTTTGTTTGCCGTTTGCTTGTCGCCTGGACCAGATCACTCCAGCTGCTTGCCTCCTGTGAACTATGGGCCCTAACTGTGGCTACGTGGCTGCGGCTTTTGTGGTGTTGTGGTGTGGGCTTTAAGGGCCCCACACCGGCAGGTTTAGCAAGGAAAGGTGGATCTATCCCCGCACCGGGATCTGCCGCCCGTTTGGGCCTGGTACTCCCTGACAGTCTCCGTACTTTCCACTACGCGGCTCTCTCTCCAGCTGTGTGTGGGGTTCGGGCAGCACTACCAGGTGACCGTTCTCCCCCATCAGTAGTCACTGCGCGGACGCTGTTAGACTGCAACAGCTCCAGGGGTCTGCTCCTGACGTCTGCTCTCCCTGGACTCTGCACTAAACTGACTCACTGTTCCCTCCTCTCCTGTTCTTGCCTACGCCACCTAGCAACCAGGCTCTCTACCACACCCCTTGAGTGGAGATGGAGGCTTCGCCCCCTCCACTCCTCAAGTGGAGGTGAAGGCTTTGCCCCCTCCTGGGATCCCCAGGGGTCCTCTCAAAGGTACATGTGTGAGACCTGATCACTATGCGCCTGTGTAGTCACACCTCGGTCAGCCTTCTGGATTACCTGTGTTGTACTGTCCCCAGCATGGGTGCAGTACTCAGTGGTGCCTGACCAGGTCAGGGGCGCCACATACAGAGCGTTTACTTTTGGCTTGCTGACGGTTTCCCTTTTACTCATACTCTTTTGCAGTACCTATATCAGGCTCATCAGACCTGCTTTATTCTTTGCCGCACAGATCATTTATCCCAGTCCTCCATCCCTTTTCTCTTAGCCCAGCACAAGTATATTTCTGTTTTTCTTGGCATATATTTACACTCGTTATCCCATATCTATATCTGTACAGGGATTGATAGTTCCTGGGTCAGTGGATCATCACACTGGGTATAGGATCCTATGTATTATTTTTTTCCTTTTTTTATTAGATCACATGGATGCCCTGACATGTTAGCAGTGAGCTATAATAGCCTGTAATGAAGCTATACATATGACTCTGTACTAGCTGTGTAGCACTACGCGTATTTAATCAATGTATTGTTATTGTGCGTTATTGTTTATGGGCATATTATCAGAGTAGGTTATCATAAGTGCCACATCTGATATACTGGGTCCGCTCCATGCGCTGTTGCACAGAGCATTATTCAGGGCTATCTGACTATCTTCTCTTCTATACTAGTCCTTCTGCAGTGCCCATATCCGGTTTATTACAGAATAAGTTGAATTTAGTTATTTGCATGTCTCTGTGCTAACTGTGTGGCACTGCACATACTTATTCCATGTATTGAATTGTTTTGCGCATTAACTGTATATGGGTATTGCATTACAGTAGGTTATCACACTTTTGCAGAGGTTGTCATTTGGGATTTGTTCATGCTTTTAAAGGGAACCTGTCATCAGATTTGGTGACTATAAGCTTTAGCCACCACCAGAGGTCTCTTATATACAGCATTCTAACATCCTGTATACAAGAGCCCAGGCCGCTGTGTAGAATGTAAAAAAACACTTTAATACACACCTAAGGGGTGGTGCGGTGCAGACCGGTCGGATGGGTGTCTCTGTTCTCCAGTACCAGTGCCTCTTCTTTCGGCCATCTTTGTCCTGCTTCTTCTGTAGGCCGGGGTGCATGATGCGACTTACGTCATCCACTCTAGCCAGTATTGAAGTCCCACACAGGCACACTATAATACTTTGATCTGCCATGTGTGTATTATCTCTGTACTGTGACATCACTGTGTATTATACCTGTACTGTGACATCACTGTGTGTATTACCCCTGTACTGTGACATCACTGTGTATTATCCCTGTACTGTGACATCACTGTGTGCATTATCCCTGTACTGTGACATCACTGTGTGTATTATCCCTGTACTGTGACATCACTGTGTGTATTAGCCCTGTACTGTGACATCACTGTGTGTATTAGCCCTGTACTGTGACAGCACTGTGTGTATTATCCCTGTACTGTGACATCACTGTGTGCGTTATCCCTGTAATGTGACATCACTGTGTGCATTATCCCTGTACTGAGCAGTGATTTATTATGGTTCTTAAGGCTATAAAGAAGGTCATAATCGTTCCAATTATATGGGGGAGACAGATGTGAAATTTATATTGTGTGTGGTGAGGGTCATGAAGGAGAAGACAAGTTCACACACTGCAGATTTGGGGGGGGTTTGCGGTGTGAACCCACTGGTCTTTGTGCTGTGGACTTTGCTCAGTAACAGGATGGTGCTTATATTCAGACTCCGTGTGGTGATAATTTTTGGTCATGGTGTGGCAGCATTAATTTGCAATGTATAGTAGTATTATTGGTTTTGATATGGTGGGTGTTGTTCAGTAACACAGCAGTGCTCTGCGAGCGTCAGGCGCTGCGGTGCTTTGCAGGCGTCAGGCCCTGCAGTTCTCAGCAAGCGTCAGGCGTCGTACACAGTAACAAAACAGGAGCACAGGCGCACAGCACTGCCTAGACTGGTGCTCTGCAGACAGAGCCGTGCCCGGTAATAGTCTACTTACTGGACTGGTAGATGTTTAGCCTGGCTAGGATAAAGATTGATTCACAAGTTGTGTATATGCGCCCCCCAATAACTTGTTTTCCCCCCCACTGGCCCCAGTAACTTGTATGTTACCCCCAGTAACGTGTAAGCTGCCCCCAGTAACGTATATGCCAGACCTGGGCAAGGGGCGGCCCGCGGGCCACATCCGGCCCGCCTACTCTCTGTGACCAGCCCGCCTGGCTCAGGGCGTCCTTGCTGGCTGGTCAGTGATGAGGGCAATCTGACCTGTTGTCTGGAGCTCCAGGCTCCGGGAGGCCCGGGGTCAGATTGCGCTCATCACACGCTGCGTGCCGGGCAGGGAACAGAGGACAGATCCTGCAGCGCTGTACAGTGTAGGCAGCGGAACGCAGGAATCTGTCCTCTGTTCCCTGCCCGGCACCTTTCTCTGTGACACACACGCGCGCTCTGATGTCGTCAGTACAGCGCGCGTGTTTGTCATTTGAAAAGTTCCCGCCCGGCAGGAGAAGAAGCTGCAGCAGCCGGGGCCCGTACGAAGAGAAGTGGCGGTGGGGGCCCATACAAGAACAGCAGCGGCGGGGGCCCGTACAAGAGAAGAAGCATCTCAGCGGGGGCCCGTACGGAGGTGCCTGAGGAGGGAGAGGTGAGTGGTGATTAGTAACCTGAGGGGACAATGGGGGGAGGGGGGTAACTGGTTACTAATATTTGGGTGTAGTGATGTAGTATATGGGAATGTAGTTTTACAGGTGTAGTATATAGGGGTCTAGTGATGTATATGGGGTTGTAGTGAGTATATTACAGGTGCAGTATATAGGAGTGTAGTGATGTATATTACAGGTGTAGTATATAGGAGTGTAGTGATGTATATTACAGGTGTAGTATATAGGAGTGTAAGGATGTATATTACAGGTGCAGTATATAGAAGTGTAGTGATGTATATTACAGGTGCAGTATATAGGAGTGTAGTGATGTATATTATAGGTGAAGTATATAGGGGTGTAGTGATGTAGTATATGGGGATTGTTTGTGTATATATGTAGATAGTGTGTATATTACAGGTGTAGTATATAGGGGTCTAGTGATGTATATGGGGATGTAGTGATGTATATTACAGGTGTAGTATATAGGGGTGTAGTGATGTATATTACAGGTGTAGTATATAGGAGTGTAGTGATGTATATTACAGGTGCAGTATATAGGAGTGTAGTGATGTATATTATAGGTGTAGTATATAGGGGTGTAGTGATGTAGTATATGGGGATTGTTTGTGCATATATGTAAATAGTGTGTGTGTGTGTGTATACGTATATATATGTGTGTGTACTGTGTATATATATATATATATATATATATATATATATATGTATATATATATATATATATATATATAGATATGTACGTACACGGTATATATGTGTTTATTTGTGTGTGTATGTATGTGTATATATAATGTGTGTGTGTGTGTTTGTGTGTATTTATACTATATGCAGCTTTGTCACCATGGAAGGGGGGGCCAGATACAATTTCTTGCACAGGGACCCTAAGCTGTCAGTATTCGCACCTGCTACTGAGAGCAGATACTTCATTGTGGAGCTCCCGACATTGGCTCCGTGTGGAGCTCAAACATAACTAGAGCGGGTCTTGTACCTAGAATCAGTGCAGAGAAAAGCCCGTAACTGCGAATGATACTGGAGTTACATCGGGTACCACGCGCTACCTCTCCGCCCCCTGCAGCGGCGTGGCGCCATTACAGGGCCTGATTGCGTTTCTCCGGTACTTGTTTGCATACATTTGACAGGTACCGAAGAAAACACGAGTCTGTGAAATAAAAAGATTTTCCATATTTACCTGCTTTCTTCAGCTCTGCTGCCTCACGCTCCTGACCCCCGCTCATTCATCGATTATTCACCGCACTCAGGACTAGAGATGAGCGAACCGGCCGCAGTTCAGCTCGAGTTCAGTTCGCTGAACCGAGGTCTGGTTCGAGTTTGGTTCGGCGAACCGGTTCGGCGAACCGCTTGAACCCCATAGGAAACAATGGGAGGCAATCACAAACACATAAAAACACATTATAAATGTACACATACAGTTAATAAACATTGCCATAACACTTAACTGTCCCCGTGATCCGTCCTACACTCTGTCCCCTGCCGCTATTCCATCCGATGATCGCTGAATCTTCCCGGTAACCAGCACTGCCAGCAGTGATGCAGGACCTATCGTGACGTCAAAATAGTCATGTGACCAGTCACGTGTCTATTATCTCATTGGCTACAGACTGATCACATGACTATGACGCCTACATGCTAGGACCTGTCATTGCATCTCTCTGTTACGCTCCAGCGATCCCACTAGCAACCTGACCTGGCAGGGATCGCTGGAGCGTCGCTACACGGGTTGCTGGTGAGCTGTCACACAGGCAGATCTCACCAGCAACCAGTGACCAGCCCCAGCCAGCAGCGACGCGTGGAAGCGATGCTGCGCTTGGTAACTAAGGTAAATATTGGGTAACCAACCCGATATTTACCTTGGTTAACAGCGCACACCGCTTAGCGCTGGCTCCCTGCACTCCTAGCCACAGTACACATCGGGTTAATTTTACCCGATGAATAGTCTGGCTGCGTGTGCAGTGAGCAGGGAGCCGGCACTGACAACGTGACAGCGGCGGACACTGGTAACGAAGGTAAACATCGGGTAACCAAGGAAAAGGCTTCTTGGTTACCCGATGTTTACCGTGGTTACCAGCATCCGCAGAAGCCGGCTCCTGACCGGTGACACAGCCAGTCAATAACGGAGATTACCGTTGCCATAGTAACGCGCTTGGTAGCGGTGATGGGGACGTCCCGCTACCAGCACGCAGCGGCACCGGAATCACGTGATCGGAGCACCGTTGCTATGGCAACCCATGCCACAGCTTAGAGCCGGGAGCCTGTGGTCACTCTCACAGAGTGATTTCTGCACGGAGCACAGCGTCCTTTCTCACATGCACTGCTGTCTGATGGAGCAGACAGAGCTGCATGTGTTGAAGGAGAAAGAAGACAGAACAGCATGGATCGTGGAGGGATGACAGGGGGTAATAAAGATGGAGTCTCTAATTGTGTCTGTATTTATTTCAATTAAAGTTTTTTTCTCTGTGTGGTTTTTTTTTAACCTTTTATTGGAGATTCTTAATGGCTGGGTCAAACTTGCCTGACATTAAGAATCTCTGGCTTAATACTAGATAGTAAAACATAGCTAGTATTAACTCATTATTACCCAACAAGCCACCCGGCTTCAGAGTTGGATACAGCGCCAGAAGATGGCGATTCTATGAGAGCGCCATTTTCTGGGGCGGCTGCGGACTGCAATTCGCAGCAGAGGGGCCCAGAAACCTTGGGCTAACCTGTGCTGTGGATCCAATCCCCAGCTGCCTAGTTGTACCCGGCTGGACACAAAAATGGGGCGAAGCCCGCGTCGTTTTTTTTTTTATTTCATGAAATTCATGAATTAAGTAAAAAAAGGGCTTCCCTATATTTTTAGTTCATAGCCGGGTACAAATAGGCAGCTGGGGGTTGGGGGCAGCCCATACCTGCCTGCTGTACCTGGCTATCATACAAAAATATGGCGAAGCCCACGTCATTTTTTTTTAGTTTTTTGGCAAAAAAAAATGCTTCCCTGGATTTTTCATTGCCAGTGAAGGTAACACCAAGCAGTGGGGGTTAGCAGCCAGTAGCTGCTCGGATTACCCTCAGCTAGCAATACAAAAAATGCAGCAGGAGCCCATATATTTTTTTAATTATTTATTTAAATAACTAAAAAAAAAAAAAGGCCTTCCCTGTATTTTGATTGCCTGACATGACAGTGCTGTAAAAACAAATCATTAAAAAAATGACATAGCACTCCGCGATATTTTTGATTCTCAGCGCAGATAAAGCAGACAGCTACGAGTTGCCACCCCCATCTGCCCGGCGTTACCTTGGCTGGCAATCAAAATACAGGGAAGCCCATTAATTTTTTTTATTTAAAAAAATAGTTTAAAAAAAAATGACGTGGGGTCTCCCCATTTTTGATGGCCAGATAGGGTAAAGCAGAAGGCTGTAGGCTGAAAACCACAACTGGCAGCTTTTCCGTGGTTGGGGATCCAATGTGGAGGTCACCCCAGGCTCTTTTTTATAATTATTTTATAAATAATAATTACAAAAAAAAAGTAGGGTCCCCCCAAATTGGATCACCAGCCAAGGTAAAGCAGACAGCTGTGGTCTGGTATTCTCAGGGTGGGAAGGTCCATAGTTATTGGCCCTTCACAGCCTAAAAATAATAGGCCGCAGGCGCCCCAGATTTGGCGCATCCACTAGATGCGCCAATCCTGGCGCTTCACCCCAGCTCATCCCGTGCCCTGGTGCAGTGGCAAACGGGGTAATAAATGGGGTTGATACTAGCTGTAAAGTCACCTGACATCAAGCCCAGCAGTTTGTGATGTCATGGCGTCTATCAGATACCCGACATCACAAACTGTCAGTACTAACAAAACAAATAGACGAAAAAAAAATGTATTTGAAAAAACACTCCCCAAACCATTCCCTCTTTTACCAATTTATTGTAAGGAAAAAAAATAAAGGGGTCCCACGATGACTCTGGACCGTCTAGAATATGGGGGGACACGCTCAGGGAACATATCCCCCATTTTCTAGGAGTGCAGACCCTCCATGTGAGGAGTGTGGGTGCAATGAATCTGCACCCACTCTCCCCGGTCCACAGCAGCAGAGTCCATGTCGTAACTGTTGCTACCAAAGCTGCAATGCCCTGCTCATGAGGTAAGGGCATGCCTAATCAGGAGAACTATTCTATATTTCCAAATATTGGTATTTGCTGATATTATTGCTATTCCACCTACTATATATTGGGGATAGGATCTTGGAGATAGAATACCCCTTTAAGTCCAGTTATCTAGCTGAATGAATACTAAACAACAGAGCTCGCTATTTAGACATGTGTTCTTGTGGCGTATAACGGACTCTCATGTTTGGTTCAGCAGGGCAACTATAAAAGCAAATCCCTCCATTTGGAAATGTAGTATAGCTCTCCTGATCAACTATGTTCCTTACCTCATGAGCAGGGCATTGCAGTAGCTTGCAGATGCATGGTTACCACCATTCACTGTGTCTGAACACAGGAACTTGAGCTGACAGCCGCTCTGTGCATGCGGCAGCGTCTATTGTGAAGGAGGGGGCCGCGGGGGATCAACGCTGCACAAGTACCGTGGGACACCGGGGAACACCGGTGAGGTTATAGGGGGTGACCTGGCAGGGCCTGGGGAGGAGTTCTCTGTCACATGTGTCATGGTACATGCGACAGAAATCAGAGGGGTAGGTTGAATGCGGCCGGCACGCTGCTGTGCGAGTGGCCATCTTGGATTGTCAGGGAGGGGCACTTTGGTGACACCGGGGGACCGGGGAGGAGATTTATCTCCCATCTGACATGTTTATTCATGCCAGATGGGAGATAAATCATTTTTTACCGGCGCTGTCATTTACTGTAATGTGATCACCGGTATACGGTGTATACCGGTGATCATGTGAGCGGGGACCGGACAAACCAACCTGAATCATGATCTCCAGGGTCTCAGCTACCCCTGAAACCCCGGAGATTTTCTGACGCTGGGGGGCACTGTTCACTTATTTTATAAATGGCAGATCAGAATAAGGCTACATTCACATGACCGAGCTGTTTTTGCGGTTTGCAAAGAACGGTCTGTTTTTTTCACGGGTGCATCCGTGTGGCATCCGTTTCCGTTCCGTATTGTTAGGTCCTGGTGGTGGATCCACTGGGCCGTGCACCCCACCGGAGGCCTGGGTGCACGGTAGCCAGAGCACTACCGTGGCAGGGACTGTGTCCCACAGGGGACGGGTAGAACAGTCACTGGGGCTTCAGAGTTCCTGAAGACAGTGCAGGAATCCGGCACAGGTGCCGGGTAGGAATGTCAGGCAATAGTATTGATCACAGGACACGGCACAAGGGGGACCTGAGCACCTAGCTTTCAAGACAAGGCTTACAAGACACGTTGATCAGGCCCCGCCCACATGGCAAGGAGACACAGAAGAGCACAAGCGGGAGCGGCAGCCGTGACCGGTGGACACGTGGACCGGATCAGTGGGTAAGGAGCAGTGCCGTGCAGGTGCGACCGGATCAGTGTGTAAGAAGTGGTGACGGGTTGGTTCATCCGTATCAGTGAGTAAGGAGCGGTGCCATGCAGGTGCGACCGGATCAGTGGGTAAGGAGCGGTGCCGAGGCATCGGGAGCGTGATATGTATACGGTCCGTATGTCATCTGTTTGTCATCCGTGTGCCTTCCGTTTTTTTGGCGTACTGCCAAAAAACTGAAGGAGGGAAAATACATAAATTTACCCAGGATCGATCCATAGCTTAAACCTACATGAGGCGGTCACATGTTCAGTTTAGTGCCATTTTCTACTGCCTTTCACAGCGTAGCGCGCTCTGGTGATTTTCCTGTGCTTGTACACTTCATATCAGTCTTTTCTGTCATTATAATGGCAGAAAGACACATAATGTCCCACTCTCCTGCATTTTGTAATTTTGCACCCTTTGGTGCCTTTCATGTGGCACTAAGGGGTGCTTAGCCTTGTATTTACCAAAATAAATAAATAAATTTTAAAAAAAAATGACGTGGGGTTCCCCCTATTTTTGTAGCCAGCTAGGGTAAAGCAGACGGCTGCAGCCTGGAGACCACAGCTGGCAGCTTCACCTTGGCTGGTAATCCAAAACTGAGGGCATCCCACGCTGTTATTTTAAATTAAATAAATAATTAAAAAAAAACACGTAGGGGTCCCCCCAGAATTGGATCACCAGCCAAGGTAAAGCGGACAGCTGGCGTCTGATATTCTCAGACTAGGGAGGTCCATTGTTATTGGACTCTCCCCAGCCTAAAAATAGCAGGCCGCAGCCGCCCCAGAAGTGGTGCATCCATTAGATGCGGCAATCCTGGTGCTTCGCCCCAGCTCATCCCGTGCCCTGGTTCGGTGGTAATATATGTGGTTAATACCAGCCAGTGTAATGTCACCTGGCATCAAGCCCTGGGGTTGGTGAGGTCAGGTGTCTATCAGATACCCGACATCACCAACCCAGTCAGTAATAAAAAAAAAATAGACGACAAACACATTTTTATTTGAAAAAACACTGCCCAACACATTGCCTCTTTCACCAATTTATTAGAAAGAAAAACAAATCCAGGTCTGCTGTAATCCAAGCGGTTCCCATGACGATCCATACCATAGTCACTGTCCCAGTCAATGAAGAACAAAATGTTCCCCATTGGCTGGGAGAGCAATGCAGTGACCTGAGCTAACATCAGAAGGTCAGCCCAGGTCACTGCAGGGCATGACAAGTGCTGCTGTCAGGAGCGAGGTACATTACCTGCGCTGATCTCCTGCACTGCTGATACTGCACACTGACTTCAATCACCTTCACAGCCAAGTATCGCGAGCGGCTCGTGACGTCACCGCTAGTGACAGTCTCGGGCCGCAGTGACAGATGTGAAGCGGCAGCCATGGAGGACAGTGGACTTCATCACCGCAGGTAAGCCGAGCGGGGCCATGTGTGAGGTGCGAGGTGGGCGAAGCCTAGCGAGGTAATGTGTGTGGGTGCAAGGTGGGCGGAGCCTAGTGGGGCTATGTCTGCGGTGCGAGGTGGGCGGAGCGGAGCGGGGTAATGTGTGCGGGTGTGAGGTGGGCGTAGCCTAGCGGGGCTATGTGTGCGGTGCGAGGTGGGCGGAGCCAAGCGGGGTAATGTGTGTGGTGTGAGGTGGGCGGAGCCTAGCGAGGTAATGTGTGCGGGTGCGAGGTGGGTGGAGCCAAGCGAGGTAATGTGTGCGGTGCGAGGTGGGCAGAGCCTAGCGGGGTAATGTGTGCGGTGCTAGGTGGGTGGAGCCTAGCGGGGATATGTGTTCGGTGCGAGGTGGGCGGAGCCTAGCGGGGTAATGTGTGCGGGTGCGAGGGTGCGAGGTGGGCGGAGCCTAGCGGGGTAATGTGTGCGGGTGCGAGGTGGGCGGAGCCTAGCGGGGCTATGTGTGCGGTGCGAGGTGGGCGGAGCCAAGCGGGGTAATGTGTGTGGTGTGAGGTGGGTGGAGCCTAGCGGGGATATGTGTTCGGTGCGAGGTGGGCGGAGCCTAGCGGGGTAATGTGTGCGGGTGCGAGGGTGCGAGGTGGGCGGAGCCTAGCGGGGTAATGTGTGCGGGTGTGAGGTGGGCGGAGCCTAGCGGGGCTATGTGTGCGGTGCGAGGTGGGCGGAGCCAAGCGGGGTAATGTGTGTGGTGTGAGGTGGGCGGAGCCTAGCGAGGTAATGTGTGCGGGTGCGAGGTGGGTGGAGCCAAGCGAGGTAATGTGTGCGGTGCGAGGTGGGCAGAGCCTAGCGGGGTAATGTGTGCGGTGCTAGGTGGGTGGAGCCTAGCGGGGATATGTGTTTGGTGCGAGGTGGGCGGAGCCTAGCGGGGTAATGTGTGCGGGTGCGAGGGTGCGAGGTGGGCGGAGCCTAGCGGGGTAATGTGTGCGGGTGCGAGGTGGGCGGAGCCTAGCGGGGCTATGTGTGCGGGTGCGAGGTGGGTGGAGCCTAGCGGGGCCATGTGGCGCTGAGGACGTCAGTGCCGGGGACTGCATGGCTGGGGACAGGTGAGTGTGTGTGAGTGTGAGTGTGTGTGTGTGTGTACATGCTGAGCGCAGGAGGGGGCGGAGCCTAGCGGGGAAGTGTCGGCTCCCTGCACGCGTAACCAGGGTAAATATCGGGTTACTAACCAAAGCGCTTTGCTTGGATACCCGATGTTTATCTTGGTTACCAGCTTCTGGCAGCCTGCCAGCGATGGCTCCCTGCACACTGTAGCTGTAAAAAGCTCTGCTTTTGCTGCTAGAACCGTTCTCGAACGTAACTAGAACTATCGAGCTTTTAGCAAAAAGCTCGAGTTCTAGTTCAATCTAGAACACCCCCCAAAATCACTCGAACCGCGAACTGGCGAACCTCGAACCTCGAACCGCGCTCAACTCTACTCAGGACCTGGAAGCCGGAGCATCGCGGTGACAGCGCTGGGCACAGCACTGTTGAGGACATCACCACAGGGACAGGTGAGTATTCTGCAAGTACAGTGACCTCCAGGAGGTCATCGGATTTTCCAATGAACTCTGATGACCCCCTTGCGACACCCACGCTACAGCTTCACAGGTTCATCACAGTTCATTGGGAACTGTGACGAGTCCCCGAGATGCTCCGGCTTCCAGGTTCTCAATACACACACACACCTGTATACTCACCCAGCGATGCGATCCCCAGCGCTGTTCCTGCTTCCAGCTGCTCACTGCAGTGAATATTCAGTGAGTATAATTACCAGCGATAAGGAGTGGGA
The DNA here is from genome assembly GCF_048569485.1 of Anomaloglossus baeobatrachus. NCBI lineage: Eukaryota > Metazoa > Chordata > Amphibia > Anura > Aromobatidae > Anomaloglossus > Anomaloglossus baeobatrachus. The sequence continues at coordinate 255,637,793 of NC_134358.1, forward strand.
GGCAGCAGAGCCAGAGACAGCAGCTCTGGAGAGAGATAAATATAGAAAATCTTTTTATTAAAAAGACCCATGTTTTCTCTGGTACTTTTCACACTGATGTCACACGGATCACATCAGTGTGCGATCCGTGTGACACCTGTGCTGCCGGAGAAAAAATGGACATGTCTGCGTGTGTGCGTACAGGGCAACGAGGGGTCACACAGTCCGTAACTTACTGTTTGTTTATGAAGGGATAGTATTTATACTATATACAGTATTGGGTAAAACTGAGTTAATTATATTAGTCCGGCCCTCTAAAACCATCCCAATTTCTCATGCGGCCCCATGGGAAAATGAATTGCCCACCCCTGGTATATGCTGTTATGCTGTTTATTATGTTAATATTTTATTGTATTATTTTTTTTTATTGGGGGGGCCCATTCAGACTTTTGCTATGGGGCCCCATGATTTCTGTGTACGCCCCTGCCCGTCAGTGCTATGGTTTTGAGAGTACTCCACCGTACTCCTTCAGCAACCACACGCCCACGCATGACAGGTCACTGTTACACACTCCCGTCAGTACGGTTACGTCCATCTCCTTCCACTTCCACTTACTGACTGTCTGACCCCTCCTGCCTGGTCGTCGTCTAGTGGACTGGATCGGTTCCACCCCTAGGTGGCCATCCATTGCGTCCAACCCTAGCCTGTCACCAGTCCTTGGGGAAGGGAAAAACAGGGATTATAAATGTGTTTTGGTGTTACCGGCACTGGTCTTCTGGGTCCCTGGGGGTAGGCCCTGCATCTTTCACAGGATACAGTTCCTTGTAGCCCTGATGGCTTCAGGGGCGCTACACACACGTCTACAGTCAGCCACACGTTTATACTTAAAACCCATGTCGCGCAAATGTTGCTGAACCTTATCCAATGTAGGTGATAATGATGAGACAAATAGGTCCTCCCCACGTACCCCTGACGGGTACCCCTCCTGAAGTGTACAGAACTAAGGATGTCGACCATAGAAACAAAAAAAAGCTGATACCCTAAACAATTCAGGATGATGATTATTAATGGCAAATTCGGCAAGAGTAAGGAAAGAAGGACATTCTTCCTGATTATCAGATGCAAAACAACTTAAATTATGTTCCAAATTCTGATTTACCCGTTCTGTTTCCTCATTAGGTTGAGGGTGGAATGCCAAAGAATGAGACAGCTTAATCACTAACCGAGAGTAGAAAGCTCTCCAAAATTTGGCAATAAATTGAGTTTCTCTCTCTGAGACAATATTAGAGGGAACTCCTTGTAGTTTGACAATCTCATGTACAAAGACCAGGGATAAAGTCTTGGTATTAGGTAAGGATGGTAAGGCGATAAAATGTGTCATTTTTTTAAAACCTATCAACCACTACCAAAATGACCTTATTTCCAGCAGAGAAGGATAAATCTGTTATAAAACCTATCGAAATGTCTATCCATGGTTGGCTGGAAACACTCAAAGGCTGCAAACATCCTGAAGGACGAGAATAGATGCCTTAGAGCGTACACAGGTGGCACATGCAGATACATAGGCTAAAGCCCACTTTACACGTTGCAATTAGTTGTACAATCGCATTTGCGATGTGACACGCCCAGGTTGCATACGGGATCTATGAGATTTCACGTTGGTCGTTCATTTGCTGTCACACGAGCGTTAGTAGTCTATGTTAAATTGGTCAATTGTGTGTGCGATCCTTTAGATCATGTGTTCTGTGACGTATGCATTGGGCACCTTTTTTTTTTTTTTTATTTATTGACTTGCCAAGCGTGTGTAATGCGTGTGTAATGTGGGATGCGTTTTTACTATGTCATCTGCCATTCAGCTCTGCTACATGGCCGCTAACAGCAGACACAGACAGCCATGTAGCAGAGCTGAATGGCAGATGACAGCAGACACAGACAGAGCCGCACTGTCAGAATGAACTCGGGTGAACCTCACCCGACTTCATTGTGATGCTGCGGCTCTGTCTGTGTCGCACCCTGATTAGCGGTCACCAGTGAAGACTCACCGGTGACCGCTAAACTCCTGAGTAACTGAAGTTACCAGCCCTCTCTCATATACTCACCAATCCCCGATCCCCGGCGCTGCACGGCGTTCACACTGCTCCGGCGGCTTTTACTGTTTTGAAAAAGCCGGCCGCCCATTAAACAATCTCCTATTCCCTGCTTTCCCCGCCCACCAGCGCCTATGATTGGTTACAGTGAGACACGCCCCCACTCTGAGTGACAGGTGTCACACTGCACCCAATCACAGCAGCCGGTGGGCGTGTCTATACTGTGTAGTGAAATAAATAATTAAATAATTAAAAAATCCGGCGTGCGGTCCCCCCCATTTTTAAAACCAGCCAGATAAAGCCATACGGCTGAAGGCTGGTATTCTCAGGATGGGGAGCTCCACGTTATGGGGAGCCCCCCACCCTAACAATATCAGCCAACAGCCGCCCAGAATTGCCGCATACATTAGATGCGACAGTTCTGGGACTGTACCCGGCTCTTCCCGATTTACCCTGGTGCGTTGGCAAATCGGGGTAATAAGGAGTTATTTGCAGCCCATAGCTGCCAATAAGTCCTAGATTAATCATGTCAGGCGTCTATGAGACACCCTCCATGATTAATCTGTAAGTTACAGTAAATAAACACACACCCGAAAAAATCCTTTATTAGAAATAAAAACACACACATATACCCTGGTTCACCACTTTAATCAGCCCCAAAAAGCCCTCCTTGTCCGGCGTAATCCAGGATGATCCAGCGTCGCATCCAGCGCTGCTGCATGGAGGTGACCGGAGCCGCAGCAGACACAGCCGCTCCGGTCACCTCCATGCAGCAAATGAACACAGCCGCGCGATCAGCTGCTGTCACTGAGGTTACCCGCGGCCACCGCTGCATCCACCGGTGGCCGCGGGTAACCTCAGTGACAGCAGCTGATCGCACGGCTGTCTTCATTTGCTGCATGGAGGTGACCGGAGCGGCTGTGTCTGCTGCGGCTCCGGTCACCTCCATGCAGCTGCGGTGGAAGCGACGCTGGATCATCCTGGATTACGCCGGACAAGGAGGGCTTTTTGGGGCTGATTAAAGTGGTGAACCAGGGAATGTGTGTGTGTTTTTATTTCTAATAAAGGATTTTTTCGGGTGTGTGTTTATTTACTGTAACTTACAGATTAATCAAGGAGGGTGTCTCATAGACGCCTGACATGATTAATCTAGGACTTATTGGCAGCTATGGGCTGCCAATAACTCCTTATTACCCCGATTTGCCAACGCACCAGGGTAAATCGGGAAGAGCCGGGTACAGTCCCAGAACTGTCGCATCTAATGTATGCGGCAATTCTGGGCGGCTGTTGGCTGATATTGTTAGGGTGGGGGCTCCCCATAACGTGGAGCTCCCCATCCTGAGAATACCAGCCTTCAGCCGTATGGCTTTATCTGGCTGGTTTTAAAAATGGGGGGAACCGCACGCCGGATTTTTTAATTATTTAATTATTTATTTCACTACACAGTATAGACACGCCCACCGGCTGCTGTGATTGGGTGCAGTGTGACACCTGTCACTCAGAGTGGGGGCGTGTCTCACTGTAACCAATCATAGGCGCTGGTGGGCGGGGAAAGCAGGGAATAGGAGATTGTTTAATGGGCGGCCGGCTTTTTCAAAACAGTAAAAGCCGCCTCAGCAGTGTGAATGCCGTGCAGCGCCGGGGATCGGGGATCGGTGAGTATATGAGAGAGGGGGATAGACTGACATGGACAGAGAGTGAGGGACAGAGATAGTGACGGACTGACAGAGATTAGTGCATGACAGACATTGTGAGGCGCTTCAGAACGCAGCTTTTCAGCTGCGCTCTGAAGCAGACCTTTTTTACGCTGCGGTGCAGAGCGCACACCTGCGCACATAGCATCAGACAACAAAATCGTATGAGGGATGTCACACGTTACAATTGACTAGGTTCTTGCAACAAAACGCTCAATTCTAGAGAATGATACGATGTGTTTGCGATCAACGGTTTTGCGTTCAATCCTGATCGCATGTAGCTGTCACACGCAGATACGTCACAAACGATGCCGGATGTGCGTCACTTACAACTTGACCCCAACGACGGATTGTGAGATATATTGAAGCGTGTGTAGCGGGCTTAAGACATCGCCCTGAATCTTGGCCACCACAAGTGACAAAATATGAGATCAACAGTACCTTTAACCCCAGGGTGACCAGCCAGAGCAGAATCATGATTCTCCCCTAGGACCTTAAGATGAAGATTGAAGAGAAACAAATGACTTGTTCACTGGAACCCCAGACAGCGCATCACATTGAGCCTACTCCATTGTGCAGAATGTTAACAGGTTTCTCTCAGGATTTCCACCCCCAGAAAACTCCTGGACAAAGCATTGGCTTTCATATTTTTAAAACTTAGGCAATAAGTTACAAAGAAACTAATTAAACCTACTGAAAAACAATGATCACCGAGCTTCTCTCTGTGTAAGACATTTAGCAGACTCAAGGTAGAGAAGATTTTTATGGTCTGTTATTACTGTGACAGAATGGATAGCTCCCTCCTGAAAGTATTGCCACTCTTCAAATGCAGATTTGATAGCTAGAAACTGCCTGTTACCAATATAATTCCATTCAGCCGATGATAGTTTCTTAAAGAAGAAGGCGCATTTACACAGCTTACCAAGAGACGGACCCTGAGACAACACAGCTCTCACCCTCACTTCTGATGCATCAACCTCCTATGAAAAAGGTTGAGATACTTCAGGCTGCATCAATACAGGTGCCAGTAAGAAGCATTTTTTTAGAAAGGCAAAAGTGTACAAAGCACCCTTAGACCAGTTTGAGAAGTTCGTACCTTTTTTAGTCATGTCAGTGAGAGTTTTTGCTATGGCAGAGAAATTCTTAATAAACTTCCTGTAATAATTTTTCAAAACTTAAGAAACGTTGCAGAGCCTAAAGGTTTTCACGGTGGTCCAATTTCAATATAGCTTGAAATTTAGTGGGAATCATCCAAATATCGGAAGCAGAAATTATGTGACCCAAAAACAGAAATCTTGAAAGGTGAATACACATTTTTCTAGCTTAGAGTATAATTTATTTTCTCTGAGAATTTGTAATACTTGTCTGACATGTTCCAAATGAGATCCAAAATCCTGTGAATCTATAAGAATGTCATCAAGGTAAATGATTATAAATTTCCCTAACAGATGAGAAAATACATCATTAACAAAATGCTTGAATACCGCAGGTACATTAGTAAGACCAAATGGTATCACCAGATTTTCTAAGTGCCCTTTCGGCTCATCTCCCTGTTTGACCTGAATCAGATTATAGGCACCCTCCACTAAGGTCAAGTTTAGAGAACCATTTTAGCACTGGCAATCTGATTAAAAAGGTCAGGAATGAGTGGAAGAGGATACGGATCTCGAATCCTTGTTTGGTTGGACTCCTGGAAGTCCAGGCACAGCTGTAACCCACCATCCTTCTTCTTGATAAAAAAAGAAACCTGCAGCCAGCGGCGACAAAGATGGCCTAATATACCCCTTCGCTAAACTCTCCGTTATGTACTGTTTGATAGCTGATCTCTCAAGGCCTGACAAATAGTAAAGTCTGCACTTGGGCAATTATGCCTCCGACATCAACCTTATGGTGCAGTTATAAGGCCTATGTGGCAGCAACTCCTGACATCCCCCTCTGAGAACACATCACTAAAATCAGACTGAGGAACAGGAAGACTTGTGGTAACCACAAACATACAGGTTCCTAGAAAGTGGTTTTACAATATATGCTCTATTTTATTACCTCTTGGGTTTGCCAGTCAACAGTGGGGTTATGTGATGTTAAACTGGTAAATCCCAATAATATTTGTGCAGGAAGACCCCTGAGAACAGAACATGATATGCACTCCAATTGCAGTATCCCTGTATGGAGTTCCAGCCCCTGCACACATTCAAACCTGAGTAAAACGTGATAAATCAATGACAAATATCCACACTGGATTTGATAAACTCCTTCAAATGTAACCCCTAAGAACAAGCAAACTGTTCATCGATCATGTTTACCCCTGAAATACTATCAAGAAAAACCATAATAGAGACTTCTAGGACCCCAACCTTAGCCCTTACAGATATTAAACATTGAGACACCATTGTGGAGAATATACGTAGACCCAGGTTGGGATCCCACAAACAACCTGGGTCAAGGAGTTTTTAGACTGCCATCTTTCCTTGGGCACAGAGGATAAAGTATCCCTTTTTGCCACAGAAAAAAAACAAACTCTGTCTCTTTTTAGTGGAGTGGAGTGGAGGTTCTCTACCGCTAGGGGACGACCCTCCAAGCTGCATGGGCTCGGGTAAGGAATCTGGAGGTTATGCAAATTCTCTAACTCCTTCCCAAAAAGTTTTAAGATTCATGGGACCTTTGTTTAAATCAGTGATCAATACATATTACCAAAGACATGGCACACTCTAAAGAAGATTAAAATATAAAAGTCAACATTTACCTAGCAAACCAATACCTCACCATATTCCATAATGTGGCCCCACTATGACTAAGAACATATTTTTTGAAACATGGGACCAGATCCCATGAGTTTTTCTTTTTGCTTTTTTATCTTTCCAAAATGTTTTAACATCTCTAAAAAAAATTGTTGTTTTTAACTTATTTTTCCCATTTGGACGTGTTGCTGGATGCTCTTTACTGTTTTGATATATGACCTCTGTCAGTCTCCTAGCTTTCTCTTCAAGCATGGGTGTAAGGGGACCACTGCAGGCAATTAGTGGTCACAGATTGGCTTAATAACTCCTGTTTCATCTGAATCAGAAAAATTCTAACACTACTTTATCTTCTGGCTGCTGATTGGCTCCACTGTGCCACGGGATCGGGCTTACCCTGGAGGGGATTGACTGAACAACTACCTGGCCTTTACTAAAGCCTCTAGTGGTGAGAATAGGCTGGGCCGTAGGTAGTTGCCAGGTATCACTCTAGAGCAATCCCCTGGGCCTATAGCAGCTGACAGGAGAGTCAATGTGCAGTAAATGTAAGGCAGAACTGAAAGACATAGGCAGACTGGACGAGGATGGGACAAACAGCACATGTACAGAAATAAGACAAGGACTAGATGGGAGAGGTCAGGAACAAACAGGAGGTAAGCTTGGGCAATAACAGGCATGCCGAAGCTGGAAAAAAAATGGACTGACCAGAGAGAGCCCATGGGAGGACAGATAGAACAGACCAAGCAAACAGAAAACTAACTAAAAGGTCAAACACCAGCCAGAGTGGAGGGAGGGCAGTCTAATATGGCACCTGCTGGCAGGGAATTAGTCATGGAAGCAGTGCTTTGCTGGACATTATGATTTAAATTCCAGTAGAGTTTTGCCGCGCCTCCTTATAACCAAGTGGAGACTCAAGACAGGAAGATGCAGCAGAGGTGGGAGTGCTACAAAGCAGCACTTCAAAAGGCCTGCTACTAGGGAAAGCAGAGTGGAGAATTTAGTGAGTATGCCACTACTGAAAAGGCATGCGAGACATTGGCATGACAAAGAGCTGTGAAGACAATACTGTGTTGGGGGTCATGAAAACATTATACTTTATGGTATGCTGTGGAGGAGATCATACTGAATAGTAGGCTATGGGAGTAATCATACTGTATGAGGGGCTGTGGGAGCAATAAACTTTGCATAAGGGGCTGTGATGGGATTCATATTGTGTATAAGGGCCTATGGTAACCTTTATACTCTGTGTATTAGTTTCTGTGATCTGGGCGTATCACCTTGAAAAAAGGTCTTGTAGGGCCAAAAAGTTGGTCTAAGTTTTTGTTTATATTTATCAGATTCAATAAAATACCACTTTCAGCATATTCATCTAATCATTTGTTGCCGAACTATGAATGAATCTTGGCCATCCACAATCTTTTTGAGATGTTCTCAAACAGTCATCTAGGCATCTTAGTTTGGTCCTTGGCCAAGTAGGTCAGATCCTATTTTTACTCTCTTTAAATATCTAATTTTCAAGAACTGAGTTTCACTTGCTGTCTAATATATCCCAGCCCTGATAGGCGCCATCATATCAAGATAATAAACTGTATCATCTTTCAGGGGTTTTAAAGTTATGGCTGATTGGTATATGTATACAAAGGCATAATATAGACCCACAATATTTCTGTTTGAAAAATTCAGAGCACATTTACTTTTTTGGTTGGGGATTTGGTTTTATACTTGCTAAAGTAAATGAAAATGTAATACTAAAAGTAACTTTTTCAATATACCTGTCAATCACAAACAGCAAACATTTTTCATAAGAGAACAAGATGTTTCCATTAATGATGTCTTTTAATAGAACGCTATATTCCTACTTTTCCATCAGCTTTATGGGCTCACAGGAGCTTTTACCAAGTAAATCAAGTGAAATTGAAATATTTTGGCAAATGTGGGAGTTGGGAAATGAAAAGAATAGAATAGAAAGATGAAAATGGAAAATGTTGAAAGGACAATTCTCTGTGAAGTTTTATAACAGAAATACCTCTGCATTCTTTTCCTATAGGTAAATGTGCTAGTGATATTCTGCCAGTCACTGTTGTATGTCCCTTGATCAATGATGTCAGGTTTTTACATTTAGTTCAGCGTTTCCATTATAAGATTCATATTAAATAAAATATTACCAGGTCTAGTAAACTAAATTAAATATGTGTATGTTCAAAATGTGTGAGCTAAACTACGAACATCAGTGATACATGCCTGTGGTATAAGCAAAAGGAGGATCTATTAAGACTAGAAACCCAAGCATTTCAAACAATGTACGATACCAAATAATTTCCTAATTTAATGTTTATTTTAATCAATTTGGTTAATTTTTTATTAATTTTAATTCACCCAATTTTATTTAAATAGATATTAAAAAGTTTTACAGTATTACAAAGGACATATCCACTTGAGAGGTCTTAATAGTTTCAAAAGTTCCTCGTCCTTAGTGCAGAACCTATAATAGAGAGTCTGACTAGTTGAGGTAGTGAGTTACAGAGTATGGGAGATATTGGTTTTGTGAGGAGCAAACAGGAGGGGAGTAAGGTTTCATTCACACAGTTTTTCATGTACAAGCACTATTTGTTTTTCACAGAAAGTCCATGTTCCTATCCATGCAAAATCATGGAGAAATGTCCGATACTGAATCAAGTGTCAGAACAAACTCAGCTAAGAAAGTCTATGGGTCCATGAATTAATCGTTCAGCACTCAGATGACTCCCATGTGTTGTCCATAATTTACTGACTTAGGTCTCCTTCACACGTCCATGCAAAAAATGAACGTTTTCCACGGTCCGTGGTGTAGGTACATATGGCCATCCGTGAGTGTGTTCCGTGTGTTGTTCGTGTGCTATTCATGTGACATCCGGTTAGCACACGGACAGAACGAACTTGTATACTTACCTGTGTCCGGCACTGCTGTCATACTTGTTGGGTCCGCAGTTAGTGCAGTGAATATTCATGAGCATAATGAGCAGGCCCTGAAGCAAGTGTGACAATAGCGCCGAAGACAGTAGGGCTGGAGACAGGTAAGTATAAAAATACATTTATTTCTCAGTGACGTGTTTCCTGAGGTACGTGTCAAATTGATATCACACGGATCACATTAGTGTGCAGTCCATGTGACATCCGTGCTGCTGGCAGAAAACAAACATGTCGCTGTGTGGAGCACATGTGTGGCGCCCCTGAGGCTTCTGTCGCCACAGAGGTACTGCACCTCAGCCAGAGATGTGGTATCCCATCCTGGGTAAGAAGGGGGTCATCTACCGGTTCACAGACAAAAACTGCACACACCAATTGTTAGGACACACACTGGGTCAGGGTTTAAGGCAGGTACTCCATTAATGCTGAGAAGAAGCGACCAGTATACCTGGTTATGAAACCTTAAGGTCCATTCACTGTCCTAGGAGGATGGAGCCTGGCAGAGGGAGTGTGGGAGGAGCCAGTGGAGTAGTGAGGTAGTTAGACAACCAGTTAGAACCAGGCAGGTCTGGTCTGAGTGAGTTTTTCAGTCAGAGAGAAAAGTGACAGTTGACAGGGGTCTAGTCCAGTCAGAAGTTGGGAGTTCAGAAGGAGTCAGTCAGAAGGAAGAGGCTGTAGTCCATGGTGAAGACACTGGGGTACTGCTAAGCCCAGGTGACACCAAGAGAAGGGGTTCCAGATTACCACGGATGTGCGAGAAGCCTCTGTGGGCTTGTTCCACCAGAAACACCAAGGTGGAGGAATCTGGCTGAAGTAACGGGGAAGGTCCCCAGGCTAAAGGAAGAAAGACATTTCTTTTGGCAATCCGACAGCCCAGGTGATTGCTGTAGGCTACTAAGGCCACAACCTGCCACCCATCCTCTGCAAGGGAGGCTTAAAAAAGGACCATGGTCAGCCACCCTTTAGTCAGGGCTCGGTGGCGGAGGCGTTGGACAGTTCAGTGAAGGTCAGCGCTAGAGAGAGACGGCCAGGAGAGGAACATTAAGGGGTGCACCAGTACTAACCCTTGACCTGTTCGGGATCGGCAGAGGCCCAAAACAGTGAATCCTGGCACACCCCAGGAAACTGGTCAGCTGCAGTATTGGAACCAACTGTGAGTAAAACATCTTGACTGCAAAGCCCCGTGTCGTCTGCTTCTTCCTGCGCCACATCCATTTCTACCATAGACTTTCCAAATGGTTTCCCCGGGGTTTCCCACTCCACCTGTGGGGAGCAAGAAACACCTCAGCTGCCACAACACCAGCCCTGGGAGTCCCGTCCAGCAGCCGTGGCCCCATAGGCGCACAAACCACAGGTGGCGTCACGAATTTTACTAAATATTAATTACAACTCCCATCATCATCTCCCCTTCATTATTAAAAGACACCGCCAGGGTCACGGAGCCGGACCCCCGCCACCGCTGACATCCCCGGACTAGTCTGGCCCGGTTCTGAGTATCCCTAAGGGGTAGTTTGCACACTATGATATTGCAGGTGCGATGTCGGTGGGGTCAAATCGAAAGTGACGCACATCCGACGTCGCTGTCGATATCGTAGTGTGTAAATCCTTTATGATATGATTAACGAGCGCAAAAGCGTCGTAATCGTATCATCGGTGTAGTGTCCGACATTTCTATAATGTAGCTGCAGCGACGGTACAATGTTGTTCCTCGTTCCTGCGGCAGCACACATCGCTGTGTGAGAAGCCGCAGGAGCGAGGAACATCTCCTACCTGCGTCACCGCGGCTCACGCCGGCTATGTGGAAGGACAGAGGTGGGCGGGATGTTTACGTCCCGCTCATCTCCGCCCCTCCGCTTCTATTGGCCGTCTGCCGTGTGACGTCGCTGTGACGCCGCACGAACCACCCCCTTAGTAAGGAGTCGGTTCGCCGGCCAGAGCGACGTCGCAGGGCAGGTGAGTGTGTGAAGCCCCACAAGTGCAGTGTCGGTGCATTACCTTCAGGGACTCCACGTAGCTGGATCTGGTCACAGGTAGGAGATCTTCTTCTTGTCGTGACGCCACTCTCAGTATTGCGGCCAGTAGGGACCGCCACTGCAGGTTGAGGGTCGCCTGGGGCTGATGGTGTGTGCAGTTAGTTGGAATAGCCTCCTGAGAGTGAGGCAAGCCCCAGGGCCCGGTGTAGGTTTGTAGTACCACAAGTCGCAGAATGACTCACACAGGCAGAACTGTCTTTCAAGGGCTTTACTCACATTTGATGGCAGAGTGAGTAGCCCGGGCGTAGCTGAGATGAACCAGGTAGGAACCAGGTATCCTTCAGGCTGACTTTATGAGGGTGACTACTGACTCGCCTTCCTTAGCCCTTGGTGGTTTGGGGTGACCCCGACTTTGAGTCCCTATGGGGGTCACCCAGGGAAGATGCTGCAGCCTCTCTCCCCCTTTTGTTTGCCGTTTGCTTGTTCCCCGGACCAGGCCACTCCAGCTTCTTGCCTCCTGTGACCTATGGGCCCTCACTGCGGTTACGTGGCTGCGGCTTTTGTGGTGTTGTGGTGTGGGCTTTGAGAGCCCCACACCGGCAGGTTTAGCAGAAGAAAGCTAGATCTATCTTCGCTTCGGGATCTGCCGCCCGGTTGGGCCTGGTGCTCTCTAGCAGTCTCCTTACTTCCCACTCCGTGCTTTCTCTCTAGCTGAAGCTGGCTTTCAGGTAGCACTCCTAGTTGACCGTTCTCCCCCGTCAGTAGCCACTGCGCGGGCGCTGTTAGACAGCATCAACCCCACAGGTCTGCTCCTCACCGAGCCTTCTGGAGTTCTCCTCTAACTGACTCACTGCTCCTCCTCTCCTGTTCTTGCCTACGCCACCTAGCAACCAGATTCTCTTACCACACCCCTTGAGAGGAGATGGAGGCTTTTGGCCCCCTCCACTATTCCAGTGAAGGTCAAGGCTTTTCCCCCTCCTGGGATCCCCAGGGGTCCTCTCATGGGTACATGTGTGAGACCTGATCACTATGCGCCTGTGTTCCACACCCCGGTCAGCCTTCTGGATTACCTGTATTGTACTGTCCCCAGCATGGGTGCAGTACTCAGTGGTGCCTGACCAGGTCAGGGGCGCCACATTCCCCCTTAGTTATCACCAGCACGTCCTCGGGCTGCAAGACAACATTTTAAAATGCATAAAACATTAAAACATGTTAAAACTTTTAAAAGCACCAGGTACCATACATCACCACCCTCCACCCACAAGTCCGTTAACCCACCCAAAACCCTTTCACGTTGGCCGCGACTTCAGCCACTTCTGGCAGGATGTAGAGGCGGCTTACATGGGCTGGTGGTTTCAGGGTATACCTGGCCTGGTGGATCCGCGCCTTCAGCCTCTTCTGGCAGGATGTAGAGGCGGCCTCCACAGTTGGTGCTGACCAGGTACCCTCTTTGTGGTGGTGAGCCAAGGCCCCATAAACAGGCGTGCTCTCTGGTTGCAGGTGAGCCAAGGCCCTATATACGGACGGGCTCCTCCTGGTTGCAGACGAGCCAAGCCCCTAAACAGGCTGACTCTGGTGGCGGTGGTGCCCTCTGGTGTAACTATTTACACTGCGAGAATTTGTGGCTATAGCCAGTTCATAGCCTTAAGGTTTATGGTTTTCTCACAATAGTTTTTGTGGGCACATACTTGAACTTGAGAACGTTGCAAACCAAACTTTCAAACTGGTCAAAACAGTAACTTTTCTTCTTACTTTACTTTACTTTACTCCTCTTTACCAGGGCTTGGGCCTGTTGGGCTGCGGCACCTGTTGCTTTCCTGCTCTTTGTCGTCGTCTGTGGTAGTTTCATCTGTAGGTTCCTTGTCTTTTCTCTCTTGATCTTCATCTGTGTCTTTATCTCTGTCTTTTCTTTCTTGTAGCATGGGGTGGCTGTAAGGTTTGCTGGAGCATAGTGCTACGTCAAGCGCGTACAGTCCTCTTTCGCCTTCATGCATAGTGAATTGTACTGAATCCCCCATCTTTAGGTTTCTGCCAGGGTGTCCTCTAGGCAGATGAGCGCTCACATCTCTTCTGTTGACAAATATCCCTTCTTTGATACCAGGGGCTACAATAAAGCCGTATCCGCTTTTCAAGTTGAAATCCTCCACTACTCCTCTGCAAAGGGGTCCTCTGACCTGGGCTCTGGACCTTCTCAGTAACCTTTTCTCCCGTAGGTCTCTGGCTGTGACTTCTCTCTGCTCTGGAGACTGTGGTGCAGGGGACAACTGGGTTCTACTGCGGCGCTGTGTCTTGCGGCCTGAACTCTGCGTGGTACAGCTGGCAAACTCCCAGGTGAGACTTTTAGGCAGATCTTCGTCAGCGGACGGTGTCAGGTCTTCCTCATCCCAGCGGGAATAGGGCAACATCTCCGGCTCTGAGTATAGATCCACTGCTGGTGGCTCCGGAGTCAGCTCCTCAGCTTCCTGGCCTCCTCTCCCCCTTAGTTCTTCGCTGCACTCTGGTTGTGGCAGCGCTGGGGATGAGTGTTCCTCAGCTGGTCCGGGCGGTGGACTCTCTGGCGCGGCTGCAGGGGTTGCCTGAATCTCCTTGGGGGTATGCGGAGGGAGCAGATACCGATCCACCATCTCTTGTGGGAACTGGGCCTCTAGGTCAGCCTTCAGCTTCCAGTATTCGGGGTCCTCTCCTATCAGGGTCTTCCTAGCAGGGACCTCTCTGGACTGGGGAGCGGTGTCTGCTCTGGCCTTGCAGGCCGGGGTAAACGGTGATGCAATCTCTTTGCGGGCCGCGCCCTGTATGGCGGCGGCCTGGTCTTGGCGGGCCGCGCCCTGCATGGCGGCGGCCTGGTCTTGGCGGGCCGCGCCCGGCATGGCGGCGGCCTGGTCTTGGCGGGCCGCGCCCGGCATGGCGGCGGCCTGGTCTTGGCGGGCCGCGCCCTGTATGGCGGCGGCCTGGATCAGTGTCGCTGTTGCAGGAGGCTCTGTGCAAGCTGGGCTGGACGTCGCTGCAGCAGTCTGGGCTTGGCGGGCCGCGCCTGGCGTGGCTGCGGCCTGGTTCAGCACCTCACTTGCGGCGCGGACGAGCGTTGCTGCGGCGGTGGGGTCTCGGCGGGCCGGGCCTAGCAGGGCGGCGGCCTGGGTCAGCGTTACGCCTGCGACACGGATGAGGGTCGCGGTGGCAGCCGGTTCTTTGCGGGCCGGACTGGGCGTTGCTGCAGGGACCGGGTCTTGGTGGGCCGAGCAGGGCATCGCTGCGGCCGCTGGGGCTTGGAAGGCCGCACCTGGCGTGGCTGCGGCCTGCTTCAGCGTCGCCGCACCGGACGCCTCTTCGGGGACCGCGGGCGTGGCAGCAGGGGTCGGGGCACTTGCGCTGGCCGGGGCATCACTCGACTCACCCACCGATGGCAGCATCTGGGTCTGCGTCGTCGCCGTCCTGTCTGGCACTCGGCGCGCGGCTCTCCTTTCATAGGCCCGAACCGCGGCAGCCATCTCCAGCAGTTCCATTCGTTCTTCCCGGATCTGCTCCACAACCCGGTTCTCCAGTCGGTCGCAGAACTGGGCCAGCTCCCGATACCACCAGGCAGCGGAGCCCGGTTCTGGATTTCTGCGGTCAGACGCCATTTCTTCTGCGCCCTCTTCTGCACGACTCTCCAGCTGTGGACTCGCCGTTGCCTCTGATAGCAAGCTGTTCAGTTTCTGCTCTGCCTCTTTCAGCAGCTCCTCTCCCAGCAGCAGGCTTGTGGCTTCCTTTCCTTCCCGCCGTCTCCGGACGCTTCCGCTCTCATAGCTGGCAAGGTCAGAACTCTGCAGAGGATCTCTGGGTAGCCACACCTCTTCGTGGGCGGTAACTTCTTCCAGCGCGGGCTGCTGTTGTTTTTCAGCGCGCTTTTCATGGTGGCAATATGGCGGCGCTTCCAATTTTTCAAGCGGACCGCCCAGCCACATGGTCACCTGTCTGAACAGGTCTAGTCCTTATCCTGTTCGTGACGCCAGATGTGAAGCCCCACAAGTGCAGTGTCGGTGCATTACCTTCAGGGACTCCACGTAGCTGGATCTGGTCACAGGTAGGAGATCTTCTTCTTGTCGTGACGCCACTCTCAGTATTGCGGCCAGTAGGGACCGCCACTGCAGGTTGAGGGTCGCCTGGGGCTGATGGTGTGTGCAGTTAGTTGGAATAGCCTCCTGAGAGTGAGGCAAGCCCCAGGGCCCGGTGTAGGTTTGTAGTACCACAAGTCGCAGAATGACTCACACAGGCAGAACTGTCTTTCAAGGGCTTTACTCACATTTGATGGCAGAGTGAGTAGCCCGGGCGTAGCTGAGATGAACCAGGTAGGAACCAGGTATCCTTCAGGCTGACTTTATGAGGGTGACTACTGACTCGCCTTCCTTAGCCCTTGGTGGTTTGGGGTGACCCCGACTTTGAGTCCCTATGGGGGTCACCCAGGGAAGATGCTGCAGCCTCTCTCCCCCTTTTGTTTGCCGTTTGCTTGTTCCCCGGACCAGGCCACTCCAGCTTCTTGCCTCCTGTGACCTATGGGCCCTCACTGCGGTTACGTGGCTGCGGCTTTTGTGGTGTTGTGGTGTGGGCTTTGAGAGCCCCACACCGGCAGGTTTAGCAGAAGAAAGCTAGATCTATCTTCGCTTCGGGATCTGCCGCCCGGTTGGGCCTGGTGCTCTCTAGCAGTCTCCTTACTTCCCACTCCGTGCTTTCTCTCTAGCTGAAGCTGGCTTTCAGGTAGCACTCCTAGTTGACCGTTCTCCCCCGTCAGTAGCCACTGCGCGGGCGCTGTTAGACAGCATCAACCCCACAGGTCTGCTCCTCACCGAGCCCTCTGGAGTTCTCCTCTAACTGACTCACTGCTCCTCCTCTCCTGTTCTTGCCTACGCCACCTAGCAACCAGATTCTCTTACCACACCCCTTGAGAGGAGATGGAGGCTTTTGGCCCCCTCCACTATTCCAGTGAAGGTCAAGGCTTTTCCCCCTCCTGGGATCCCCAGGGGTCCTCTCATGGGTACATGTGTGAGACCTGATCACTATGCGCCTGTGTTCCACACCCCGGTCAGCCTTCTGGATTACCTGTATTGTACTGTCCCCAGCATGGGTGCAGTACTCAGTGGTGCCTGACCAGGTCAGGGGCGCCACAAGTGCATGTGAAACTGCCGTAGCGATAATGTTCGCTACGGCAGCAATCACAAGATATCGCTGCTGCGAAGAGGGCGGGGACTATCGCACTCAGCATCGCAAGCATCGGCTTGCGATGTCGTAGTGTGCAAAGTCCCCCTTAGGCCCTGGGGCAGGCATGTCATATGCGTGTCAAAACACGGACGTGTGTGCAAGCCCATTGATGTTAATGGGTATATATGTGTCCATGTCTCTGGTACGTTTGAAAATGGATGTCACATGTACTGGAGACACGGATGTGTGAAAGAGGCCTAATAGATAGAAGGTGGAGAAACTTTTTTCTCATCAGTGAAAAAACTGACCAAACTATGATGAAACTCTGATCACACTCTGATGAAAATCGCTGATGAAACTCCGTTTTTCTCATAAGGCCTCGATCACATGTTCAGTATTTAGTGATGTTTCTGCTTTACACGTGTCGATATCTCGTTTCTGCATTACACCCGACCCCATCATTTGTGCGGCATGGGCACTTTGTTGCCCGTGTCGCACAAAGTCAGTAACCCCCGTCACACGTACTTACCTTCCAAACGACCTCACTGTGGGCGGCGAACATCCACTTCTTGAAGGGGGAGGGACGTTCAGCATTACAGCAACGTCACACAGCGGCCGGCCAATAGAAGCGGAGGGGCGGAGATGAGTAGGACGTAAACATCCCGCCCACCTCCTTCCTTCCGCATTGCCGGCGGCCGCAGGTAAGCTGCAGTTCATCGTTCCCGTGGTGTGACACGGAGCGACGTGTGCTGCCTCGGGAACGATGAACAACCGGAGCACAGAAGGACATTCGATTTTTTGAAAATGAGCGACGTGTCAACGAGCAACGATAAGGTGAGTATTTTTGCTCGTTCACAGTCGCTCATTTGTGTTACATGCTATGATATTTCAAACAAGGCCAAGTGTGCGTCACTAACGACGTGACCCCGACGACATATCGTTTGATATATCGTAGCGTGTAAAGCCCGCTTTACTCTAGTGCATTTTTCATGAAGACTGGAAAGCACACTGGCTGCTCACAAATTCCCAGTCCCCAGTCCCACAAATTCACTGTCTCGGGGTAATCCTTGACACTGCTCTCTCCTTGAAGCCACTTATCCAAGCTTTTTCCACCTCCTGCCAGCTCCAACTGAAAAATATTTCCCAGATCCATACATTCCTTAACCAAGATTCTGCAAAACACTACTGCATGCCCTCGTCATCTCCCGCCTCGACTACTGCAACCTCCTGCTCTGTGGCCTCTCTTCTAACACTATTGTACCCTTAAAATATATCCTAAATTTTGCCGCCCAACAATTCCACCTGTCCGCTCGCTATTCCCCGGTCTCAACTCACTGCCAATTTCTTCACTAGCTTCCCATTGCCCAAAGACTACAGTTCAAACCTTAACCATTGCATACAAAGCCATCTTGTCTTCTCCATATATCTGTGACCTAGTCTCCCCGTACCTACCTGCATGCACCCTCGAATCCTCACAAGATCTCCTTATCACCTCCCATCTTATCTCCTCTCCCCACAATCGCATACAACATTTCTCCCGTGCCTCCCCCATAATCTAGAATGCTCTACCCAACACATAGGACTCTTGCCTATCATGGAAACCTTCAAAAGGAATCTGAAGGCCTACCTCTTTCGTTGAGACTAAACCTGCAGTAACCCTCAATCCACGATACCACTGCACAACCATCTCTACCCTCACCTACTGTACCCTCACTCATCCCCTGTAGACTGTGAGCCCTCGTGGGCAGGGTCCTCTTTCTTCCTGTACCAGTCTGTGTCTTGTATTGTTCATTAGTTTTCTACTTGTTTTTATTATGTGTACCCCTTTTCACATGTAAAGTGTGATGCCTAGGCAAAACCAGGTAGTCACAAATAAGCCCCTACATAACACCTTCCCTCACCTAGGTTACATACAGCCGACCTGAAACCCTAGTCACCCCCCCTTAGGGCAAGACAGGCACACCTTTGGGCGGGACCAGGTGGTTAGGGAACGCCCACCTAGGGGTCCAGACAGCCCAGGGTGGGAAAACAAGCAGTTAAGCTTCAGTTCAGTTTGTAGTTCAAGTGGAGAGGACTGTGGGCTGGAGCTAGGTGTAGCTCCAGCAGAGGAAGTTCAAGTTGAACGGTGCCAGGGTTGGAGCCCTGGTGTCTTGGCTAGATGGCAGACGGTGGTCTCCGTAAGCAGGAGACGGGAAGACGGCTCGGCAGATCCGAGGTGGACCGGAGAAGGGTTGGAGCCCACCGGTATGACACCGGAGACCCGACCGGAAACCGTGCACAGATGGGGTACTCGGACCCTGAAGCCAGGACCAAAACCAACGGCCTAGCTAATTAACCGATCGAGGGCAGGATTATAGGTCCTGTCCCAACCAAAGTCCCGAAAGAAGACAGCCACCCACGAGGGGGATAGGGCAACCACCAGGTCCCATAGATCCCAAGGGTCAGCGTCTGCCGACACGGCTCCTTAGGCACACAGCAAGCCGAGAGCGGACTCCTGAGTTTCAAACCAAGCAGCCCACAATACACAAAAACAGTGCAGAGGAAAGGACAGCAACCACCAGCCCGGGTGGGGGACCAGAGTACAACCGGCCGCGGTGGTCGGCCACCAGCACCTTGGTTTACCAAAGACTCATTCAATAGTGAGTAACCAACTATCCCCTGGTCTATCTGGGCGTGCGGGCCCCTGCCATTGCCACACCCTGCACAGAGACACTGGGCCCCGGGGCAACCATCCTTACCCACGGAGGGGTTAACATCCGGCTGCCATTACATCTCCCCCGGGTATCCCACAACAGCAGCGGTGGTGTTCCACCTCACCACACACCGTGGGTGGCGTCACAGACATTCTACAACCAACCCCGTACAAATATGTCCCCCTTTTATTCGGAGTGACCGCGAGACCCCCGGGTCCGGGGAACCTCTCAAGCTGTATCATAGGCCCCGGATCTGAGCGGCGCCGGCTGCTGGCACAAGGGCGGCACACCCCGAAACTTGGCGTCACGAACAGGATTCAAACCCATTCACCTACCTGGTGGAAATGCGACTTGAATTGGACAGTCAGCGGTGATCCGTTGAAAAATTTTCAGAAGTCGCCATTTTTAGGCGCGAAAAACTACAGCCCAGCGTCTTCTCTCCCGAGAAAGGGCGCGAAGCTTAAGCCCTGCCCCCTGGGAACACGACCGGAAGATAAACCCCAAGGTCGTAAAACGAAATGTACCAGCCACACAAGGGAGTGCTTGTAAAAGACCAAGGGAGAAGCAGGAAGATGTCCGCGCCTAATCCGGATGGCAGAGTGGTGCCTGCCGCTGGAGCGGCGGCGCCCGTAGATGTGGCAGATGATGGAGACGTGGCAGCTCCCGCTCCGGTCGCAGGAGCGGGGGAAGCGGCGGCCCCGGCGATCACCCGAGTCATGCCGATCACCCTGCCCTACGTGCCCGGTGTTGCCTGGTTACCTCAGTATGATGGGAAACCAATGCCCTGCAGGTATTCAAGAAGAAAATATGTACCATTCTTGATATGTATGCCATGACCGGCAAGCAGCGTGCAGCTGTAGTACTCAGGCAGTTGACCGGAGCCGCTGAGCAGGAAGTGGAGACTTGGGCCGATGCTGACCGGGCCTCGGTAACCGCCATTTTTGATAAACTACAGGTTGCTTTTGAGACCCGCACCGAGGCGGAGTTGCGGATGCATTTTTACAACTGACGACAGCGCCCTTAGGACAGCATTCGGGACTACGTGGACTATGTCTGTGGTTGCAGACTGCCCTCCGGACGCTGAAGCAGGGGGACCCCATTAGCGAGGCCGAGAGTAACAAAATGCTGGTGGTACAGTTCCTACAAGGGCTGGGGTCCGCTGAAGACCGCAAGCAGCTGCGGCTCTGTCCCTAGAACATTCAGACTTGAACTTTTCGGTTCTAAAGGACCAGGCCATTAAAGCGCTACAGACATCTGCAGCTGTTGCCCCCAACCCGCCATCTTGGCCGGCTGACACCGCGCACGTCTCAGTAGCGGCCCCCTTGTTGGCCCTGCCGGCACCCGCAGTGGTAGCCGGGACTCCGGAGGACTTATCATCGCAAGTTCAGCATCTGAGTGATGACATCGCCAGGATCTTCGCCGTCTTACAGATACAACCAAAGGCCAAGCCAGCAGAGAAGATCCAGCTTGCCGACAGTCCGGAAGACGTCCCCTGGATGCAGCGGAGGAGGAATAACAACAAACGGTATGGACACCCTGTCTGCTACAAGTGCAACAAAACTGGCCATTACTCCCGCCGGTGTCCTTTAAACGAGCAACCCCTGAGACCAAGGGCCAATCCTCAGGAATAGATCCTCAAGGCCCAGCTGATTGGCGTGATCGCTACATTGGAGGTCGCCCCATCATCTTTCTTGCTGTGGACGGTATCCCGACATCCGCCCTCCTGGACACTGGCTCGCAGGTAACCACTATGCCTTATGTACTGTACAAATGTTATTGGTCTGACAGTGAGCTCACCCTACCTGATGCAAGCCAGACTATCATTGCGGCCAATGGGACCCAGATAGGGTTTAAAGAGGTCACCCTGAAGGTGGGACGTGTGTAGCAGCTGAAGCATCAAGGACTGATTGTGGTACAAAATGATTCCAGTGACCGTACCCCAAAGATGGTCCTAGGGACAAACGTGAATGAGAATTGCATGGGTGAGGTACTGCATTTATTGCAGCAACTGTCTGCAACAGCAGGAATGGGCCACCAGAGAGCTCTGCAACATGAGATCCGGGCCCTCCTGTAGCGGCAACAGGTGAACATGTCGGGTGGAGAAATTGGCAGCGTGCGGGTGATGGATGTGGCGCTTCTAGTGGTACCTCTGCGGAGTGAGATAATGATTTGGTGCAGGTCAGCAGTAGGTCCCCGAGGGCAAGATTACCCGGCAGTAGTGGAGCCTCTGCCTTCAGAACATTGGCCCACAGTGATGGCAGCCAGAAGGGTGATTGATGTCAAAAAGGGAAGAGTGCCCGTGAGAGTGATGAATTGCGGAGAGGAAGAGGTTAGGCTACCCCGTTACGCCACTATTGCTAAAATATTCACTGTGGACATTAATGCCATCCAAGCAGATTCCTCCACAATCACTATCTCACAGTCAGACAATGACAAATCACCAGAGCAGTTGGAAGAATGGCATCAGGAGTTACATGTAGGCACCGACTCTACACCTGCACACCACAAGGGAGGGGTGTACAGGGAAGTGCAAGAGTAGGAGCAGGTATTCAGCAAAAACCCGTTAGATTTCGGGAGGATCAAGGGGGTCCAACACCACATTCCCACCGGTACACAACCACCCATCAAGGAAAGATACAAGCCGATCCCACCCACGCATTACCAGTGCGCCAAAGACATGCTGAGGAGCATGAAGGAAGCCGGGGCCATTTGGGCCAGTTGCAGTCCCTGGGCAGCTCCGTTGGTTCTGGTGAAGAAAAAGGACGGCATGATGAGGATGTGTGTAGATTACCGGAAGATTAACCAGATAACTCCCAAGGATGCGTACCCCCTTCCCCGTATTGAAGAGTCACTGGCTGCACAGCAAATTACTTCTCAACTCTTGATCTTACCAGCGTTACTGGCAGGTGTCCATCGCAGAAGAAGACCGGGAGAAGACTGCTTTCGCTACCCCGATGGGTCTCTGCGAATTCCATAGCATGCCCTTTGGGCTGTGTAATGTGCCAGGAGCCTTCCAGAGGCTGATGGAGGGCTGTCTAGGGCACCGGAATTTTGAAACGGTCCTGTTGTATTTAGATGACATCATCGTCTACTCCAGAACCTACGAAGCCCATTTGGAGCACCTTGCTGAAGTATTCGAAGCTCCCTCCAAATACGGGATGAAACTGAAGCCCTCCAAATGCCATCTACTGTAGCCCAAAGTGCAGTACCTCGGGCATGTGGTGAGTGCCGAAGGTGTGGCGCCAGACCCCGAGAAGATCACAGCCATCCAAAGTTGGCCGAAGCCTACCAACGCTAAAGAGGTGAGACAGTTCCTGGGCCTGGTGGGTTACTACCGCCGCTTCATCAAGGGTTACACCAAAATGGCAGCCCCCATGCAAGACCTCCTGGTGGGGCAGACCAAGAATGCGAGGGCTCCTGGGCCCCCGTTTACCTGGGGTGAGAAGCACGAAGAGTCCTTTCAGCAGCTGAAGTCGGCCTTAACCAGAGAAGAGATCCTGGCCTACCCTGACTATGGTCTCCCATTCATTTTCTACACGGACGCCAGCAATGTGGGCTTGGGTGCTGTCCTGTCCCAGATGCAAGATGGTAGGTAGAAGGTGATTCCCTATGCAAGCAAGAAGCTCCGGCCGATGGAGATAAACCCCGAGAATTACAGTTCTTTCAAGTTGGAGTTCTTGGCACTCGTCTGGGCGATAATGGAGAGGTTTAAGCATTTCCTAGCGTCTGCAAGGTTCACGGCCTATACGGACAATAGCCCGCTGACCCACCTGGACACGGTAAAGCTAGGAGCCCTGGAACAACGCTGGATAGCCAGGCTCGCGAACTATGACTTCACCATTAAGTACAGAGCCGGCCGCAAGAATACCAATGCGGATCCGTTGTCCCGGATGTCGAACCTACCTGATGGAGGGGTTGATGAAGATGAACTGGAAGAATTTGAACTACCCACGTTCCGCGTTCGTGGTACCGCAAGCATCTGTATCTATGGTTTTGAAGGCTTATCACGACGGGGCTGGACATTTCAGCAGGAAGAAGTTGGAGATGCTGCTAAGGGAGCGCTTCTATTGGAGCGGGATGAGAGAGTCCATCGAGGCGTGGTGCAGGAAGTTTGGTCCTTGCACGCTAAGAAGACGGGATGGAACCAGTCAGAAGGCCCCACTACAGCCAATAGTCACCCGTCAGCCATTGGAGTTGGTCGCCTTGGACCATGTCAAACTCACGCCCAGCCGGAACGGCTACACGTATGCCCTTACCATCGTGGACCACTACTCTAGGTTCATGGTGGTGGTGCCCGTCAAATACTTAACGGCTTGTACCGCAGCAAGGGCTTTTCAGGCCTACTTCTGTCGGCCGCATGGTTACCCGGAGAAGGTGCTTACAGACCGGGGCCCTTGAAGTGGAGATCTTCCAAGAGTTCTGCAGCTTATACGGGTGTAAGAAGATCCAAACCACACCCTATCATGCCCAGACTAACGGAGTGTGCGAGAAAATGAACCATCTGGTCCTCAATCTTCTCAAGACCCTGCCCCTCGAGGAGCAGAACCTGTGGCCCGAAAAGCTGCCTGACTTGGTGAATATGTACAACAATATTCCTAGCAGTTCCACCAAGTGCACACCTGCCTACTTGATGAGGGCAAGGCCCGGGAGATTGGCGGTAGATTTAGAGTTGGAAGTTGAAGTGCCTGAGACCATTTACCCAACTGCCAAATGGGATGGCAAACGCCAGAAACAGTACCGGCAAATCCAAGAGTACGTAGAAAGGAATCTGCGCCAGAGCAGAGAGAGGCAGGAGCAGCATTTCAACAGACGAGCTCAGGCTGCCCCCTTTGAACCCGGAGATGTAGTGGTAAAGAGGAAGAGAAGGCTGCACAAGCTGGATGACCAGTGGGAAAAGACCCCTTATGTTGTCCAACCAACTGGATGGGGGGATCAGAAAATGTATCTCGTCAGTCGTGACCAGGGAAAGACTAAGACCACTGTTTCCAGGGACCACATGAAGAAGTGTACAGAACACCTGAAGATGGCAGAGAAGGTTCCCGCACCCACGCCGGATGCGGAGAAAGTGAAGGGGTGATCCACACTGTCTTGGGTGACTTCCCAGCTGATTGGCCTATGCAGCATAGAGCGGTAATTGTTCCTGTGATAATGTTCCCACAACCCGTGTAAGATATGGAGCCAGAGAGACCTGTCAACAATACACCACCACCTGCACCCAGGGAAACCCTTGCACCTACACCACGGCCCTGTAGATCCCTGCCAGCTGTGCCTGACATTAGGGTAGAGGAACCCGTAATTCACTCTACTCCTTTAGTTCCCAGTGAGAACAGGGAGCTAAGACAGTCCATACGTTCCAACCTGTGACAGCCACTCTTCAGATATAGGGAAACTGACGTTTGGTGAGTGGTTCCCGCTTGCTGTGTACATAGTCTTGTGTGTATGTCGATGAATTCCAATTAGCCGAATACTTCACCTGATTGAATGTTAAGGTAGCGGTTCCAGGCTACCCCAGCTATGCAAGTCCCCTTTGGGACCGTTTACAGTTGAAGTCCCGTTTATAGTTCATGGACCATGGCTTTGGACTGGAAAGCCAACCCAAAAACTTTTGGGCGCTGTAAATAGTCCCTGACCAACCTTCTCACCTGTCACAGTCTCTGGAGAGGCTGATTGGAGGAAGGGCCTGCGGTAGAGTCGGCCGAGGCCCAGTCACCACCAAAACCAGTGACTAACCTCCGGGTCAGTGGTCCCCTGGACGTGGGGCCCTTAAAAAGGACTGCCGGGTAAAGAACTTTTTACCCGGCCCGTACGGGCAACACCCGGACCTAACCTGGACTTGGGCAAGGGGTACCAACCTGTGTTTTAGAGGTGGCATCAGGGCTAGGTTGTTTTGGGTGGGTGAGGTGAGAAGGACCCGGTCTGTCCCGTCCCGGTTTTGAATGTGCAACGTTTAAGAAAAGTGCCTCCTGTAAGGGAAGAATGAGAATATACTTCGATGTACATATGTTATTATACTTGTAATTATGTTTTTACCTTTTTCTACAGTTCCTGTTCAATTAATGTTGGTGGTCAGACAGCCCGCGGACGGTCTGTATTAAGCCAAGGGGGAATGTGACGCCCTGGAAAAACCAGGTAGTCACAAATAGGCCACCGTACCTTCCCTCACCTAGGTTACATACAGCCAACCTGAAACCCTAGTCACCCCCCCCTTAGGGCAAGACAGGCACACCAGTGGGCGGGACCAGGTGGTTAGGGAATGCCCACCTAGGGGTCTAGACAGCCCGGGGTGGGAAAACAAGCAGTTAAGCTTCAGTTCAGTTTGTAGTTCAAGTGGAGAGGAGTGTGGGCTGGAGCTAGGTGTAGCTCCAGCAGAGGAAGTTCAAGTTGAACGGTGCCAGGGTTGGAGCCCTGGTGCCTTGGCTAGATGGCAGACGATGGTCTCCATCAGCAGGAGACGGGAAGATGGCTCGGCAGATCCGATATGGACCAGAGAAGGGTTGGAGCCCACCGGTACCGACACCGGAGACCCGACCGGAAACCATGCACAGAGGGGGTACTCGGACCCTGAAGCCAGGACCGAAACCAGCGGCCTAGCTAATTAACCTGATTGAGGGCAGGATTATAGGTCCGGTCCCAACCAAAGTCCCGAAAGAAGACAACCACCCACGAGGGGTATTTGGCAACCGCCAGGGCCCATAGATCCCACAGGTCAGCGTCTGCGGGCATGGCTCCTTAGGCACACAGCAAACCAGAGGAGAATTCCTGAGTTCCAAACCAGGCAGCCCACAATACACAAAAACAGTGCAGAAGAAAGGACAGCGACCACCAGCCCGGGTGGGGGACCAGAGTACAACTGGCCATGGCGGCCGGCCACCAGCACCTTGGTTTACTAAAAGACTTGTGTGATTCATTCAATAGTGAGTAACCAACTATCCCCTGGTCTATCTGGGCGTGCGGGCCCCTGCCGTCGCCATACGCTGCACAGATACACTGGGCCCCAAGGCAACCATCCCTACCCACGGAGGGGTTAACATTCGGCTGCCATTACATCTCACCCGGGTATCCCACAACATCAGCGGTGGTGTCCCACCTCACCACACACCGTGGTATTCTACAACCAACCCGTACAAATAGGTCCCCCTTTATTCGGAGTGACCGCGAGACCCCCGGGTCCGGGGAACCTCGAGCCGTACCATAGATTCCGGTTCCGAGCGGCGCCGGCTGCTGGCACGGGGGCGGCACAAAAGCGCCATAGAAAATTAATAATAATAATAACTGCCTATGACTAAGTGGTCTCTTGGTTTTTCACTGTCCTGAACCAAATGGGACAGATAGTAACAAATGTATGTACATAGGTAGTGTATTGTGCATGTAAACAAGCACTTGTACCTTGCCCCCCCTCCCCACCTCATTGTAAATTGTATGCTCTCATGAGCAGGGTTGTCTTTCTTGCGCTAATCAGCAGCCTTGATAGGATTGATAAGAAAAGGCCATTCAAAAATTTGAGGGAGATTCACAAGGAGTGGACAGCTGCTGGAGTCAGTGCTTCAAGAGCCACCAGACACAGATGTATCTAGGACATGGGCTACAACTGTCGGAGTCCTTGTGTCAAGCCACTCATGACCAATAGACAACGCCAGAAGCGTCTTACCTGGGCCAAGGAGAAAAAGAACTGAACTGTTGCTCAGTGGTCGATGGTGTTGTTTTCAGATGAAAGTAAATTTTGCATTTAATTTGGAAATCAAGGTCCCAGAGTCTGGAGGAAGAATGGAGAGGCCACAAACCAAGCTGCTTGAAGTCTAGTGTGAAGTTTCCACAATCAGTGATGGTTAGGGGAGCCATGTCATCTGCTGGTGTAGGTCCACTGTGTTTTATCAAGACCAAAGTCAGCGCAGCCGTCTACCAGGAAATTTTAGAGCACTTCATGCTTCCGTCTGCCAACAAGCTTTTTGGAGATGGAAATTTAATTTTCCAGCAGGACTTTGGCACCTGTTCACACTACCAACAGTATAAATACCTAGTTTAATAATCGCAGTACCACTGTACTTGATTGGCCAGCAAACTCGCCTGACCTAAGCCCTATAGAGAATCTATGGGGTATTGTCAAGAGGAAGATGAGAGATGAGAGACAACAGACCCAATAATACAGACGAGCTGAAGGCTGCAATCAAAGCAACCTGTGCTTCCATAACACCCCAGCAGTGCCACAGGCTGACCGCCACCATGCCGTATTGTTGCTGTAATTTATGCAAGAAGAGCCCTGGCCAAGTATTGAGTGCATTTATTGTACAGACTTTTCAGTAGGCGCCAACATTTCTGAGTTTAAATCATTTTTTCAGTTGGTCTTATATAATATTCTAATTTCCTGAGATAAGGACTTTTGGGTTTTCATTGGCTGTAAGCCATAATCATCAACATTAACAGAAATAAACACTTGAAATAGATCACTTTGTAATGACTACAGTATATAAAATGTTTCTCTTTTTGTGTTGAATTACTGAAATAAATTAACTTTTTGATGATATTCTAATTTACTGAGATGCACTTGTATACATATTTAAAGCAAAGGTATACAGGGACAGATGAAGGTAGAGACATATGAACCGTACAAATGTACAAACAGAGATGAGTACATCCAAATCATCTTTTCCCACGTATTTGCCTGGCTCAGCTATTGCCTATTTTCTTCCTTTGGGATTTTTTCTCCATCCTTGCACTTATAAATACCCTTCTTACTATTTATTTGTATACAGTTAGATATCCATCGCTACATTGTGTATCTTTCAATGCTAGTGTTGGAGCCAGTAAAGACCTTTTGAGATTTGAGGTGTTTATCATGTTCATCCTTTCTTTTTAAACTCTTGGATACAAAGGTGTCTATTGCATTTTTTTGGCTGATTTAGTTGTCCTCAGGGATTACCCATGGGTTTCTATTTGGGATATTATTTATGAGTCTTTGTTTGATATATTTTAACCTTGGGCTTTTTAAGTGTTTTTTTTCTATGTTTTTTGGCTCTTGTGTGACTAATAAAGTATCTTTTAGTGTGAGCTCTTGTCATTAGCACATTTATTTTCTCTTTTCATTCAGTTCATCTCCCTTTTAGGGTGGTGCTTTCCTTTCCAAAATGTTCTTATGGGGTACTATGTCATGTAACCGATCCATCCCCTGTATTAATTCCATTTTTCTGTTTCTAATAATGGAAAACTAACACATAATTCCTATTACTGTTCCTAGCACTGTGAAGCCAGCAATGTAAGGCAGACTGTCACCAGATCATAGGTGCATTGGCTTGTGTGTCTGCTATGCATTCTATGCTGCAAGTATGACAAATGAAAAAAATAAAAAGTATTTAGAAGGCTCAGTTCACACTTGTGCTTTGCAATTACTAAAATAAATAGTGCATAATGCTGTTTTTCCAATAAAATAACAGACATTACTGTAGTCAATATAGTAAATATGGTTCTAGTGCAATTTGTTAGGTGACATATCCATCCTTCGCTATTATTTGCTTTCTGAGCTCCCAAAAGAGAATGTGGAAACAGGAATGCAAAACGCAGGTGTGAACAAGTGAAAGCCCATCTTCTCTAGGTATTAGTTATTATTGTGCGATTGTAAATGTTACATTACATTCTATATATTGTATCATTTCCAGAAAGCATTCTGTGCAGCTAAATATAAGCTATACACGTAGTTTGCCTATATAAGAAGCTCCTGTCAGTGATGTCCACACCTGCACTGTGAGATCTACGGAGCAGAGAGGAATTATCTGCAGCACAGCGCCACCTGCGGGACACACCTGGTAATGAGAGTTTATTGGACTTTCTTGGAAACACCCGGGTGAATGAGAAGTTTCTCCCGCAGATTTCTTCACACAAGCGACGTCTAGTGTTCTGTAGTTACAGCAATATCACTACACACAGATAGACAAACACACAGAGGGAGAGAGATAAACAATACATAGATCTATGGATAGATAATAAATATATTGATAAATAGATAATAGAGATAAAAGATTGCGAGATAGATAGATAGATAGATTGATAGATGGATAGATAGATAGATAGATAGATAGATAGATAGATAGGTGGATAGATAGATAGATAGATAGATAGATAGATAGATAGATAGATGGATGGATGGATGGATAGATAGATAGAGGGATAGATAGATAGATAGATAGATGATAGATAGATAGATAGATAGATAAGAAAGATAGCTGATAGAGAGATAAATAGATAGATAAAGAGATGGCTGGATAGATAAGAGATAGATAATAGGTAGAAGATAGAGGAAAGATAGATAAGAGATATAGATAGATAGATAGATAGATAAGAGATGGAGGATATAAAGATAGAGGGATAGATGATATAGATAGATAGATAGATAGACATATAGATAAATAGATAGATAGATAATAGATAGATAGATAGATAAGATAGATAGATAGATGATAGAGATGGATAGATAGATAGATAGACATATAGATAAATAGATAGATAGCTAATAGATAGATAGATAGATAGATGATAGAGATAGATAGATAGATAGATAGATAGATAGATAGATAGACATATAGATAAATAGATAGATAGATAATAGATAGATAGATAATAGATAAGATAGATAGATGATAGAGATAGATAGATAGATAGACATATAGATAAATAGATAGATAAGATAGATAGATAGATGATAGAGATAGATAGATAGATAGATAGATAGATAGACAGATTCTCATAATAACTATGAGGCTGTGATCATATAATGTATGCACTAAAAATGCATGTATATAGAATGTATATGTACTATATATGTATATACATTATGTACTATATATGTGTCTAGAATGTATATCTACAATATATAATGTATATGTGTGTAGAATGTATATGTACAATACAGTATATTTATGTATGTAGAATGTATATGCATTATACTGTATATATGTGTGAGTAGAAGGTATAGGTACTATATATGTATGTAGAATATATACTGTACGTACTTTATATATGTATATATGTATGTAGAATGTATATGTACTATATATGTGTCTGTATAAGGTCTATGTACTATATATGTATGTATGTACATATACTATATATATATATGTGTGTCTGTACAAGGTATATGTATTATATATGTATGTCTATAGAATATATGTGTACTATATATATATATATATATATATATATGTATATATATATATGCATGCAGAAAGTATATATACTAAATACGTATGTAGAATGTATATGTACTATATATGTATATATGTATGTAGAATGAATATGTACTATATATTTGTGTCTGAACAATAAATATGTACTATATATGTATGTCTATAGAATGTATATATACTATATACAGTATGTATATTGCATGTATATGTACTATATATGTATGTAGAATATATATGTGCTATATATGTGTCTGTAGAATGTATATGTAGTTCTCATAGCTGTGGTGCTCTCTGCTATGAGCCATATCTTATCTGGAATGTTAACCTTTCTTTGTCCATCCCAGTTTCTGAGATTCATTGATTTCTTTACCCATTATTTTTCTTGAAATGAAGTTGCAGTTATAAAGAATAATAGTTGAGGGAAACAAAGAAATAATAATAGAACACATACTGTACGTAGTAATAATAAAATAATGATTCCAAGTTGTTCTTTCTTATTTCTTTTTGTGTTGTGTAGTCGGGACGTACAGTAGGTGTCTATCTAAGGTATGTTTGTATTTCCCGTCTATTTTTGTTTACACATCCTAGATATGGGTCAGATAGAAAACAATGCAGACAAGATAAGGGACAGTGACTGAACGTCAGGCGATATCCCATGTAATAATCCATGCAGCGATCTGCACTGGGAGACACTGGGGCAGCCGAGCCCCGCACAGGATCCGCCAGCGTCACGTCCATGTTTTTCTGTCCTATATTTGGGGAAGGCATGTGCTTCCTGCAGGACAGATTGTTGTATCCTCTTCACAGCGGGGAGTTGTATTCTCATGTTAAAAAAAAAAGAAAGAAAGTTTTCACTATACACTGGAAGACAAAACACAAAACTGCACACATTACACAGCACACTCACACTGGAGGCCGAGGGGGGGGGGGGGGGAGGGGGCAAAACATAAATCCAGATCTGATCGGGGCACATGCATTCCTGAATAATTAATGGAGCTCCTAAAGAACTACAAGACCCAGCAGAAATGTGTAATGACACATAGGTCTACATAATGAGACTTACAGCATACTGTATCTATTTGCTGCAATGCAGAAATGCTGTCATCTACTGTATATCTATGCCTTCAAATAAGATTTTTTGCTCCTTTTTCTTTACTTCCAGCTTGTACTGCAAACATATACTGTTATCTGTACAGATTTGTCTTTTTCAAGAGCAGTTGGAGGTGCAAACTCAATAAGTGAAGGCAATCTGATACATGTAGTGTCTGCTAGAGGTATAGATACAGATCTCATTGAGCAATAATTACAGAACTATCTGTATATATGTAAAGTACATATATATATATATATATATATATATATATACACATACATATATGCACATATATCAATTGTTTTGTATAGAGTGCGTGTATATATATATATATATATATATATATATATATATATATATAGATATATAGATAGATAGATAGATAGATACACACATACCATACACCCAAAAATGTATGCCGACACCCACATGTATATATATATAAAAATGGGTGTGTGTATATTTGTGTGTGTGTGCGTGTATATATATATATATATATATATATATATATATATATATACATATATACATAAAAATGTGGGTGTGTATATTTGTGTGTGTGTATATATATATATATATACATATATATATATAAATTAACACAAATATATATATATATCTATATATACACATATATATATACATATATATAAATAAATATATATATACATATATATAAATATATATATATACATATATATATACATACATATATATATATGCATGCGACACGGTGCCTCAGTGGTTAGCACTGAAGTCTTGCAGTGCTGGGGTCCTGGGTTCAAACCCCACCAAGGACATCATCTGCAAGGAGTTTGTATGTTCTACCCATGTTTGCGTGGGTTTCCTCCGGGTACTCCAGTTTCCTCCCACAGTACAAAGACATACAGATAGGGACTCTAGATTGTGAGCCCCAATGGGGACAGTGTTGCAAATGTATGTAAAGCACTGTGGAATTAATAGCGCTATATAAATGAATAAAATTATTATTAATTATTATATATAAGCACACATGACTATATATTAGACTATATATTAGATAGCTAACATTTGACTTCCATTGACATTGGAGGCAGTGCAAGATCCATGGCACAGTGTGAAAGGCATATTGTGAAATGAGTATGTGGTTCCCATCTTTAAATTCATCGTCAGTCTGTAAAAATATTTGATTAGTGTGCGTCAGAAAAAAAAATAACCAAATCTGTAAATGACCAAGCTGACAGAGGAGCTTGTAGAAGTAATAGTGACTGCAGTTATAATTTTACCATTTACAGTGATCACTGCTAGTGTATTCATATTAATATTTTCATATATATATAATATATTTTATAATCTATATAATTGACTTTTTTCATTTTGTATATAAAAATGTTAGATGTAAGTGATTTTTGGATAAGTTGCCCAAAAACAAAAGAAGGAAAAAAAAGTGTGACTATTTTCAGTAGGTAAAATTTCTGTAATTTGCTCCTATTCAAGCAAAACATATATTTTTTATTCTCATTCCCACCTTATTAAGAAATGTTTTAAAATGTGTAGGTATATTGGATATTCCAGATCTAGTTAATAGTTTCATAGATATTTGGCATATTCACCCATTTTATCCAAATGCAAATATCCCTATTTAAATCCAAAATGAAATTTTAAATATAAAAACACATACAGATTTGCAATGCAGGTACCTATAAGGGTGTGTGGGGTAGTTTTTCCACAGACGTTCACCACAATTAAAGGGTGGTAGATTAGAATGGCAGTCTTTATCATAATCAGATAAAATGTATTTAGCTTAGATGTCACATATCGTTTTTCTAATTGTGTTGTTTTGTCTATCTTTTTTAAACGTTTTGTGTTCATTTAGTTTTTTTGTATTATTATTATTATTATTATCATTATTATTATTATTATACATTATTCTATTAAATAGGGTGACACTATAAAAATTATTCTAAACCTGTACAGAATCAGGAACCATTCGGACTATATTTTTGTTTCTGTTTGTGTTTTGTTTGTTTGTTTGTTTTTATTATTATTATTATTATTACTATTATTATTATTTTATTTTTTATTTTGGGTTTTTTGCTGTTTTTTTGTTTTGTTTTTTGTTTTTTTTCTACATTCTTATTTGTACTTTCAAACATAAAGTTTCTGAAAAGGATGAGAGAATAATTTCTTATAAGTTTTTCATATTTTTATTTTTTATCATTTCTCTGTAATTGTTCCAAACTGATGTGATGTGATGTGATCTACTCCGAATAGCAGTGAGGCGAAGTTGAGGTTGTGTTTGCACTATTGTTTATGTATTTTTTTTATGTTTTATAAAAGAAAAAAGATCATTTGACAGAACCCATTCATCTCTATGGGTGGCAAACTGATGCAAAAAAATAAAACAGTTTGCATCCGTTTATGTTATATCAATAAGGATTTATGGTTGTTATTTTTGGGGGATCATTTACACAGAATAAAAAGGAACTTAGGCTAGGGCCCCACTTTACGTTCATCTACTTGCAGTTCTAAACGCACATTTTGGGCTTAATTGATTTGACCAAAGTTGACTTTTTCAGAAATTTAGCGCTGAAAACGTATGCGTATTTACCACGTTTTTGATGCGTTTTCAGCGCTTTTTACCTGCTTTTCCACCTGCATTTTGATAGATGCGTTTTGAACATTATGACACTGTTAAATAAAGTTTAATTAGTCAAACTCAATAAAAAAATTGGAAAAAAAGAAACAAATCTATATTTTTGTGAAAAATAATGAAAATAGATTAATTTAATGAAATTTTAGCGGTAATATGATATTTAATGGAAAAATAGCAATAATTTATTAAAATTCTTATTTTTAATTGTCGAATTATGTGTGTGTGTAAAGGGACATATGAAATAATTATTTTGATGTCCAAAAAGCATGCGTTGTTGAAGTCCAAAACGCATGTTTTCTGCACTGGAAAAAGCAGGTAAAACGCAGGAATTTGCTGGAATCTTGGTTTTTGCCATTTCTCATAGACTTCAATGTTAGCAAAACGCACCTAAAATGGCAAAAACAATTGACATGTTGCTTCTTTGAACGCATGGTTTTTGCCACAAAATATGCAAATTAAATGCAGCGTTTTGAAAAGCAAAGTGTGGTCAGAAATTTCACATTTTCCATAGGATAACATGGAAAAACAAAACGCATGCCTTTTGGCCATAAAACGCTCAAGCTCAAAACGCTGCAGAAACGCAGGTTCAAAACGCAAAGTGGGGCCCTAGCCTTAGTGTTATACATCAAATTCCAATCTGTTTAGTTATACCAAAAAAGCACAAAGAAATGTATACCGCACTAGTTTATATGTTACTTGTGCTACGTAATAATGCAATTTTGTCAGCTGAGTAATGTGTTTTCTTCTACAGCACTTTCTTAGAGAAAACTAATAAAATGGATATATTGAACACCAAGTTTGGGATTTGTTCACACTTCAAAGGTATTCATAACATTTCCTGACACTTTTGACATCAACAATAGTACTGGCTGCAGTATTTTTCTTATTGTAAAAATTAAAGGGGTTGTCCTGGTAAAAGAAAAAATTGCCCAGAAAAGGGGAGAAAAAATAGCAGATTCAGCCATATTTATTGACATTGACCTGAAGCAATGGAGACTGTGTCCCTGGTCTAATGTGCACAGGAAGAGGAAGTATCACTGTTCCACTGGCGTCAGACCGCTGCAGTCTGTGATTGGCTGCAGCAATCAGGTGACTTTGAGCAGTGTATCATCCTAAAACATCTGATGCGCTGCTAAAGTCACCTGACCGTTGCAGCCAGTCACAGACTGCAGCAGTTTGGCGGGTGGTAGAACAGTGACATCACCAGTTCCTGTCTCTTCACTGAACATGAAGTGCCCTGCCTAGGATCCAGGATAGAGCGGTAGCTGAATATGGCTTAGTTTGTTATATTTTACGTATCCTGTCACCTTGGCCAAATTTTATTTTGCCAGGACAACCTCTTTATAAAAAAAATATGTAGCCTGGCAGATCCCATCATAATCAGTTGGAAAATGGATCGGTCATGGAATCATAGCTATCATTATAAATAGAAGCCATACTGTTAGTGTGAACAGAGCTTTAGGATATATATGTGATTGCATTGTTTATTATGTGCAGCGTCTTCTTCAGCAATTCTGCCACAATCAGATTTTTTTTTATAAAAATGCAGCATAATTTAATTGCCCCTAATTTCAGCGTCATTCATTAATGTCTGCATTAGGAATTCTGCTTTTCTGTTCCATCATAGGATCAACAAAAAAATGAGTTTATCCAGAATGTGGATCACAAAAGGCGCGCTATTGACTGTAATGGGGTCTGTCAAGCATCCGGTATAAAAAATAGCAGACCATGCTGCGCCATTTCTCCAGGTAGAAATGAAGGAAACAGTGGGAATGGTTTTGAAGTCGTCTTTGCACAATCGCAGACTGGCTCCTGATTTCTGGATTTGGTTTGCTGAGATAGATTGGCTATTAATTGCAATAGTTTAGGAAACTGTGCTTTCTTCAGTTTTTTTATAGTTGATTGAGATGGACGGCGATGAACTGGAAGTTGTGAAGGACCTCAACGAACTCAGATCAATGATCACTCAAGATACAGCAACGAGACAAGATGTCAATAGGAGAATAGATAGGGCAACTCAACAGTGAAGTCACTGGACAAGGTCTTCAAATCGAGAAACATTTCACTGGTGATGAAGACACGGCTCGTACATTGTCTGCTCTGGTCTTTTCTGTAGTCACATTTGGATGTGAATCCTGGATGATAAAGAAACAAGACAGAAGAAGAATCAACGCCTTTGAAATGTGATGCAAGATGTTATCAAACCATGGATGGTACCATGGCTTGACATTGTTAAATAATAATATTTCACCTATATTTTGCTTTTTTACATTAACACGCTTTCTGCATACTTTATTCTTTTCATTTTACAGACAACCGTTCTGTATCACCAACAGATACGTAGGACATTTCCAAGGATTACTTGCTGACAGGTATTTATTCTACAGTATATGTTGAGCTATAGATTCTGCAGGAACACCTGTGTCATGTAAGGGGACTGGCAGTGCTGTCTAATGTCCAGCTCCCGCAGACCTCCACGCTGATGTGTGTGTGTGCTGGCAGATGATAGATGGCTTATCACAGTTCCTCTGACAGCTGTATAAGATTTGGGCTCCCCAGAAGGTTACCTGGCTGTGTGTTCTGCAGCTGGATGTTCTGCAGATGTTTGCATAAGGGCACAGATGTGCTTCCACTAAGACACCTCATTTTTCCCCATGATTACAGCCTGACATATTCCTCCCTCCGTAGGGTTATTGTGCCTGCACTCTCAGGACAAAACAATAAGCAAGATGCCGTAAGGACAGGTAAACCAAGATCTACATTATTTCTTTGGACCCTCCCTACCTCGTCTTCCTCCTGTGTGGTGTTTATAATATAAATGTAGCGTATATCGTTCAGCAGAATGAATATTTTCCCCCGGCTGCAGTGTAACAACATAGGCGAATTCATGAAAGCTCTATTCCCCCAGTAGGTCTCCCTCTTAGACCTCCCTCGCCTTGTTGATGATTTAATCTGTCAAGTCTACAAATCCTTGGGTTTCCTGTGTCAATAACTGCACAGGATTTTTCCTTAAGCCCAGCAAAGTCCAACTTTAATGGCAGCATTCAGCACAGATCAGCCTCATAAAGATTGCAAATGCTGCTGCAAAGGAGTGTTTATAGAATAGGAAATCTATAGAAATAAACACTGGGGTTTCAAGGTGGGAGTTATGGGGCTTCTAAGAAACCAGGACTGCTGGTATATGGGGAATTGAAGACATCTCCCAAATGGTCCTCAGCAGAAGACAGCTTTATTGATGTTCTGGAAATGTTTGTATGGAGCAGCTCCACATGAAAAGTTACATATTTTCTTTTAGTCCCGACTAAGATGTGCCAAATCAGGGATGTCTGTTATACACATCATGTTGGAGACTAGAAAAGACACTTGTCACAGAGCTGACATTATGTTCTGCAATCACCAAAATGCAGTAAAACAATCAAGTAATGTTCTTAGGAATGGCCTAGTCTTCAAGGAGCTCCTCAGCTAGACATAGGTTACCAAAGGATAAGAGGATTGTGTGTGTCCATGATGAGCGCTGAAATGAAACCGCAATAAGAAAGAGATTTGCTTTAACCGAATAATGATTACAAAAGAGCATTTCAAGAAACCAAAAGCTGGCAGCACTTCCAGATCACTATTTCATGGGAAGTCAAACAATTCCCTGTGCCAAACATGGGATCAGCTGCATTACACAAAGGAATTTCTTATATTCCCCTCTCAGACACTAAGCACAAGGCTAGTTAACCCTTTTCCCCTATGTCAAGAAAGTCAAAGTCAACCAGACTAGTTAAGATATGTTGAAAATTCGACCCTTCTTGGCCCTTTTTGGCATCCCCTAAATTTATTAAAATGTTTTACCTCTTCTTTATATTTAACAGTTATGACATTTATTCTCATTTGCTATGGACCAACTAGTAATGTAATCTCTATTCATATTTTGTCTTGGATTACTAACGTTTTCCTCCAAGTAAAAGACCCTGGTTTCAGAGCTATATAGTCTAGATCACACTATAGGGAAGTGATCCAGGCCTCCACCTATACTGGTCATGGATCCTTTACTAACCAACATAGTAAAGAATACACTTACTTTATCCGCTAGTATAGCTTTTCACTTGTAAGGCGCCATGGAATAAATAATAATATAGCGCCATTAGATCCACAGCGCTTTACAGACAGACATCACATGACATGGATTAACATCATGCCAGTAGACAACATTTATTTTTTGTGTACTAGTTTATTGCAGGTCCAGAACTTAAGCTGGTCATACACATTAGATTGTTGCCAGCTGAACGATAGTTCGTCCAACAGTTATCTCTCCCAACTCCCCCATAGACAGGAATGTTCGGTTTGGCCAAACATTCCTGTGTTCTCTATGAGAGCTGTTTCCAGACTCCTCAGTGGTTTATCTATGCGACAAAACAGAAGGATCGCTGGTAAAGTGCATCAGGCAGGATCCTTCTCTCTCCTGACATCTGTCAGAGGAGAGAGGGAAGACCACCATAAACATTAGATAGCCGATCCCATCTAAATCCTGTTGATTTTGAATATATGTGGCTTTAAATTTAGCACGATGTTTTATGAGGTTACTCCAATGGCTAAATGGTGAAACCATTCCTGATTCCAAGTCTCACATGGCAGATATTCAGCCCTCAATCATGGTCCTTGTAAAATGACATTTTTTTAAGACACCGTATTTATCAATATATTGATTAAGAACCCCTAACGTGTTGTATATGTTTACTTTGGGATGCCAGTAAACTTTTTCTTTTTTCCCCTAGGAGAGTAATTTTTGTACATTAACAAATTCCCCTCTGCTGTTCCTATATAGACAAATTCCTTATAGGAGAAAATCCCGGTTTGTTGGGGACATAATATACTTGATGCCCCTTGGTAATATGTACAATCGTAAGACGCCACTTGGAGTAGGTTGAGTGTAAATAGTTGCAGGGATGCTCTAGGGGAAACTGTCGACGCCTGTTCGGTTAATTTAGGTTTTCTTTGTGTAATTACTGTGAGCTTTGGGAGAAGGAGCCGAGCTGAGGGCAGTAAACTGACACTTGGGCTCTGTGTGTGGTATCCCGGCAGAGCTTGATGGAAAAAGTCTGCATCCACTCAACTGCAGGTCACCGCCTGAGACCCTGCACTCACCAGCAGGAGCGAGCCATACAGAAAGGCATATGGACCCAGTTCTAGTATTCGGTACTGTTGGAGAGCCATATATATATATATATATATATATATACACACAACTCACAATGTGAGAGAGACCCCCGGCTCTTGCGTTTCTTATGCTGGAGGAATTCCATTCAGCAAATGTTATTCTTTACATTAAACTCCAATCAACAACACTCTGCAAAAATAAACAAGATGAATGAAGCAAAGTCTTATTGTCTGATTTCTCTTCCTCCACCTCCCATACAGCTCCACCAAATGTACTTTCATTAACTCTTGATTGCCTCTCAGCATTGTCCTGCAGAACATGAAACGCTTTCTTTCAGTATAATCCAATTCTTAATTTAACACCCCTTATAATAATATATTTTATCTTTGTGCGTCCATTTATATCTATAGGGGCATCATTGACGTATGTAGAAAAAAATGTGAGTGACAAACCAAAATAGTAATTTCAACATATTATTTATGACAATATGACATTCTGTTACATTACTTCAGGTGATGTGTCATTTATACTTTCATCAAGTTTCATCAGGTGACATTTCAACTATTATCCTGAATAGCTTCACAACGTTTACATGTAATATATAGTAATATACAATTGCAAATACAGTTGTAAGAAGTAGATTTCAGATATAAAATGTAGGAGTAAGCATCATATAAAATATTAATATGTCGTCAGATGTTATTTGTACCTAAGGATACAATACAGTTGAGACAAAATATAGATTGTGAGCAGTGATGAGCAAGCACTCCCATGTTCGGGTGCTCGGTAATCATAAAGATTAGTGATGAGCAAGCACTACCATGCTCGGGTGCTTGGTACTCATAAAAATTAGTGATGAGCGAGCACTACTATATTCGAATACTTGGCCTTCATAAAGATTAGTGATGAGCGAGCACTTCCATGTTCGGATGCTTGGTACTCATAAAGCTAAGTGATGAACAAGCACTACCATGTTCGGGTGCTCGGTACTCATAACGATTAGTGATGAGCGGGCACTACCATGCTCAGGTGCTCAGTACTCGTAATGATTAGTGATGAGCGGGCACTATCATGCTCAGGTGCTCGGTAGTCATAACTAGCAGTTGGAGGCTCGGATGGGTGCGACTCAAGTACCTGAGTATAATGGAAGTCGATGGGGAACTTAAGCATTTTTCCGAAAGATCTTCCCATTTGACTTCCATTGTACTTGGTACACGATTTGAGTCAGTCCAAGCGTCCAACTGCTCTTTACGAGTACCGAGCACCCAAGCATGGTAGTGGTCACACATCACTAATTGTGAGCTTTACTGAGAGAACTATATATTATGTTGAGTTTTAACATAAGATACTTGGAATAAGAATTTATGTAATCTCAGAATTAAAAGATACACATTATTGTCATCTCACAGATGTGTGGAGAACGGCTTATCCCTTCTGAGTTTACACTGTTTTATTTGCACCTGTTCACAAATGAGAAATGTAGAGGGAGGAATTTCATAACCAGCCCCAAAATATTAAAGTCGTATATTGTTCCAAACAGTTTACCCATCTGTGCCTCTGGTCTAATTCTCAATGTAGTTGTATCACAGCCTTCATATCCTAAAGTTAAGCCTACTGTTCTAAACAGCCTATCTGTCAAGTCAGGGTTCAAAATCCAAATCTGAAACTACGACATGATCATTTTTTAATCAAAAAGTGTTTTAAATAATTTGTTTTTATATTTTCACCAGTATAACAGATGACCGGATTTTTGATCTGAGTGCTATCTGTCAAAAAACAGATTACACTCAGACCAATGAGGCAATGCACATGTTCGAGGAAAGAAAATAATAACAAAAAGGAGACAGTTGCACTCTGTAGTATGTAGTATGAATATGTGGAACAATGAATATGGGATTTAGACATGCATTACTGCTATGAAAAACATACAAACATTGAGATACTTAGCACACAAAAATGGCCAGGTTTTATGTGAGCTCAACAGCCAGTAGCAAGGCGACCTCATGTTTGTTGGGTCCCTCTCACACTAATGCCTCTCTTTGGGTTAAAAAAACGTACAATTTATGGGCAGACAGGAACCTGCAAATGGAGAATTAAAATCAATCAGGTATAACCCTTCTACAAGGAAAAAAAATGGCAGCATACAAGGTCACACTTGGCCATTCAAGTTTATGGATCCACAATAAAAAAATCGGACCCTACTCGGATGACCGCACTCCAATTTTCCCATACCGACAGAGTAGAGAAGATGCAGAAAAAAATTATTTTATTCTTCACCTCCAAGAAAAATGAATCCCACTCTGATCAAAATCTGATCAGACCATTTTTTGGGATGGAGAAAACCCCATCCTGAGAATACAGCCTGAGTTGCCCTGAATTACACATTACGAAATAACAATGATTCCAGGAGGTACATGTCTTCTTCTCCAAAAGAACATATCGTGCAATTTACTAATTGTTCTGACTTGGATTTCAATTTCAAGCTTTTATTTTACTTTTAAAGAGTTATACATCTTTGCAACAATTTTATATGATTTCTTAAATGTATCTAAAATACAATATGTAGCAACTGTCCGTCTTGCTGCCGTTTTGTGTTTCCAGCTTCTATGCAGAGCAGTGTCTCTCCATAGTTACATACTTTCGATAAACTGTCTAGTCCCCTCCTGTAGTTATTCTTCTGTTCCTCTGTCTCCTTCTTATCAACATACTGAATGTATATTAGTAACAAACAGATGACAGATGACGAAATATAGAGTATGGCTGCAGGATTACACTATACCGGTAGGGTTTGTTTATACGCTGTAACTATGGAAACAGATTGCATGTTGAAAAGCTATTGGCACAAAACCTTAAAGGGATTTTCCTGTTGCAGAAACACCCTTTTCCCTTGCTGCTTGTTTTCAAAAAACAAAGTGTGCTTTACTCCCCCTCCCAGGGTCCAGTGCTGAGTCTTCCCTACTGCTCCCTGTTTCTTATATTGTTTGCAGTAGCGATGTCAAGTAGACAACATGATGGCCAATACCTGATCCCAGCTTGTGCTATTAAATCGCTGAGCTCAGGTTTAGGATACAGTTCTATCGACATGAATCAGCGCTGCAGCCAATAACAGACACTGGAAGCAGCAGAGAATCGGCACTGGACCTGGGGAGGGTGAGTAAAGGACAGTTTGCTATTTTTTCATCAATCTGCATTCAGGTTAATTTTTCCAAAATCAGAACACCCCTTTACGGGAGTTTCTTACAGAACATTTACAATGTTGCTTTACTTTTGTGTTTAAAGTTTTGTCCACTACTTGCATAGCACCTACTTATATTCCCAAGTGTAAAATAAAAATAGCAGGTAGCTCCTGCACCAGCACCATTCCATCAATTCTGGCTCCAGTTCTCCCAGGCCTCAATTCAAATTGCTGTGCCACTAATGGACTGCTTCATCCACATCCATTAGTGGTTGCTGATTGGCTACAAAACCATGTGGAATAACAATGTCGAATGGTCCAGAGTGCTCTGTCGCCTCAAGTCCTATATTGTTCCAAAGTTACCCTTCTGTTTCTAGTCTAATTTTCCATGTAGTTGCTGCACAGCCTTCATATCCTAAAGTTATAGGAAATCTGTCAGCAGCTTTTTGCTATGTAAGCTCAAGACAGCATGTTGCAAGGGTTAACACAGCAAATTCAGTGATTCCTGGTTTGTCAAGGATGGATCTGTTGCTTATTTGTTGTTTGTCTAAAGCCTGCTTTACACCTTACAATTAGGTGTGCGATCTCGTATGCGATGTGACACACCCAGGTCGCATATGCGATTGAATGAGATTGCACGTAGGTCGTTCATTTGCTGTCACACGTGCGTTAGTAGTCTATGTTAAATTGATCAATTTTGTGTGCGATCCTTTAGATCATGTGTTCTGTGACGTATGCATTGGGCACCTTTTTTTTTTTTTTTTATTTATTGACTTGACAAGCGTGTGTAATGTGTAGGGATGCGTTTTTACTATGTCATCTGCCATTCAGCTCTGCTACATGGCCGCTGACAGCAGACATAGACAGCCATGTAGCAGAGCTGAATGGCAGATGACAGCAGACACAGACAGAGCCGCACAATCAGAATGAACTCGGGTGAACCTCACCCGACTTCATTGTCATGCTGCGGCTCTGTCTGTGTCGCGTCCTGATTAGCGGTCACCTGTGAAGGGCCCACCAGTGACCGCTAAACTCCTGAGTAACTGAATTGAGCAGCCCTCTCTCATATACTCACCGATCCCCGATCTCCGGCGCTGCACGGCATTCACACTGCTCCGGCGGCTTTTACTGTTTTGAAAAAGCCGGCCGCCCATTAAACAATCT
Source organism: Anomaloglossus baeobatrachus (assembly GCF_048569485.1). Lineage (NCBI taxonomy): Eukaryota > Metazoa > Chordata > Amphibia > Anura > Aromobatidae > Anomaloglossus > Anomaloglossus baeobatrachus. The sequence continues at coordinate 255,681,456 of NC_134358.1, forward strand.
CGTATTCCCTGCTTACCCCGCCCACCGGCGCCTATGATTGGTTACAGTGAGACACGCCCCCCACGCTGAGTGACAGGTGTCACACTGCACCCAATCACAGCAGCCGGTGGGCGTGTCTATACTGTGTAGTGAAATAAATAATTAAATAATTTAAAAAAACGGCGTGCGGTCCCCCCTAATTTTAAAACCAGCCAGATAAAGCCATACGGCTGAAGGCTGGTATTCTCAGGATGGGGAGCTCCACGTTATGGGGAGCCCCCCAGCCTAACAATATCAGCCAACAGCCGCCCAGAATTGCCGCATGCATTAGATGCGACAGTTCTGGGACTGTACCCGGCTCTTCCCGATTTGCCCTGGTGCGTTGGCAAATCGGGGTAATAAGGAGTTAATGGCAGCCCATAGCTGCCACTAAATCCTAGATTAATCATGTCAGGCGTCTCCCCGAGATACCTTCCATGATTAATCTGTAAATTACAGTAAATAAACACACACACACGAAAAAATCATTTATTAGGAATAAAAAACACAAACATATACCCTGGTTAACCACTTTAATCAGCCCCAAAAAGCCCTCCATGTCCGGCGGAAGCCAGGATGCTCCAGCGTCGCATCCAGCGCTGCTGCATGGAGGTGACCGGAGCTGCAGCAGACACAGCCGCTCCGGTCACCTCCACACAGCAACTGAAGACAGCCGCGCGATCAGCTGATCTGTCACTGAGGTTACCCGCGGCCACCGCTGCATCCAGTGACAGCGGGTAACCTCACTGACAGCTCAGCTGATCGCGCTTCTCACCTCATTTGCTGTGTGGAGATGACAGGAGCGGCGGTGTATTCTGCAGCTCCGGTCACCTCCATGCAGCAGCGCTGGAAGCGACGCTGGAGCATCCTGGATTACGCCGGACATGGAGGGATTTTTGGGGCTGATTAAAGTGGTTAACCAGGGTATATGTTTGTGTTTTTTATTTCAAATAAATGATTTTTTTCGTGTGTGTGTGTTTATTTACTGTAATTTACAGATTAATCATGGAAGGTATCTCGGGGAGACGCCTGACATGATTAATCTAGGATTTAGTGGCAGCTATGGGCTGCCATTAACTCCTTATTACCCCGATTTGCCAACGCACCAGGGCAAATCGGGAAGAGCCGGGTACAGTCCCAGAACTGTCGCATATAATGTATGCAGCAATTCTGGGCGGCTGTTGGCTGATATTGTTAGGCTGGGGGGCTCCCCATAACGTGGAGCTCCCCATCCTGAGAATACCAGCCTTCAGCCGTATGGCTTTATCTGGCTGGTTTTAAAATTAGGGGGGAACCGCACGCCATTTTTTTTAATTATTTAATTATTTATTTCACTACACAGTATAGACACGCCCACCGGCTGCTGTGATTGGGTGCAGTGTGACACCTGTCACTCAGCGTGGGGGGCGTGTCTCATTGTAACCAATCATAGGCGCCGGTGGGCGGGGTAAGCAGGGAATACGAGATTGTTTAATGGGCGGCCGGCTTTTTCAAAACAGTAAAAGCCGCCGGAGCAGTGTGAATGCCGTGCAGAGCCGCGCCGGTGATCGGGGATCGGTGAGTATGAGAGAGGGGGTAAGAGGGATAGGCTGACATGGACAGAGAGAGAGGGACAGAGATAGTGACCGACTGACAGAGATTAGTGCATGACAGACATTGTGAGGCGCTTCAGAACGCAGCTTTTCAGCTGCGCTCTGAAGCGGACCTTTTTTAAGCTGCGATGCAGAGCGCACACCTGCGCACATAGCATCAGACACCAAAATCGTATGAGGGATGTCACACGTTTCAATTGACTAGGTTCGTGCAACAAAACGTCCAATGTATGAGGAATAAACGACGTGTATGCGATCACCGTATTTGCGTTCAATCTTGATCGCACGTAGGTGTCACACGCAAATACGTCACGAACGATGCCGGATGTGCGTCACTTACAACTTGACCCCGACGACGGATTGAAAGATTTATTGAAGTGTGTAAAGCAGGCATAAGCAGCAGGACTTCTCATTGCTCGGACTACAATGTCATGTGCTTGGCAGTCCAGCTCGCCCTATCCTCTGATCGACACCTCACTGTCAATGTATAGTCGCTATAGAGAGCCTGGTGTGGGTAGGGGTAACTCTATCAGCTCTGCTACATCTTAAAAATCTGATTGTGTCAGAATGGCTGCACCCAGTAATCTAAGTGATACATCGTTGGATTCAGGATTTCTTTGCTCTCAGATGAGGGAGCAAAAACCTGCTGACAGATTTCCTTTTAGCCTGAAGTTCTAAACAGACATATATCAATAAAGATATATCAATTTGGGATTTAATTCCCACATATTAAACTAAAACATGATAATTTTTTGATAACAAGATTTTTGAATAATATGCTTTCATATTTTCTCCAGTTTCCCTACAGCTTTTAACTTTGCTTTAGGGCTCATGCAGCTGACCGTATTTTCGGTCCAAGTGCTATCCATCAAAAAATTGCCCTCAAATCAATGTCATTCAAAGAAGCAGTGCACATGTCCAAGGAAAGAAATAGTGAGGCTATATGCCCACGGTACTCTGTATCTGCGGATTTTTCGGCATCAAAATCCGCAGCTTTCCCCCGGAATCCGCACCTTTTCATAGGTGCGGATTTTGTGCGGATTTGCCGCGGATTTGATGCGGATTTGACGTGGATTTTGTTGCGGATTTTGCGATTTTTTTTAATTCAATTGAATAGGCAAAATCCGCACGAAAATCCGCAACAATAATTGACATGCTGCAGATTTTTCCGCACGAAAATCCGCACGATTTCCGCTGCGGGCACAGCATTTCCCAAGTGCCATAGAAATGGCTGGGGAGTAGCTGTGCTGCAGATTTCTGGAAAATCCACGGCTTTTCCGTGAGAAATCCGCGGCAAAATCCGCGCATTTTTCGCAGCGTGGGCACATAGCCTAACAAGCACGGATGATCCGGGGCTGACTTTGCTGGAGGTAGGTATCTGCTATTCTAACTCTACTCTCGGGAATATAAATATTTAAGAAGGGGCTATCTAAGCAGTGGACAACCTCTTTAAACTGAATTGTAATTGTAAAAAAAATTGTTGAGCAAAGCCCTAAAATATAAAATATTATAAATATAGAAAAAATCTGGAATATTAGCAGCAGAACATTATCCTTCTTCACTTTGCAGGGAAATGCATTTGTCACTCTATATCTCGCTGACCTCCAAGACCCCATCTTGCCATTTGTATAGATAGAGAAAAATCCGAATGGAAACTACCTGGTTTTCTGAAGGTTTCACTTATCATTAGAATCTTAAGAGCAAACACCCTAATAACGCATTAAGGGTGCCTTCACACTTTAGCGATGCAGCAGCGATCCGACCAGCGATCTGACCTGGTCAGGATCGCTGCTGCATCGCTACATGGTCGCTGGTGAGCTGTCAAACAGGCAAATCTCACCAGCGACCAGTGACCAGCCCCCAGCCAGCAGCGACGTGCAAGCGACACTGCGCTTGCACGGAGCCGGCGTCTGGAAGCTGCGGACACTGGTAACTAAGGTAAACATCGGGTATGGTTACCCGATGTTTACATTAGTTACCAGCGCACACTGCTTAGCTTTGCTCTCCTAGCTACAGTACACATCGGGTTAATTAACCCGATGTGTAATGCAGCTACATGTGTGCAGAGAGCAGGGAGCCGCGCACACTGTTTAGCGCTGGCTCCTTGCTCTCCTAGCTACAGTACACATCGGGTTAATTAACCCGATGTGTAATGCAGCTACATGTGCAGAGAGCCGGAGCCGGCAGCACAGGCAGCGGGAGAGCGGCGGAGGCTGGTAACTAAGGTAAATATCGGGTAACCACCTTGGTTACCCGATGTTTATCTTGGATACAGCCTACCGCAGCTGCCAGACGCCGGCTACTGCTCCCTGCTCGCTTCATTTGTCGCTCTCTCGCTGTCACACACAGCGATCTGTGTGTCACAGTGGGAGAGCGCCTTTGGCGGGCTTTGCACGTTGCAACATCGGTAACAATGTGTTACCGATGCTGCAGCGATAGTCCCGCCCCCGTCGCACGTTCGATATATAGTGAAAGCTGCCGTAGCGATGATTATCGCTACGGCAGCTTTACACGCACATACATGCCGTGCGACGTCCCTCTGGCCGGCGACCCGCCTCCTTCCTTAGGGGGCGGGCCGTGCGGCGTCACAGTGACGTCACACGGCAGGCGGCCAATTGAAGTGGAGGGGCGGAGATGAGCAGGATGTAAACATCCCGCCCACCTCCGTCCTTCTCATTGCAGCCGGGAGGCAGGTAAGGTGAAGTTCCTCGCTCCTGCGGCTTCATACACAGCGATGTGCGCTGCCGCAGGAGCGAGGAACAACATCGTACCTGTCGCTCCCCCGGCATTATGGAAATGTCGGAGGCTGCAGCGATGATACGATGACGACGATTTTGCGCTCGTTCATCGTATCATCTAGGATTTACACACTACGACATCGCAAGTGACGCCGGATGTGCGTCACTTTCGATTTGACCCCACCGACATCGCACCTGCGATGTCGTAGTGTGCAAAGCCCGCCTTTGAAGAAAACGAACCAGGGCTGTGTGTAACGAGCAGCGATCTCGCAGCAGGGGCCAGATCGCTGCTCAGTGTCACACACAGCGAGATCGCTAATGAGGTCACTGCTGCGTCACAAAAAGCGTGACTCAGCAGCGATCTTGGCAGCGAGCTCGCTGTGTGTGAAGCACCCCTTAATCCACACAAGACTTTATCAATAAAGTTTTATCAAAGCTAAGTAACAGGAAATGTCCAAAAGAAAGCAGTTATATAAAAACATGATATACCAAAAAGAGACAAAAACGGCAGATGAGCAATATGTAAAAAAAAAAAAGAAAAAAAAACGCAATGAAAAAACACAAGTAACCTAATTGGTGCACAAATGATGCGGAAATTGTGAAAAATCAAAAACTCACCAAATGGCCATGGTGGGCACTTAATCTAAACATATGTTCACACACTGAGTTTTTGCAGCATTTTTCTGCATTAAAAACACATCACTTGGCAGGAAATATGCTGCATACAGAAGGCGTGTTTTTGATGAATTTTTATTTGCGTTTTTTATCCATTTATGTGAATCATGTACTGTAGATTTGAAGAAAAAAAAAACAGATTGATGGTTAAAATAAGCATACGGCAAGAACGGAAAAGTGAGTTCAGAGGTAAGAATTGGATCCTGAGGATCTGTATCAATTCAGTGATCTACACATTTTTGTAGTTCAGGGAATTTTTTTCATGGCGACAGATACCCTTTAAGGGCTCGTGCGCACGTTGCGTAATTGCATGCATTTACGCTGCATATAGCACTGCAGTGTAAATGCATGCGTCCTGCGTCCCCTGCACAATCTATGTAGATTGTGCATGAGGCGTGCGCACGTTGCTTTTTTGAACGCAGCGATTTGGAGGCCAAAATTTTGACCCAAATCCGTGCGTACAAAAAAGCAGCATGTCAATTAATTTGTGCTCTATGGATGCAGCTCCCACTCTGTCTATGGGAGAGCCAGCATCCCGACCGCATGAATTCGGCATTTATTCTGCTGAAACACTGCATCAATTACGCAGTGTTTCTGCAGTGATTTGAAGCGCACATGAGCTGTCAAATCGCTGCAGAAATTCAGCAGGTACGTCCGCACAAAGCCTTAATGTAAAAATAAAATTAACTTGATTGACGTAGCACTATTGAAGCAATAATATGTACATGTGCGCCAAAAAGGATGTAGGTCTTTCCCATGTAATCATAGACCTATAAAGGGGTACTGCGGAGAGATATAAAATTCTGCTAATGGTCACATCCTTATAAACTACAAAAATGAGATCCATAGTGCAGTTCTAAATCCTCACAATACCTGTAAATCATTGTAATGCTGGAGCTCTTCCTTGGTGCTCCCCCTTCCTTCTGGGATGTTATATCACATAGCAGAGAGCCTGGCCTGCTCCATGCTGTTAGTTAGGCCTCTTTCACACGTACGTGCCTCCGGTACGTGTTTGGCAGTATTCTGATGTACTGGACACACGTACACACATAGACCTAGGTATTCCTATGGTTTTGGACACACGTAAGTATTTGCGAATGGAACGTGTGTCCGTTCTGTACTTACGTGTGTCCGTTCCGTACTTACATGTGTCTGTGTGTTTCTCACGCCGACATGTCCGTTTTCTCTCCGGCATCACGGGTGTCATACGGAACGCAAACGTGTCACACGTAATGCAAACGGACCACACAGATGTGTTCCATGTGACATGCACCGGATAGAAGACATGTGTCTGTGAGAAAAAAAAAACAAAACATTACTCGACTTTTCCAGCCCTGCAGACTCTACCGCTGCTGTCACTTGCTACTGACCGCCGCTCATTATGCTAATTGAATATTCAATTCACTGCGGCCGGAAGCAGCAGCAGCGGGGAGTCGGCAGGACCGGAGACCGAAGAGCAGCACCACGGACAGCGACGCCAGGTACAGGTGAGTAGAAAGTTCCCGTTCTCCATGTCTTATCATGGATAACACATGGAGAACACACGTGTGCCATAAACACGGCTCACGGAGGGCAAAACGCACCTCTGACACGTCTGTGAAAAACGTGCGTGGTTTTTCACAGACATGTGAAGAGAGGCCTAAGAGGCAGACCCCAATATTATCTGCTCTTCCCTGCCGTCCAAGAATAGGAGGCTACTTGCCTGCAGTCCAAGAACAGCAGATATTATCAAGGGTCTGGTTGTCACACTGAATTTCAGGTGCTGTGATGGTGGGGAACAGCACTACAGACATAGTCTTTCTAGTTTATGAGGGCATGGCCATTAGAATAATTTTTTTACCTCTTCGGATTACCCCTTTAAATCTAACATATAAGAAATGCACTTGAGGGTCTATTAGAAGTGTTATCTGATTTTAATCAGAGGCGTAGCTAGGGGGTTCAGCTGAGAGGGGGATGAAACATCTGAGTGGGCCCCTAACCTGGTAGCCATGTGTACAGCTACAGTGGTGCAGTCAAATAGGAGATAGGGGAACATTAGCCGTTACGAAAAATCACTATACAAAGATTAACACTGATATTGCTGCCATACGGTGACCGTATAGTGGTAGATACTAATCCTGCAGAATATATAAGAAGTTACAGTGCAGGTATAGATCATGACTTAGAGCTGATATATTCCTCCTGATGAAGTTGTTCACTTTTGAGTATGACATAATGATAATAATAGGATAGTAAAAAACTGAAAATGCATAAATCGACTCTTAAAAAGTGATCTTTATTAAATGTCATTAAAACCAACACTGTGAGTGAAGCTTATCTAGCGTGCACAGGAAAGGAGAGTACTTACCCTGATGTATTTGTAGCACCCAGGGATATGGGATACTCGATTCCGGGCAGTACAAGTTTTGGGGAAGTCACGGTGGTGGCCGTTACACGGTTCCTTGCCCTGGACCCTTTTTGTAATGGCCATATTTATAGGGGAGAATAAGATAATGTTCACATGTGACGCCACTTGCGGTGTTGCGGCTAAGTGTAGGGAGCTGCCGCTGCAGAATGTTTCTACTGGGGCTGGTGGTATTGGCAGCTAGAATGGTAGACTCTCCGCAAGTAGGGTTTTGCCCCAGAGGGTGTATGGTGCAGTGGGCGTCGGAACAAGGTTGTCCACACAGGTGTTCAGTGCATTCTGGTTTATTCACTGCTGGTAGATGTTGACAGGTTGCAAGAGGCCGGCTAGTTTCGCCTCCAGGTCCCCTTCGTCCCAGTGCCAGTTTGGTTTTCTGGTATCTTCTTCCCCTGCACCTGTCTCTGGTAAGTGGGTCCCCGTCCCCGTGGTATAGAACTGGGGGTCCCCGTTCTGTGGTTTGTCCACTTCTGTCCGCCTGATGGTAGTGTGAACCCTGTGGGTTTGGAGTCTCTGGTACTGTCCCCGGTTCTCCTTTGCTACTGAGTCTTTGGATTCTTTATGATCAGCAAGGTCCTTGATGGTCCCCTTGCTGTGCAGGTGTTAACAGGTCAGCCTGGAGCTCTTTCCTGTCCTAGGGTCTGGTACCCCATTGGTGCGTAGTTTCGGGAGTACTCCACCGTACTCTACCGGCAACCACTTCTCCTGGGTACGAGGTCACCGTAAACCCGAGTCAGGACGTCGCTTCACTCTCCTACTGCTGTTAACTCACTGACTACTCTCCATGGTCTGCCCCTCCCACCTGGTCAACTAGTGGACTGGATTGGCTGCACCTCTAGGCGTCCATCTATTGGTCCCACCCTAGCTGGGTACCATTATATGGGGGATTGTTGGGAAAAAACTGGGACTACTTGGGTTTTTGTTGGTACCGGCACTGGGGTTCTGGGTCCCTAAGGGGATAGGCCCTGCATCCTTGTGGGGATGCAGAACCTTGTAGCACCCTGATGGGCGCTACATATTGCTCCCTCCTGCACACTACCTGACAGCGGGGGTCGGCACCCTGGATATCACTATGGCGCCCCCACTCACCGTCGACTCTCCCTACCTGTCCCTGGAATCCCTGCCAGAAAAGAATGCAAGTGTTTGCAAACTGTGACTCAGTGATAAAAAATAAATAAACAAATGTCAGGTGGAGGTGACAGGAGAACTACTTATCTCTCCTGATGTGTGAAACCATGCCTAATGCCTCAACACGTTTCCCCCGTATCAAGGGTTCCTCAGGAGGACGGTATACAGATGTGGTTGAAAAGTACACGTCCGGAACCCCCACCCAAGGTGCTGGGTGGAGGTCGGCATGACTTTGGCAAGGGGGGAGGTGACCAGTGAGGGAAGGGGTGGTGATTAGTGAACCTTGGGATATGTAAGGTTTAGCCAGGGGGGAGGGATCTTTTGGCCCGCGGTTTTCCCTGGGGATTGTAGTGGGTTAGTTACTAGGGTGGTGAGGGAGAGAGGTGGAGTAGGGGTCACCGGAATTCCACTATGCCAAAGTCATGGGTATATCAACATGGATACAGAATGGCTTGGTGTAAGTGTCGCGGGTGGAGAAGGGTTTTCCTTTGGGAACGCCACTTGCCTGGGGAATCTCTGGCGCTCGGGTCCGGTGCTTCTGCTCCTCGGTGGCTCGAGCACGGGGCCGGACCCGGGGGCTCGAGCAGCGCCTCCTCGCCCATGAGTGAAAAGGGGGAGGTTTGGTGGTGGGATGTCGGTTGTGACGCCACCCACGGGTTTGTGGTGATGATGGGCACCACCGCTGCTGGTGACATGGGTTTCCGGGAGCGATGGCGGGGAGCAGCTGAGGTGTTGGCCCCTCCGTGGGTAGGGGCGGTTGGTCCCGGGGCCCCGGTTGGGGAGAGGTTTGGTTGGATGGATGTTGGTGGGTAGGGGCTAGGTGCAGGTGCCGATGCGGGGAGGCAGCGCGGAAGCAGGGCAGCGATACGGTGCAGCGCTGTGCCGGATGGCACTGGTGTACTCACTCAGGTAGTTAATGACAGAGTCTCTGATAAACCAATCGGCTGGATGGACTGGGCCCGCAGTCGGCTGCGGCGTCTTCACTCTCCCCGGACGGGTTGATGGTGGCTATCTTTCCCTGCACCTGTGTGTAAGTGTTTGACCCCTATGGATTCCCACGGGTGGTCCGCTCCCCAGCTTGTACGTGTCGGGAGAGCCCGTTTTGCCCGCAGGCGCTGGCCCTTGGATCTCTGGCCATTGGCGATGGCTCTTATCCGGACGGGTTGGACTGTTGCCTTCTGACGGGACTTGGGTGGGAATGAACCCCTGAGGTCCAGACCGCAATCAGAGAATTTGACCGTTACGGCGGCTTCCAAGCCTAGTCGGGGTCTGAGTACCCTGCCTTGGTGCTTAGCTTCCCTTCGCTCCCCAGTTCGGTACCGGCGGGCCAACCACGGTCCTACGGTTCGGCAGACGTCCACTAACTCCTGCAGACGGCCACCACCATCTACCGACCTTGCTGATGGTGCCTGGGCTCCGACCCAGACACACACAGTCTCCACTTCACTCCTCAACTCCTGAACTTGACTACTCCTCACTACTTTTCCCGCCTTCAGGCCTGTGAACTCCTCGGTGGGTGGGGCCAACCGCCTGGCTCCGCCCCACCTGGTGTGAACATCAGACCCTGGAGGAGGCAACAAGGGTTTTGTTTGACGGATGTTCCCTACCAGGGAAGGGGGGGTGTGTGTGTGTGTGTGTGTGTGTGGTGTTATTCTGTGACCCCTGGGGTCCAGGGCGTCACATAAGTACTCAATTTAGCACAATGGCTGATGCAGGACGTAGTGCCTTATATTGTTGACACACTAGATGCTGGTGTGCATGTTAGGCATGATACGATGACTTCCAGTAATGTAAGGCCATCTCATTCAGTCCAATCCAGTGGTGACCAGTCACGTAGGACCTTATGAAAGAAAAGGATCTGCCCAGCTGAGAACTCAAGAAGAGTGCAGCGGCACTTGGAGTGGTCGTTGTACGGGATCACAGCAATAGTCTGGGTGCAGAGTTTACACACAGCATAAGACTGACCCGTGTAGCCCTGCATCAGGAAGATAAAGGTTCACCACATCTGTTCTGCCTCTGTACCGTTCAAAAGTAAATTGCTGTCACCAGAAAGCGCTACATATGTGCTTCTGTATTATGCAGAAGACAGCTTCAAGTATAATATCTGTTACCCTTTGTCCCAAAGTTTATTCTTAAGTAAAGAGAACTTTGTTTTTATCAACTTGTCTAGCTTCCTCATCTTCAAGATAAAGGGGTCTGGCGCTACTCCCAACGCAGCAGGGCTGCAACTGAAGGTGTCGACACCAGCAACAGTACCCAGTGGCGTGACTAGAGTTTGATGGGCCCCGGTGCAAAGTTCAGACCTGGGCCTCCCCTCATTATACACCGACACTTTGGGTACGGGATAATGACACTGACACTCGGGGTACAGGATAATGATGCTGACACTTGGCTCTTACCCACAGCACCCAGATTTCCTATGATCTGAAATCCCTCTATCAGCACCCAGCTTTCTTATGTTCTGATATCCATCTTGTCCTCGGCACCCAGCTTCCCCATGCTCTGCTATACATCTTTCCCTCAGCACCCAGCTTTCCCCATAGAAGAGCATGGGAAAGCTGGGTGCTGAGAGAAGATGTATAGTAGAGCATGGGAAAGCTGGGTGCTGAGGGAAAGAGCCTTTTTACCTCAGCACAAAACGTTCCCATCCCGATTGTATCTTTGTCCCCCCTTGTACTGTATGTATTATAACGCAACTCTATAAAACTTCATATTGCATTATGCAGGCCCATACTCCTCCATGCATAATGCACCCCTATATTCCATGTATAAGGTGTCCTTCATTTTGTATTATGCAGCCCACCCCAGACCTCCATATATAATAATGCAACCAGCCTCCCCAGGCCTCCATGTATAATATAGCAGCCAGCCTCTCCAGACCTCTATCTATAATAATACAGCCAGCCTCCCCAGTCCTCCATGTATAATAATACAGCCATCCTCCCCAGACATCCATGTATAAAATAGCAGCCAGCCTCTCCAGGCCTCCATGTATAATATAGCAGCCATCCTCCCAAGGCCTCCATGTATAACATAGCAGCCTCCCCAGGCCTTCATATATAATCATGCAGCCAGCCTCCCCAGGCCTCCATGTATAATCATGCACCCAGCCTCCCCAGGCCTCCATGTATAATAATGCACCCAGGCCTCCATGTACAATAATGCAGCCAGCCTCCCCAGACCTCCATGTATAATAATGCAGCCAGCCTCCCCAGACCTCCATCTATAATAATACAGCCAGCCTCCCCAGTCCTCCATGTATAATAATGCTTGCAGCCTCCCCAGTCCTCCATGTATAATCATACAGCCATCCTCCCCAGACATCCATGTATAAAATAGCAGCCAGCCTCTCCAGGCCTCCATGTATAATATAGCAGCCAGCCTCCCAAGGCCTCCATGTATAATATAGCAGCCTTCCCAAGCCTTCATGTATAATCATGCAGCCAGCCACCCCAGGCCTCCATGTATAATCATGATAAGCATAATGTAGAAGCAGAGATTCTAATTCCAACAATGTGTCACTTACTGTGCTGCTTGCTGTCATTTTGATAAAATCACACTTTTATCCGCTGCTGATCTAGCAGTTCTCTGAATGCTGAGCTCAGGAATGTAGATGCTGTGGACAAGTAGCACATTAGGGTCTTATCAGATTAAAAACTGAAATATAAATTTAGGTAAACTCACCTATAGGGGTTATGCCAGTCACAACTCCTAAAATGACGTAGTATCAAGGTGAAACACCTGAAACAGCTGCAGCCCCAAAGTATTCAGAAAGAAAATGATGAAGGAAACCGGGTGTCACACCGCTCTTGTCACCATTTAAGACCGAATAAATTATTCCGTGTCTTTATTGAGGTAGCTAAGTACAGGTCAACGTTTCAGAGGATGCAGTCCCCTTCCTCAGGACATATAGCAATGATAAGAATAATCAGTTATTAGGAGAGATACGTCAATATAAATACCCCTGGGAATTGACGTCATGGGACCTCCCTACATTTCAAATGTTGGCGGGATTCTTATCAGTACAGCAACGGTGATAACAAACAAGTAAGAAAACTAATACATGATTATTCTTGTCATAGCTATATGCCCTGAGGAAGGGGGCTGTGTCCTCCGAAATGTGTTGACCTCTACTTAGCTACCTCAATAAAGACATGGAAAAATGTATTCAGTCTTTAATGGTGACAAGCGCAGCGTGACACCTGGTTTCCTTCATCTTTATCCTTCTGAATGGTGAGCTCTGTATAGCCCCGCCCACACGACTGATTACCAGCTCTCTGCCCATGTATGGGGTTATGCAGAGCTCATGAATATGCATGACTACCTGGCAGCAGGTTTTACTTTGTGCCTTTTAAGGCTGGAAACACATCTATGCGAGTAAAATCGGTCCGAGTTGGCTGAAAAAAACTCGGCTGATTTTAGTCCACGTTAGGTCAGAGTGCAATGCAACTGCACTGCGATCCTGAGATTTTTCTCATGATTGCAGTGCGTGTGTGATCTGTGTGTGATCCTTTTTTTTTTCTCAGCAGCTGTCATCTGCCATTCAGCTCTGCTACATGGCCGCTGACAGCAGCCACAGACAGCCATGTAGCAGAGCTGAATGGCAGATGACAGCAGACACAGACAGAGCCGCACAATCAGAATGAACTCAGGTGACCTTCACCCGACTTCATTGTCATGCCACGGCTCTGTCTGTGTCGCGTCCTGATTAGCGTTCACCCGTGAAGGACTCACCGGTGACCGCTAATCCCCTGAGTGACTGAATTGAGCAGCGCGATTAGCGCTGCCGTCACTCAGGTTACCCGCGGCCAGCTGGATCCTCCCCCCGTGACCGCAACTCACCTGTGACTTCATCGCTGTCACTCGGGCGACTTGCTGTCACTGTTGGAGGATTCAGCAGTGGCCATGAGTTACCTGACTGACATCAGCTGATCGCGCTTCTCACCTCAGTTGCTGCGTGGAGCTGTCAGGAACAGCAGTGTCTTCTGCAGCTCCTGTCACCCTCATGTAGTAGAGCTGGAAGCGACGCGGGACCTCCGTGGATTATGTCGGACAAGGATGTGTTTTTTGCCTACTTAATAAAGTGGTGAACGAGGGTCTTTGTTATTGTTTATTATGTCAAATAAAGGATTTTTTCACTGTGTGTGTTTATTAACTTTAATTTACAGGTTAATCATTGGGGGTGTCTCATAGACGCCTGCAATGATTAATCTAGGACTTAGTGGCAGCTATGGGCTGCCATTAACGCCTTATTACCTCGATTGCCAACGCACCAGGGCAAATCGGGAAGAGCCGGGTACAGTCCCAGAACTGTCGCAAATAATGTATGCGGCAATTCTGGGCGGTTGCTGACTGATATTGTTAGGCTGGGGGGCTCCCCATAATGTGGAGCTCCCCATCCTGAGAATACCAGCCTTCAGCCGTGTGGCTTTACCCTAGCTGGTATTAAAATTGGGGGGGACCGCACACCGTTTTTTTAAATTATTTATTTATTTATTTTACTGCTCAGCATAGACATGCCCACCGGCTGCTGTGAATGGTTGCACTGAGACAGCTGTCACACAGCGTGGGGGCATGTCTGACTACAACCAATCATAGGTGCCGGTGGGCGGGTAAAGCAGGGAATAGGAGATTGAATAATGAGCGGACGGCTTTTTCAAAAGAGGAGAAGCCGCCGGAGCAGTGTGAACGCCGTGCAGTGCCACGCTGGTGATCGGGGATCGGTGAGTATGAGAGAGGGGGGAGAGGGATAGACCGACATGGACAGAGAGAGAGGAACAGAGATAGTGACCGACCGACAGACCGACCGACAGAGAGAGAATAGAGAGCGAGAGGGAGATACCGACTGACAGAGAATAGTGATTGACAGACATTGTGAGACATCACTCGTTTCGAGTGTTTTAGGAAACATGCGAGAAATGTATTTAGAAAATCGGATGTCACTAGGATGGTGTGAGTGCCGTCCCGTGACATCCGATTTTTTTACACGCTCCCATAGACTTGCATTGAAGAGACTCGCAGTAGAAACTCACAAAAAAGCAGCATGCTGCGATTTTTTTTCTCAGTCCGATTTGGACTGAGAAAAAAATCGCAAATGAGAGCTGAATCATTCACTAACATGTGTCCGATTCCAATGCGAGATTTTCTTGCATTGCTCTACTGCGAGAAACTCGCAAGTGAGAAGCAGCCCTAAATGTGTTGCCTGTAGGGTTTTTTCCCTATGTTCATCATTGTTTAGGGTTTCCAGGAGGTTACATCTGATTCATCAATTGCCTTTTTTATAGCATTTTTTTAGTACAAATCAGTACTTCTGGTGTAATTTTCTATACATTTGAAATTTTTTGCACAAATTTGGCAATATTTTACCGAAACGTATGACTTTCTAATCTAAAAGGATAAAATGACAAAATGACAAAATTAAGAATGTTTTTTATTTTATGCAAATTTTGAAGAATGTGGCGCAAAAAAGAATTAATTAATAAAACAAGGCAAATAAAGAAGTGACTTAAAAAATGCTAATTATAATCAGGTCCTTTATCATATGTTTTCTGTACTTCAGCTATAATGTAAGAAATCAGTGGGAAATAAAAACTAACTCAGCAGATCATACAAGATCAACATATGGTAAACAACCCAATTGTAATGTCAGATTTGCAATTTTATAAAAAATACTTCTGATGAGAATAGTTTGAGATATACTATATTTGGATCTTTAAGAAGTGAGTTCCCTGTGTAATCGCTATGTCTGCTTTAGCATTGTATACATTCCCATTTTAAGCTTCTATAAACAAGCAGGGGTCAAATGGTCAGACACAGCTGCGATCTTCAACAGCAATCCTGAAATATGGCTGATGTTATTTTCAGACAAGAAGTGGCTGAAATCGGCTAAACAAAGCAAAATCCCAAAATTAGTTTTTATAATCAGGATTAAAAAATGTGACAATATATTTGCAGGTAGTTTACTGTTTTGTGATAAAATGTAGTGAAAGTTTTATTTTTATGAAATATTTTGTAAAGCAAAACATCATGAAAACAATAAAACAATAAAATAAAAGTGAAGTTTGATAAAAAAAAATGCAATGAAAACAAAAATGTATAGTATTAAGTGGCTTTTCCATGTTATAAAGTGATGACACCAGTCACTAGAACATGCCACCAGTTTATGATCAGTGTCAGCCAACCACTTGGAACCCTACAAATCCAGGGAATACAAGGATACAGGGTTTACTTTTGTCGCGGTAATTACCGCCGGCTGCTGCAGTGAGCCTGCGGTGATCCCTGATAATTTGAACAGCAGACATGTGGGGCTAACAGGCGTGGGTGGATCCACGATCCACGCACACCTGCTTACCACGTAGATTGTGCTGTCAAAATGTGACAGCATGATTTAAATAGCCGTGGCGGGGATCGCGCCGTTCCCTGCAACCCGTGACATGATCCCAGAGAACCAATGATTGTCATGGTAGCAATGGGTCATCTGATGACCCCTGTCACGATCATGCCGTACCTCCTTTAAGAGCTGACAGAGCGGTGGCTCTTAAAGAAACAGTACATTTTTGCTGATAAGAGCTGTGCAGCTCTCATCAACAGAAATGCACAAGCGATCAGACTGCTGATACAGAAAGTCCCCTAGGGGCAGGGGTTGGATTCAGCAGGTTCTGTCCGGTTCGGGCGAACCGGTTGTTAAAATAGCAGCCGGCTCCCTGAACCGGCAATAAACGGCTCCGGCGATACGGTTCTTTGTATTCCTTTGTGTTAGCAACCCATGACGTACTGGATACATCATGACTCCCTGGTACTTAAGGACCCATGACGTCCCCAGTATGTCGTGGCGAAATGGCGTCCCCGGTGCCCCGGCGACTGCGATCGGTTTGCAAAAAACAAAGATTTGAGGAGGAAGGGACCTCTGCCTGACCTTAGGAGGGATGGTGCCTCCTTCCCAGACCTACAGAGTCTGTGATTGGCTGACGAACGCCGCTTAGCCAATCACAGCCACTCTAATGTTTGAACCATTGACAATGGCTAAAACATTGTAATCCAGCCATGATCAGTGCAGCTATAGCACTGATCATTGGCTGGAGCTGGGTGACCCCCTGTTTCACCCTCCCCCAGCTCTGATTGGAGAGACCGGCCTTGTGACCGCTCTCTCCAATCACCGTGGATCTGGGGCCAGTGACCGCTCCCCTCAATTTCACTCCATTCGCGGACGCCAAGGAGAGCGATCCCTTTGCGTGCCCCATCAGTAAATTATAGCCACTGCCCATGATCCACCGCTGCCCCCGATCAGCCACCGCCACTGCTGCCTTTTAGCCGCCACAGCCACTGCCCCCTTTCAGCCGCCACCACTGCCCCCTTTAAGCCGCCACTGCCCCTTTTCAGCCACCGTCACCACTGCCCCTTACAGCCGCCACTGCCGCCTTTCAGCCGCCGCCCCCTTTTAGCTACCACCGCCGCCCCCTTTTAGTCACCACCGCCGCTCACTTTCAGCCGCCCTTTCAGCTGCCGCCACTGCCCTTTTTCAGTCGCCATGGCCCTCTTTCAGCCACTACTGCCGCCTTTCAGCCACCACCCTCTTTCAGCTGCCGCCACCGCCACTACCACCTTTCAGCTGCCTCTGCCACTGCCCCCTTTCAACCGCGGCCACTGCCGTTTTTCAGCCACCGCCCCTGCCCCATTTCAGTCGCCGCCACCACTGCCCCTTTCAGCTGACGCTACCGCCACTGCCATCTTTCAGCCGCCGCCACTGCCGCCTTTCAGCTACCGCTGCCACTGCCCCCTTTCAACCGACGCCACCGCCACTGCCATCTTTCAGCCACTGCCGCCTTTCAACCACCACCACTGCCCCTTTTCAGCCACCACTACTCCCTTTCAGCTGCCACTGCCCCCTTTTAGCTGCCGCCACCACTTTCAGCCACAGCCACTGCTGCCTTTCAACCGCCACCACTGCCCCCTTTCAGCCGCCGCCACTGCCCCCTTTCAGCCACCACTACCCCCTTTTAGCCAACGCTTCCACTGCCCCCTTTCAGCTGCCACTACCCCCTTTCAGCCGCAGCCGCCACTGCCCCCTTTCAGCCACCTCTACTGCCGCCTTTCAGCCACTGCAGTCACTGCCCCTGATCCGCCACCACCCTCCTCTATCTGCTGCCCCCCCTCCATCCACCACCGCTGTCCCCCAACAGCCGCTGCCCCCTCCCCGATCTGCTGCCCGCTCTCTCCCATCCTCTTCATCTGCTGCCCCCTCTCCACCCTCCCCGATCTGTTGCCTTCTTCATCTGCTGCTCCCTCTCCCACCTCTCACCCTCCCCGATCTGTTGCCTCCTTCATCTGCTACCTTCTTCATCTGCGGTGATCTGCTGCCTAGATCCATCCTGTAAGGTAGCAATCCCCAATCTCACATTCCACTCCCCTTCCCCCCTCCCCACTCTCCCCCCCATCTTCCGTCGATCCTCCATCCGCTGCGCCCTCTCCCATCCTCCGCCTCTCCTCCATCTGCTCCGCCCTCTCCCATCCTCTGCCGCTGCTCCATCTGCTCCGCCCTCTCCCATCCTCCGCCGCTCCTCCATCCATTGCGCCCTCTCCCATCTTCCGCCTCTCCTCCATCTGCTGCGCCCTCTCCCATCCTCCGCCTCTCCTCCATCTGCTCCGCCCTCTCCCATCCTCCGACGCTCCTCCATCTGCTGCGCCCTCTCCCATCCTCCCCTGCTCCTCCTCCATCCATTGCGCCCTCTCCCATCCTCCGCCTCTCCTCCATCCGCTGCGCCCTTTCCCATCCTCCGCCTCTCCTCCATCTGCTCTGCCCTCTCCCATCCTCCGACCCTCCTCCATCTGCTCCCCCCTCTCCCATCCTCCGCCGCTCCTCCATCCGCTGCGTCCTCTCCCATTCTCCGCTGCTCCTCTATCCATCTCCGCCCTCTCCTATCTGCCGCCGCCACTCCATCCACCACCTCTCCCAGCCGCCGCCTCCCTCTCCCATCCGCAGCCGCCCCTACATCCACCACCCTCTCCCATTCTCCGCCGCCCCTACATCCACCACCCTCTCCAAGCCGCCCTCTCCCATCTGCAGCCGCACTTACATCTGCCACTCTCTCGCAGCCGCCGCCCTCTCCGATCCACCGCCGCCCCTCCATCTGCCACTCTCTCCCAGCTGCCGCTGCCCTCTCACATCCACTGATGCTCCCCCCCATCTGTTGGTCCCCTTTATCTGCTGCTGCCCTATCAATCTGCCTCCATCTCTCCTGTGATCCTGCTGCTGTTCTGATCCATCCCGTAAGTATTGTTCGTGGCTCTTTTCTAACTATCCCTAATCCCACTTCCCACTCCCTCTCCACCCCACTTTCCGCTGTTTGCCACCAAGCGCTGATCAGCTACGTGATCGGCTGAACAGGTACGTAATTGCTTGAGTTTTTTCTTTTTTTTGTGTACCCCAATCAAAAAAAAAAGACAAAACTTGATCAATTAGTTACCTGATCAGCAAGCGTCCTGCAGCCATGCTCGACTTTGGACAGGACTTCTTTTTTCATCCCACCTAGTCCCCCCCTTTTTGCAGCACATCTGTGCGTGCGTCCTGATTTTTATTTATGCCTTGGGGGGTCTACGTACTTTCAAAAATGGGGTCACATGTGGGGGAGCTCCACTGTTTCGGCACTCTAGGGGTTTTCCAAATGCAACATGGTGCAGCTAACGATTCCAGCTAATTTTCCATTCAAAAAGTCAAATGACACGCCTTCCCTTCCGATTCCCGCCATGCGTCCAAACAGTGGTTTTTCGCCACATATGAGGTATCTGCGTGCTTAGAAGAAATTGCCCAACAAATTCTGAGGTCCATATAATCCTGCTACCCTTGTGAAAATGCAATATTTGAGGCTAAATTAACATTTTGGTTGCAAAAAGAAAAATGTTCATTTTTTCAAGGGTTAACAATCTTCTTGAATGTGGTTTTGAGTTGCCTGAGGGGTGCCGTTTTTGGAATAGTGTCACTTTTGGGTATTTTGTGTCATGTAGACCTCTCAAAGTCACTCCAAATATGATGTGGTCCCCCCCCAAAAAAAGTGGCTTTGTAAATTTTGTTGTAAAAATGAGAAATTGCTCATAAACTTTGAACCCCTATAACTTCCTTATAATTATTTTTTTTTTTTTTTTAAATTGTGCTGATGTAAAGTAGACATGTGGGAAATGTTATTTATTAATTATTTTGTGTCGTATCTCTCGCTGGTTTATGAGCATAAAAATTCAAATTGCATAATTTTCAAAATTTTAGCCAAATTTCCGATTTTTTTTCACAAATAAACACAAAAAATATTGTCCCACCAACATGAAGCCCAATATGTCATGAAAAAATAATCTCAGAATCACTGAGATCCGTTGAAGCGTTCCAGAGTTATAACCTCATAAAATAGCACTAGTCAGAATTGCAAAAAATGGCCAGGTCAAGTGCGTCAAAATGGGTATGGCTATCAAAATGGGTGTGGTTACAGAATGGGTGTGGTTTTCAAATGGGCGGTTTTTACAAAGAACCTGTTGTTAAAAATTTGAATCCCACCCCTGTCTAAGGGGACTAGTAAAATAAATAAAAAATATTTTAAACATTTTTTAAAAAATATGAAAAAAATGAAAAACGTAAAAGTTCAATTCACCTCCTATTTGCCCCATTGAAAATAAAACAGTTAAGAAAATAAAACATATACACATATTTGGTATCGCCACATTCAGAAATGCCCAGTCTCTCAAATATAAAATCAATCTGATCGGTACATGGCATGACAAGAAAAAAATTCCAAACGCCAAACTTGTTTTTTTAGTCGCCGCAAAATGTTTTTAAAATGCAATTACAGGCAATCAAAATGTAGCATCCATACAAAAATGGAATAATTAAAAACACCAGCTCGTGACGCAAAACATAAGCCATCACTGAGCCCCAGATCCCGAAAATGAGAACCCCAGGGGTTTCAGAAAATGGCGAAAAAAGTGCAATTCTTTTTTTTTGGACAAACCTCTGAATTTTGTTTAACCCCTTAGATAAAAGTAAAAGTATACATGTTTGGTATCTATAAACTCGTATCGACCTGAGGCATCATACTCACACATTTGAAATCTCACCACACTTGGAATTTTTTCCCATTTTCCAGTACACTATATGGTAAAACTAATGGTTTCATTCAAAAGTACAACTCGTAAAAAAAAAAAAAAGATCATATGGTAAGATTGATGGTAAAAAAAAAGAGTTACGGGTCTCGGAGAAGGGGAGCAAAAGACCGAAAACAAAAAACGAAAATTGCCCGGGGGTGAAGGTTAAAGAGAAACTAAACTTTCTTACTGATTTCCATATTTAACCGGCAGTTGAATTGTGGGGATTAGACATTACTGCTGTATTTGGCCTTCTCCTCACAACCTACTACTTCCTCCTCCTAAACTCTTCTGTCTCTCCTACACTTCCTTTCTCCGACTGCTCACTAGCCACATTCCCCAGGTCACTTTCTCCTCCCCCAGGTCTGGTCTCTTACTCCCAGTTAACGGCTTGTTATCTAACAGTGCCCAGCCCTGTCATCTGGCTAGGTGAGGCTCCCATCTGGGTATAGCGAGTGTAAATGTCCTGGTGTGCTAGTATGTGTGTAGTGGCTGGCACCGTCATGTAGGACTCGAGCTGTTGCCTTGTTGTTACCTTATTTTTGTGACACCTGGTTACCGCAGGAGCATCACATTCCCCCTTGGTTAAATCCAGCACATCCGCAGACTGTTATTCAAACAGGTCATACTGCAGTTTTTTACATGCAAACATTTGCAACATTTCTTCCCTTGCGGGAGACACATTTCCTTGAACGTTGCAACCTGGTTGCACCTTATTTACCACTTGCCACCCAGAGTCTCTGGCACCACTGCTTAGTGGTTTTCCCCCCAAAGTCCCTGGTGTCCTTTTGTTCCTGGATGAGCAACAAGGTATTAAAGTCCTGGGAGAGCATCACCGGTTCCTGTTGTGATGGGGTCCTGGCCTGGTCCGCCACGGAATCTTCCTGCACCTGCCACCCTCCTGGGAACAGTCCTGTACAGCAGGCTGCAGGTTTAACCAGGTTTAGCACACAATAGTGCAACTTGTTACATTGAAAATTTGTGTCACTTCCAGTCCTGTGACTTAGGTCCATGTTTACTGGTTAATTTTTTCAAGGCATTTCAATGCATTTGGCAAATTTACATTTGATAACTATTGTATGCAATCACATATTCATTCTTTATACCCATTCACCTAGTTGGGTGTCTACCAATGTTGCTGCGACTGGACCTACACAAGATGGGTTTCCCACTAATGTTTGTGTTCTGAATGCGTCTATGTACAATGGGTAGGCTAGGTAATTGTCTACTTGTTCTGGGTATTACCACAGGATTGGCAGAAACTTCGCTCACAGATTCTGTAGAGTCTGGAACATTCTCTTCTGCTTCTTCTGGTGCTTCTGCCTTGCTGTGGAAACGTAAGCACTGGTACCACTATTGCTCCATAATACTGAGGCCTATCTGCTGGAAGGTCACCTAATACCATGTGGATCACTTTCTTCTGTTCAACTGGTACAGATGGACATGGAGTCTTCTCTGTGAACTTCCACTGTTCTGGACACTTCTTAAGATGGTCTGTGGAAACTGTTGTTGTAGTTTTTCCTTCGTCCTTACTAATGACGCAAGTTTTTCTGTTGTAAAAGTTTGAAGGTTGTACTGTATAAGGGTTCTGCTTCCCATTGGTCATCCAGCTTATGAGTTCTCCTTTTTCTCTTCAAACAACTTGTCCAGGGGATAAAGACATTGCAGGAGCATTGTTATTGTAGTTCTCTTCTTGCCTTGCTCTGCTGTGGTTCAAACTTCTTTCCACACACTCTTGGACGCATCTGTATTGTTCTTGACATGCAGAATCCCAATCAGCATTTGGTGCATCAGTACTTGAAGGTTCAATTCCCATTTCCAGATCAATTGGCAATTTTCCTGGTCTTGCCCTCATGAGATAGGCTGGTGTGCAATTGGTAGAGCTCACAGGGATGTTATTATGGATATCCACAAGATCAGGCAGTTTCTCAGGCCACAAAGCTCTCTCTTCTGGTGGTAAGGTTTTCAGCAACTCAATGACAACCTCATTCATTCTCTCGCACATACCATTTGTCTGAGGATAATATGGGGTTGTTCGTATCTTCGTACAACCGTATAGATGACAGAACTCCTGGAAGATTTCTGCTTTGAAAGCTGTTCCTTGATCCGTCAATACCTGTTCAGGGTAGCCATGAGGTCTGCAAAAGTAGGTTTGGAATGTTTTTGCAGCTGTTTGTGCAGTCAGGTCTTTCATTGGTACTGCCATAAGGAACCTGGAGTAATGGTCTACCATGGTTAGAGCATTAGTGTAACCACTTCGGCTTGGTGTCAATTTGACATGATCTAAGGCCACCAGTTCCAATGGTTCCTTGGTAATGAACGGCTGTAATGGTGCTTTCTGGCTACCACGGTCTCTTCTTCTCAAGCTGCAGGGTCCACAATTTCTACACAAATCTTGCATGATTCTCCTCATTCAAACCCAATAAAACCTGTCACGCAGGAGTACTTCAAGCTTCTTCCACCTGAAGTGTCTAGTTCTGTTATGGCACGCTTCCAACACCATTGGGACATCTCTCTTCGGCACTACTATCTGGTACACAAATTCCTGGGTTTTTGGGTTGATGAAACGTCTGCACAGCTTTTCCTGATGATGAAACAGCCGACCTCTCTCTTTCCACAGTTGTTGTGCTTCTTGAGGTGCATCTGTGGCGCCCTGGACAAGCCAGGTCGTCACAGAACTACACCAACACACCCCACACCCCGGTTAGGCACACCGAAGCCAAACACAAAATCCTTGCTGCCTTCCTCCAGGGGCTGATGTACACACCAGGGGGTGGGCCAGGCAGTTGGTCCCACCCACCGAGGAGTTCACAGTCCTGGAGGCGGGAAAAGTAGGCAGATTAGAGTTGAGTTTTGAAGTTTGAGGAGTGAGGAAGTAAAGTGGTAGAGGAGCAGTCTGACGGCGTCCGGGTGTGTGGCCCGGACGGTACAGCAAGGTTGGCAGATGGTGGTGACCGTCTGCAGGAGAGGATAATTGGAGCAAACCGTAAGGACCGTGGACGGGCGGTGGCCCGGCGGTACCGGATCGGAGAGCAAAGAGAAGCCAGCACCATCCGGCAGGGCTTACGGACCCCGACCAGGCTAGGAGTCGCCGTAAAACTGGTCAAATCCGTTAGCGAAGGGAACCTCCGGGGTTTCCCAGCAGTCAAGACCCGATTGAAGGCAATAGCTCACACCGTAGAGGGAAACACAGTCACCGCCAAGGCTACAGTTCCCAGGGCCAGAGTCTGCGGGCAAAAAGGGCTCCTTCAGCATCCATCCAAGCTGGGGAGCGGGTTACCGGTGGGAAGCCATTGGAACCGTAACACAACACAGGTGCAGGGAAAGGCAGTCACCATCAACCTGCCGGGAGGAGAAACACAGCAGCCGTCTGTGGGACCCGTCCATCCAGCCGTTTGTTTTACCGGAGACTTTGCATTGATCATTGGCTGAGTGAGTACCACCGTGCTGTGCGGCACAGCGCTGCCCCCGCGACCCTGCACCTCACCAGGCCCCGTAACCCGCCTGCCATCCATCCCTACCTCCCTCACCGGGCCCCGGGACAACCAACCCCCCTACCCACGGAGGGAAGAACCAACATCCAAGCTGCTCCCTGTCATCGCTCCCGGGATCCCCGTCCAGAGCAGCGGTGGTGTCACCAATCTCACCACGAACCGTGGGTGGCGTCACGGACAATATCCCTAACTGAATAGGATAACTGAAGTGAGCACTAATATATATATATGAGTGCAAGCCAAAAATACATACTATATATAAGAATAAGGCTGCACATCAAACTTAGATAATGGTATAATGCCTCAAGCATATGGAAAAATATTGGAATATACAATGAAAAATGCTACTTGCTAATTTGAACATGTGAATAATGAATTGCATACCTGCTATGAATATTAGGAAAAAGGAGATATTTAGCAATCGCATTGATCAATGTAACTGAGCCCCAAAGCCTCGTCAAGGCATATCTCTATATTGGGGTCCCTAGCTCTGTGACCCTAACTGTGTGTCATCTCATTGCAATTAAAAACTGCTATGGGTGGAGAGGGGTAACTAAGGACTTTCTTATATAGGAGATGGAAAAAACATGGCCGAAAGGGGCGGAGCTGTGTTCACATTCAGAAAAAAAACTACATTGAACTGAATAGGATAACTGAAGTGAGCACTAATATATATATATGAGTGCAAGCCAAAAATACATACTATATATAAGAATAAGGCTGCACATCAAACTTAGATAATGGTATAATGCCTCAAGCATATGGAAAAATATTGGAATATACAATGAAAAATGCTACTTGCTAATTTGAACATGTGAATAATGAATTGCATACCTGCTATGAATATTAGGAAAAAGGAGATATTTAGCAATCGCATTGATCAATGTAACTGAGCCCCAAAGCCTCGTCAAGGCATATCTCTATATTGGGGTCCCTAGCTCTGTGACCCTAACTGTGTGTCATCTCATTGCAATTAAAAACTGCTATGGGTGGAGAGGGGTAACTAAGGACTTTCTTATATAGGAGATGGAAAAAACATGGCCGAAAGGGGCGGAGCTGTGTTCACATTCAGAAAAAAAACTACATTGAACTGAATAGGATAACTGAAGTGAGCACTAATATATATATATGAGTGCAAGCCAAAAATACATACTATATATAAGAATAAGGCTGCACATCAAACTTAGATAATGGTATAATGCCTCAAGCATATGGAAAAATATTGGAATATACAATGAAAAATGCTACTTGCTAATTTGAACATGTGAATAATGAATTGCATACCTGCTATGAATATTAGGAAAAAGGAGATATTTAGCAATCGCATTGATCAATGTAACTGAGCCCCAAAGCCTCGTCAAGGCATATCTCTATATTGGGGTCCCTAGCTCTGTGACCCTAACTGTGTGTCATCTCATTGCAATTAAAAACTGCTATGGGTGGAGAGGGGTAACTAAGGACTTTCTTATATAGGAGATGGAAAAAACATGGCCGAAAGGGGCGGAGCTGTGTTCACATTCAGAAAAAAAACTACATTGAACTGAATAGGATAACTGAAGTGAGCACTAATATATATATATGAGTGCAAGCCAAAAATACATACTATATATAAGAATAAGGCTGCACATCAAACTTAGATAATGGTATAATGCCTCAAGCATATGGAAAAATATTGGAATATACAATGAAAAATGCTACTTGCTAATTTGAACATGTGAATAATGAATTGCATACCTGCTATGAATATTAGGAAAAAGGAGATATTTAGCAATCGCATTGATCAATGTAACTGAGCCCCAAAGCCTCGTCAAGGCATATCTCTATATTGGGGTCCCTAGCTCTGTGACCCTAACTGTGTGTCATCTCATTGCAATTAAAAACTGCTATGGGTGGAGAGGGGTAACTAAGGACTTTCTTATATAGGAGATGGAAAAAACATGGCCGAAAGGGGCGGAGCTGTGTTCACATTCAGAAAAAAAACTACATTGAACTGAATAGGATAACTGAAGTGAGCACTAATATATATATATGAGTGCAAGCCAAAAATACATACTATATATAAGAATAAGGCTGCACATCAAACTTAGATAATGGTATAATGCCTCAAGCATATGGAAAAATATTGGAATATACAATGAAAAATGCTACTTGCTAATTTGAACATGTGAATAATGAATTGCATACCTGCTATGAATATTAGGAAAAAGGAGATATTTAGCAATCGCATTGATCAATGTAACTGAGCCCCAAAGCCTCGTCAAGGCATATCTCTATATTGGGGTCCCTAGCTCTGTGACCCTAACTGTGTGTCATCTCATTGCAATTAAAAACTGCTATGGGTGGAGAGGGGTAACTAAGGACTTTCTTATATAGGAGATGGAAAAAACATGGCCGAAAGGGGCGGAGCTGTGTTCACATTCAGAAAAAAAACTACATTGAACTGAATAGGATAACTGAAGTGAGCACTAATATATATATATGAGTGCAAGCCAAAAATACATACTATATATAAGAATAAGGCTGCACATCAAACTTAGATAATGGTATAATGCCTCAAGCATATGGAAAAATATTGGAATATACAATGAAAAATGCTACTTGCTAATTTGAACATGTGAATAATGAATTGCATACCTGCTATGAATATTAGGAAAAAGGAGATATTTAGCAATCGCATTGATCAATGTAACTGAGCCCCAAAGCCTCGTCAAGGCATATCTCTATATTGGGGTCCCTAGCTCTGTGACCCTAACTGTGTGTCATCTCATTGCAATTAAAAACTGCTATGGGTGGAGAGGGGTAACTAAGGACTTTCTTATATAGGAGATGGAAAAAACATGGCCGAAAGGGGCGGAGCTGTGTTCACATTCAGAAAAAAAACTACATTGAACTGAATAGGATAACTGAAGTGAGCACTAATATATATATATGAGTGCAAGCCAAAAATACATACTATATATAAGAATAAGGCTGCACATCAAACTTAGATAATGGTATAATGCCTCAAGCATATGGAAAAATATTGGAATATACAATGAAAAATGCTACTTGCTAATTTGAACATGTGAATAATGAATTGCATACCTGCTATGAATATTAGGAAAAAGGAGATATTTAGCAATCGCATTGATCAATGTAACTGAGCCCCAAAGCCTCGTCAAGGCATATCTCTATATTGGGGTCCCTAGCTCTGTGACCCTAACTGTGTGTCATCTCATTGCAATTAAAAACTGCTATGGGTGGAGAGGGGTAACTAAGGACTTTCTTATATAGGAGATGGAAAAAACATGGCCGAAAGGGGCGGAGCTGTGTTCACATTCAGAAAAAAAACTACATTGAACTGAATAGGATAACTGAAGTGAGCACTAATATATATATATGAGTGCAAGCCAAAAATACATACTATATATAAGAATAAGGCTGCACATCAAACTTAGATAATGGTATAATGCCTCAAGCATATGGAAAAATATTGGAATATACAATGAAAAATGCTACTTGCTAATTTGAACATGTGAATAATGAATTGCATACCTGCTATGAATATTAGGAAAAAGGAGATATTTAGCAATCGCATTGATCAATGTAACTGAGCCCCAAAGCCTCGTCAAGGCATATCTCTATATTGGGGTCCCTAGCTCTGTGACCCTAACTGTGTGTCATCTCATTGCAATTAAAAACTGCTATGGGTGGAGAGGGGTAACTAAGGACTTTCTTATATAGGAGATGGAAAAAACATGGCCGAAAGGGGCGGAGCTGTGTTCACATTCAGAAAAAAAACTACATTGAACTGAATAGGATAACTGAAGTGAGCACTAATATATATATATGAGTGCAAGCCAAAAATACATACTATATATAAGAATAAGGCTGCACATCAAACTTAGATAATGGTATAATGCCTCAAGCATATGGAAAAATATTGGAATATACAATGAAAAATGCTACTTGCTAATTTGAACATGTGAATAATGAATTGCATACCTGCTATGAATATTAGGAAAAAGGAGATATTTAGCAATCGCATTGATCAATGTAACTGAGCCCCAAAGCCTCGTCAAGGCATATCTCTATATTGGGGTCCCTAGCTCTGTGACCCTAACTGTGTGTCATCTCATTGCAATTAAAAACTGCTATGGGTGGAGAGGGGTAACTAAGGACTTTCTTATATAGGAGATGGAAAAAACATGGCCGAAAGGGGCGGAGCTGTGTTCACATTCAGAAAAAAAACTACATTGAACTGAATAGGATAACTGAAGTGAGCACTAATATATATATATGAGTGCAAGCCAAAAATACATACTATATATAAGAATAAGGCTGCACATCAAACTTAGATAATGGTATAATGCCTCAAGCATATGGAAAAATATTGGAATATACAATGAAAAATGCTACTTGCTAATTTGAACATGTGAATAATGAATTGCATACCTGCTATGAATATTAGGAAAAAGGAGATATTTAGCAATCGCATTGATCAATGTAACTGAGCCCCAAAGCCTCGTCAAGGCATATCTCTATATTGGGGTCCCTAGCTCTGTGACCCTAACTGTGTGTCATCTCATTGCAATTAAAAACTGCTATGGGTGGAGAGGGGTAACTAAGGACTTTCTTATATAGGAGATGGAAAAAACATGGCCGAAAGGGGCGGAGCTGTGTTCACATTCAGAAAAAAAACTACATTGAACTGAATAGGATAACTGAAGTGAGCACTAATATATATATATGAGTGCAAGCCAAAAATACATACTATATATAAGAATAAGGCTGCACATCAAACTTAGATAATGGTATAATGCCTCAAGCATATGGAAAAATATTGGAATATACAATGAAAAATGCTACTTGCTAATTTGAACATGTGAATAATGAATTGCATACCTGCTATGAATATTAGGAAAAAGGAGATATTTAGCAATCGCATTGATCAATGTAACTGAGCCCCAAAGCCTCGTCAAGGCATATCTCTATATTGGGGTCCCTAGCTCTGTGACCCTAACTGTGTGTCATCTCATTGCAATTAAAAACTGCTATGGGTGGAGAGGGGTAACTAAGGACTTTCTTATATAGGAGATGGAAAAAACATGGCCGAAAGGGGCGGAGCTGTGTTCACATTCAGAAAAAAAACTACATTGAACTGAATAGGATAACTGAAGTGAGCACTAATATATATATATGAGTGCAAGCCAAAAATACATACTATATATAAGAATAAGGCTGCACATCAAACTTAGATAATGGTATAATGCCTCAAGCATATGGAAAAATATTGGAATATACAATGAAAAATGCTACTTGCTAATTTGAACATGTGAATAATGAATTGCATACCTGCTATGAATATTAGGAAAAAGGAGATATTTAGCAATCGCATTGATCAATGTAACTGAGCCCCAAAGCCTCGTCAAGGCATATCTCTATATTGGGGTCCCTAGCTCTGTGACCCTAACTGTGTGTCATCTCATTGCAATTAAAAACTGCTATGGGTGGAGAGGGGTAACTAAGGACTTTCTTATATAGGAGATGGAAAAAACATGGCCGAAAGGGGCGGAGCTGTGTTCACATTCAGAAAAAAAACTACATTGAACTGAATAGGATAACTGAAGTGAGCACTAATATATATATATGAGTGCAAGCCAAAAATACATACTATATATAAGAATAAGGCTGCACATCAAACTTAGATAATGGTATAATGCCTCAAGCATATGGAAAAATATTGGAATATACAATGAAAAATGCTACTTGCTAATTTGAACATGTGAATAATGAATTGCATACCTGCTATGAATATTAGGAAAAAGGAGATATTTAGCAATCGCATTGATCAATGTAACTGAGCCCCAAAGCCTCGTCAAGGCATATCTCTATATTGGGGTCCCTAGCTCTGTGACCCTAACTGTGTGTCATCTCATTGCAATTAAAAACTGCTATGGGTGGAGAGGGGTAACTAAGGACTTTCTTATATAGGAGATGGAAAAAACATGGCCGAAAGGGGCGGAGCTGTGTTCACATTCAGAAAAAAAACTACATTGAACTGAATAGGATAACTGAAGTGAGCACTAATATATATATATGAGTGCAAGCCAAAAATACATACTATATATAAGAATAAGGCTGCACATCAAACTTAGATAATGGTATAATGCCTCAAGCATATGGAAATATATAATATATATATTAGTGCTCACTTCAGTTATCCTATTCAGTTCAATGTAGTTTTTTTTCTGAATGTGAACACAGCTCCGCCCCTTTCGGCCATGTTTTTTCCATCTCCTATATAAGAAAGTCCTTAGTTACCCCTCTCCACCCATAGCAGTTTTTAATTGCAATGAGATGACACACAGTTAGGGTCACAGAGCTAGGGACCCCAATATAGAGATATGCCTTGACGAGGCTTTGGGGCTCAGTTACATTGATCAATGCGATTGCTAAATATCTCCTTTTTCCTAATATTCATAGCAGGTATGCAATTCATTATTCACATGTTCAAATTAGCAAGTAGCATTTTTCATTGTATATTCCAATATTTTTCCATATGCTTGAGGCATTATACCATTATCTAAGTTTGATGTGCAGCCTTATTCTTATATATAGTATGTATTTTTGGCTTGCACTCATATATATATATTAGTGCTCACTTCAGTTATCCTATTCAGTTCAATGTAGTTTTTTTTCTGAATGTGAACACAGCTCCGCCCCTTTCGGCCATGTTTTTTCCATCTCCTATATAAGAAAGTCCTTAGTTACCCCTCTCCACCCATAGCAGTTTTTAATTGCAATGAGATGACACACAGTTAGGGTCACAGAGCTAGGGACCCCAATATAGAGATATGCCTTGACGAGGCTTTGGGGCTCAGTTACATTGATCAATGCGATTGCTAAATATCTCCTTTTTCCTAATATTCATAGCAGGTATGCAATTCATTATTCACATGTTCAAATTAGCAAGTAGCATTTTTCATTGTATATTCCAATATTTTTCCATATGCTTGAGGCATTATACCATTATCTAAGTTTGATGTGCAGCCTTATTCTTATATATAGTATGTATTTTTGGCTTGCACTCATATATATATATTAGTGCTCACTTCAGTTATCCTATTCAGTTCAATGTAGTTTTTTTTCTGAATGTGAACACAGCTCCGCCCCTTTCGGCCATGTTTTTTCCATCTCCTATATAAGAAAGTCCTTAGTTACCCCTCTCCACCCATAGCAGTTTTTAATTGCAATGAGATGACACACAGTTAGGGTCACAGAGCTAGGGACCCCAATATAGAGATATGCCTTGACGAGGCTTTGGGGCTCAGTTACATTGATCAATGCGATTGCTAAATATCTCCTTTTTCCTAATATTCATAGCAGGTATGCAATTCATTATTCACATGTTCAAATTAGCAAGTAGCATTTTTCATTGTATATTCCAATATTTTTCCATATGCTTGAGGCATTATACCATTATCTAAGTTTGATGTGCAGCCTTATTCTTATATATAGTATGTATTTTTGGCTTGCACTCATATATATATATTAGTGCTCACTTCAGTTATCCTATTCAGTTCAATGTAGTTTTTTTTCTGAATGTGAACACAGCTCCGCCCCTTTCGGCCATGTTTTTTCCATCTCCTATATAAGAAAGTCCTTAGTTACCCCTCTCCACCCATAGCAGTTTTTAATTGCAATGAGATGACACACAGTTAGGGTCACAGAGCTAGGGACCCCAATATAGAGATATGCCTTGACGAGGCTTTGGGGCTCAGTTACATTGATCAATGCGATTGCTAAATATCTCCTTTTTCCTAATATTCATAGCAGGTATGCAATTCATTATTCACATGTTCAAATTAGCAAGTAGCATTTTTCATTGTATATTCCAATATTTTTCCATATGCTTGAGGCATTATACCATTATCTAAGTTTGATGTGCAGCCTTATTCTTATATATAGTATGTATTTTTGGCTTGCACTCATATATATATATTAGTGCTCACTTCAGTTATCCTATTCAGTTCAATGTAGTTTTTTTTCTGAATGTGAACACAGCTCCGCCCCTTTCGGCCATGTTTTTTCCATCTCCTATATAAGAAAGTCCTTAGTTACCCCTCTCCACCCATAGCAGTTTTTAATTGCAATGAGATGACACACAGTTAGGGTCACAGAGCTAGGGACCCCAATATAGAGATATGCCTTGACGAGGCTTTGGGGCTCAGTTACATTGATCAATGCGATTGCTAAATATCTCCTTTTTCCTAATATTCATAGCAGGTATGCAATTCATTATTCACATGTTCAAATTAGCAAGTAGCATTTTTCATTGTATATTCCAATATTTTTCCATATGCTTGAGGCATTATACCATTATCTAAGTTTGATGTGCAGCCTTATTCTTATATATAGTATGTATTTTTGGCTTGCACTCATATATATATATTAGTGCTCACTTCAGTTATCCTATTCAGTTCAATGTAGTTTTTTTTCTGAATGTGAACACAGCTCCGCCCCTTTCGGCCATGTTTTTTCCATCTCCTATATAAGAAAGTCCTTAGTTACCCCTCTCCACCCATAGCAGTTTTTAATTGCAATGAGATGACACACAGTTAGGGTCACAGAGCTAGGGACCCCAATATAGAGATATGCCTTGACGAGGCTTTGGGGCTCAGTTACATTGATCAATGCGATTGCTAAATATCTCCTTTTTCCTAATATTCATAGCAGGTATGCAATTCATTATTCACATGTTCAAATTAGCAAGTAGCATTTTTCATTGTATATTCCAATATTTTTCCATATGCTTGAGGCATTATACCATTATCTAAGTTTGATGTGCAGCCTTATTCTTATATATAGTATGTATTTTTGGCTTGCACTCATATATATATATTAGTGCTCACTTCAGTTATCCTATTCAGTTCAATGTAGTTTTTTTTCTGAATGTGAACACAGCTCCGCCCCTTTCGGCCATGTTTTTTCCATCTCCTATATAAGAAAGTCCTTAGTTACCCCTCTCCACCCATAGCAGTTTTTAATTGCAATGAGATGACACACAGTTAGGGTCACAGAGCTAGGGACCCCAATATAGAGATATGCCTTGACGAGGCTTTGGGGCTCAGTTACATTGATCAATGCGATTGCTAAATATCTCCTTTTTCCTAATATTCATAGCAGGTATGCAATTCATTATTCACATGTTCAAATTAGCAAGTAGCATTTTTCATTGTATATTCCAATATTTTTCCATATGCTTGAGGCATTATACCATTATCTAAGTTTGATGTGCAGCCTTATTCTTATATATAGTATGTATTTTTGGCTTGCACTCATATATATATATTAGTGCTCACTTCAGTTATCCTATTCAGTTCAATGTAGTTTTTTTTCTGAATGTGAACACAGCTCCGCCCCTTTCGGCCATGTTTTTTCCATCTCCTATATAAGAAAGTCCTTAGTTACCCCTCTCCACCCATAGCAGTTTTTAATTGCAATGAGATGACACACAGTTAGGGTCACAGAGCTAGGGACCCCAATATAGAGATATGCCTTGACGAGGCTTTGGGGCTCAGTTACATTGATCAATGCGATTGCTAAATATCTCCTTTTTCCTAATATTCATAGCAGGTATGCAATTCATTATTCACATGTTCAAATTAGCAAGTAGCATTTTTCATTGTATATTCCAATATTTTTCCATATGCTTGAGGCATTATACCATTATCTAAGTTTGATGTGCAGCCTTATTCTTATATATAGTATGTATTTTTGGCTTGCACTCATATATATATATTAGTGCTCACTTCAGTTATCCTATTCAGTTCAATGTAGTTTTTTTTCTGAATGTGAACACAGCTCCGCCCCTTTCGGCCATGTTTTTTCCATCTCCTATATAAGAAAGTCCTTAGTTACCCCTCTCCACCCATAGCAGTTTTTAATTGCAATGAGATGACACACAGTTAGGGTCACAGAGCTAGGGACCCCAATATAGAGATATGCCTTGACGAGGCTTTGGGGCTCAGTTACATTGATCAATGCGATTGCTAAATATCTCCTTTTTCCTAATATTCATAGCAGGTATGCAATTCATTATTCACATGTTCAAATTAGCAAGTAGCATTTTTCATTGTATATTCCAATATTTTTCCATATGCTTGAGGCATTATACCATTATCTAAGTTTGATGTGCAGCCTTATTCTTATATATAGTATGTATTTTTGGCTTGCACTCATATATATATATTAGTGCTCACTTCAGTTATCCTATTCAGTTCAATGTAGTTTTTTTTCTGAATGTGAACACAGCTCCGCCCCTTTCGGCCATGTTTTTTCCATCTCCTATATAAGAAAGTCCTTAGTTACCCCTCTCCACCCATAGCAGTTTTTAATTGCAATGAGATGACACACAGTTAGGGTCACAGAGCTAGGGACCCCAATATAGAGATATGCCTTGACGAGGCTTTGGGGCTCAGTTACATTGATCAATGCGATTGCTAAATATCTCCTTTTTCCTAATATTCATAGCAGGTATGCAATTCATTATTCACATGTTCAAATTAGCAAGTAGCATTTTTCATTGTATATTCCAATATTTTTCCATATGCTTGAGGCATTATACCATTATCTAAGTTTGATGTGCAGCCTTATTCTTATATATAGTATGTATTTTTGGCTTGCACTCATATATATATATTAGTGCTCACTTCAGTTATCCTATTCAGTTCAATGTAGTTTTTTTTCTGAATGTGAACACAGCTCCGCCCCTTTCGGCCATGTTTTTTCCATCTCCTATATAAGAAAGTCCTTAGTTACCCCTCTCCACCCATAGCAGTTTTTAATTGCAATGAGATGACACACAGTTAGGGTCACAGAGCTAGGGACCCCAATATAGAGATATGCCTTGACGAGGCTTTGGGGCTCAGTTACATTGATCAATGCGATTGCTAAATATCTCCTTTTTCCTAATATTCATAGCAGGTATGCAATTCATTATTCACATGTTCAAATTAGCAAGTAGCATTTTTCATTGTATATTCCAATATTTTTCCATATGCTTGAGGCATTATACCATTATCTAAGTTTGATGTGCAGCCTTATTCTTATATATAGTATGTATTTTTGGCTTGCACTCATATATATATATTAGTGCTCACTTCAGTTATCCTATTCAGTTCAATGTAGTTTTTTTTCTGAATGTGAACACAGCTCCGCCCCTTTCGGCCATGTTTTTTCCATCTCCTATATAAGAAAGTCCTTAGTTACCCCTCTCCACCCATAGCAGTTTTTAATTGCAATGAGATGACACACAGTTAGGGTCACAGAGCTAGGGACCCCAATATAGAGATATGCCTTGACGAGGCTTTGGGGCTCAGTTACATTGATCAATGCGATTGCTAAATATCTCCTTTTTCCTAATATTCATAGCAGGTATGCAATTCATTATTCACATGTTCAAATTAGCAAGTAGCATTTTTCATTGTATATTCCAATATTTTTCCATATGCTTGAGGCATTATACCATTATCTAAGTTTGATGTGCAGCCTTATTCTTATATATAGGACAATATCCCTAAACCCAAACCACCCCCTTTCACTCACGGGCGAGGAACGCCGCTCGAGTCCCCGGGATCCGGCCCACCGCTCGAGCCACCACCGAGCAGCAGCAGCCGCAGCGGCCGGACCCGAGCAGTGGGTGAGCGCAGCGTCCCCTCCTCCGCCCGCGACAACTTGGCGTCACGAACAGGATCTTACCGCTCTGCCGTCTGATAGAGGTGCGCCTTATGACCGCCGGAGGTGTCCGGCCGAAAATTTTGAGAAGCCGCCATTTTGGGCGCGAAAAGTCCCCACTCGAGCGTCTTCCCGAGTAGTGGAGGCGCGAAAGCCGAAACCCCGTCCCTGTAGAAGAGGAGCCGGAAAAAGACTAAGGGGGACGGATGGCGTCTGGCCGCATGTGAATCGCGGCTATAAAAGCAGGGACGCCAGGACTCTGCAGCCATACTGGGTTCCTGGAAGACATCATTGCTGAGATGCACAGTCCGACTAACAACAGCGAAGCCCCCGCACCCGGCACAGCGGGTGGAGGGCTGGACCGCCCCGCTGAGTAACCGTCTGCAGGCCCGCATGCAGCTCCTCCTGGAGGAGTGGGAGGCCGACATGGTGGACGTGGTGGCTGCTATGCGAAGACGCGAGGTGGAGGAAGATCTGGAGGAGCAGGTAAGAGACCCACGCCCCTGTATTCCCAAGGGATCGGCCACTGCGGCTGAGGGGCCTGGCCTGCACCCGCTCACCCTGCTGCCTCCCCCGCTACCCGCGTTAGCCGCTGCCACCCCGCCACTAGGCCCGCTACCTGCCCAACCGGTAGCGGTACCCTGCCCGTCTGCCCAAGTGGACCGACCGGCTGCAGACGCCAGGGGCCGCCCCGAACCGCTTCCCCAGGAGCCGCCGGGGCCGTGGCCCCTTAACGAAAATGTGCCAGAGGCCCCGGCAGTGATTGCGCCAGACCCCGTGCCCGAGCCCGGAACCGTGGCATGGATGAAGGCCAGAGTAGTTGAATTCAACCAACGCCAACAAAATCAGATATACCTCATGATGGAGCAGTGGACCAATGAGGTGGAAATGCTGGTTGCGACTGCCCCGATGTATAGGATGGAAGCCGATGTGACGGAGCCGACAGGTGACCCATGTCCCCATGTCTTACCAGGACCGGCCACTGCGGCTGGGGGGCCCGGCCCGGTCTCGGCCCTCGTATCGTCCCTGCCATTTTTCCTGGGGCGCCTCAGCATTAACCAACCTGACCTGCTACCCCGTGCTACTACAGAAGGATCTGATGTGCTGGATGCTGGAAGCCTGGAGACTGCGGCAGCTCGCGGCAACCCACCTGGCGCAGAGACAAGTGATAGTGACTCCGGCTCCGGGGCCGAGTCCACCTCTGAATTCGAGAAGGCGAGTGGGCGTCTCCACTACGAGGGAGAGCCGGTGGTTTATTACACCCCGCGCACCGGTGGGAACAGATACCAGGCACCCCTCTCCCAGCAGGCCTGTCACTGCATGTTCAATATGTTGGTGGCAGAGGATGAGGCCACCTCAGCGGAAGGTGAGCAGTGATAGCAACGGAGCTCCGCTGCGAGTTGTCCCCGTTGGGACCACCAGTACCGTTTAAAAGCTTTTGAATGATAAGAATGATCAACCGAAGGAAAGTTTACCTAATTTACAACCGTGATTGAACCAGTCGTTGCCGGCAACTGTTGTCCCCATGGGGACTGTCTGTAACCAAGCGTAGAAACTGCTACGGACAAGCCCGAGAACTTGCAGGGCAACCACGAACTTGTGGAATGTAAATAAAAATGTTGGGCTTGAAACCGTGACCGCCTCCGGAGAGGCTGATTTGGGAGGATGGGCCTGGAGGAAAGTGATGGCCCAGGCCTGCCATTACCGTAACCGGTGGCGATCCTCCGGGGGTTCAGAGGTTCCCCATGGATGCGGGTCCCCTGAAAGAGACAGAACCCACTCGGGCGACTTGGTGCTGGACTGGGGTCAAGGGGTGCTGCCCATTTGCTTAAGGGCAGCATCAGGGCCAGGTTGCTTGGGTGGGAGAAGAGCGGAAGCCGTAACCGTTATTTATTAAAAATGTTTGGTAACGTTTAAGAAATGTGCCTCCCGATGTGGGAAGATTGAAAAATGCTTGTTTTACATGTTTTACCGTTTTATATCTTTTTCCAGTTCGTGAAAAATAAAACCGGTGATGGACGAGCAGCCCGCGGACGGTCTGCATTTTACTAAGGGGGAATGTGGTGCCCTGGACAAGCCAGGTGGTCACAGAACTACACCAACACACCCCACACCCCGGTTAGGCATACCGAAGCCAAACACAAAATCCTTGCTGCCTTCCTCCAGGGGCTGATGTACACACCAGGGGGTGGGCCAGGCGGTTGGTCCCGCCCACCGAGGAGTTCACAGTCCTGGAGGCGGGAAAAGTAGGCAGATTAGAGTTGAGTTTTGAAGTTTGAGGAGTGAGGAAGTAAAGTGGTAGAGGAGCAGTCTGACAGCGTCCGGGTGTGTGGCCCGAACGGTACAGCAAGGTTGGCAGACGGTGGTGACCGTCTGCAGGAGAGGATAATTGGAGCAAACCGTAAGGACCGTGGAGGGGCGGTGGCCTGGCGGTACCGGATCGGAGAGCAAAGAGAAGCCAGCACCATCCGGCAGGGCTTACGGACCCCGACCAGGCTAGGAGTCGCCGTAAAACTGGTCAAATCCGTTAGCGAAGGGAACCTCCGGGGTTTCCCAGCAGTCAAGACCCGATTGAAGGCAATAGCTCACACCGTAGAGGGAAACACAGTCACCGCCAAGGCTACAGTTCTGGGGAGCGGGTTACCGGTGGGAAGCCATTGGAACCGTAACACAACACAGGTGCAGGGAAAGGCAGTCATCATCAACCTGCCGGGAGGAGAAACACCGCAGCCGTCTGTGGGACCCATCCATCCAGCCGTTTGTTTTACCGGAGACTTTGTATTGATCATTGGCTGAGTGAGTACCACCGTGCCGTGCGGCACAGCGCTGCCCCCGTGACCCTGCACCTCACCAGGCCCCGTAACCCGCCTGCCATCCATCCCTACCTCCCTCACCGGGCCCCGGGACAACCAACCCCCCTATCCACGGAGGGAAGAACCAACATCCAAGCTGCTCCCTGTCATCGCTCCCGGGATCCCCGTCCAGAACAGCGGTGGTGTCACCAATCTCACCACAAACCGTGGGTGGCGTCACGGACAATATCCCTAAACCCAAACCACCCCCTTTCACTCACGGGCAAGGAACGCTGTTCGAGTCCCCGGGATCCGGCCCATCGCTCGAGCCACCACCGAGCAGCAGCAGCGGCCGGACCCGAGCAGTGGGTGAGTGCAGCATCCCCTCCTCCGCCCGCGAGACATCTGCCTCAATATGAGCATTTGGTTGGGTTATCAGTTCCTTGACCATGAACAACAGCTGGATCACTGTCCTGAGTCTCCTTCCATTGATGGTGTGGTAAGGGATTTAAGACTCCTTCAGCATTCCTGCGGTGAGTTTGCTGACACTGTGATGGTTTCAGGTGGTGAAAGGCGGGCAACTCAATTACTTCCAGCTCTTTTTCACTTCTCCCATCATCTGGCAGGTGTGGCATTCTGGACAAGGCGTCTGCGTTGCCATTCTTGCGCCCAAATCGGTACTTGTTTGTAAAGTCATAGTTCGCTAGTCTAGCTACCCAACGTTGTTCCAAGGCACCCAGCTTTGCAGTGCCCAGGTGTGTCAGGGGACTGTTATCCATGAACACTGTGAATTTGGCAGCTGCCAGGTAATGTTTGAATTTTTCTGTCTCTGCCCAGACCAAGGCCAGAAATTCCAACTTGAACGAGCTGTAATTAGCTGGATTTTTCTCTGTAGGACGGAGCTTCCTGCTGGCATAGGCAATTACACGTTCCTTGCCATTCTGCACTTGCGACAACACGGCTCCCAGTCCCACGTTGCCACGTTGGTAGTGTGCTGGTGGGATAGGCCGATACCGCTCTTTAATGGGGGATGGTCACCTGTGGGGATGTGATGGTATACCCATTTTACCCTCCCAAAATCTAATGGATGCTTACCAAAAACTTGCTCGTACTCTTGTACCACCCAATAGACACCTTGCTTTTATAAGAGTGAGTGGAATCAGAATGTACAGGTTCCACCGTTGCTTGGTAATCCCGCCCTTTAAGGCCCACTGCCGCTCGACACCACAGCATTACTTCACTCCTTGGGGGTAATACAATAGGGACTGAATCTGTTACACGCACTTTTACCAATCTCCCCATCAGACAGGTTTACCTGTTGTCTCAGCAGGAGGGCACGGATCTCTCTCTGTAGAGCCCTCTGTTGTCCAGCACCGGCAGTGGTAGCAAGCTGCTGAAGCAAAAACAACACTTCACACAAACAGTTTTCAATTACATTGGTACCTAGTGTCAACTGGAGATTCCTTTCATGGGGATCAGTAGCAACCACTATTAACCCTTGATCCCAGAGCTCCATCCTCCCCACCTTTATGGTCATCTCTTTAAACCCAACTTGAGTCACTGGTAACCCGTTGACTGCATAAATGGTGAGGTTAGGATCTGGGTGGGTAAGTTCATTATCAAACCAAAATCTCCGGTACAATACATAAGTTATAGTGGTTACCTGCGAGCCGGTGTCCAATAGTGCAGGAGTAGGAATTTCATTAATCGTGATGGACAGGATCGGCACATACCGGTCACATCAGTCACTTGGGCCTTGAAGATCTATTCCTGAGGACTGGCCCTTGGCCCCAGGGGTTGCCCGTTTAAAGGGAACCTCCGGGCATAGTCCAGACTTACTGCAATGCCGGCAAATAGGGCATCCTGACGAGTCATAACAATCACTGGATCTTCCTCGCAGCGGGGGAATCCTCCTGGCTCGCATCCACAGGAAGTCCTCCGGGCAGTCGGCTAGCTGGATCTTCTCTGATGACATTTGATCCTGCTGGAGTTGCATGGTCTTTAGGATCAAGGCCACGTCTCTGCTGAGCTGTTGCACTTGGGAACACAGGTCAGTGGAGGGAACACAGGTCAGTGGAGGCAACAAGGATTGCTGACTGCATGCTGGTCTATGCTGCGGCTCATGATGAACTTTCTTGTTTCACAGGTACCAAGGGGCCCGAAACCGGTGGAAGCACTGAGTCTCATAAGGAAGGGGGCTGCAGGGCCTTTATGGCCCGCTCCTTTAAGACAGTGAAGCTCTCATCTGAATGTTCCAGGGACCACAAACGCAGCTGTTTGCGATCCTCAACTGACTGTAGCTCTTGCAGGACTTGCTTTACCAGTATTTTATTAGCTTCCTGGTCGCTGATAGTTTAAACATACTTGAGAGTCCTCAGGGTCATCTGAAGCCGGAGGGCATAGTCTCTTATGTTATCCTGGGATCTCTGACAGCAGTTATAGAACTTCATCCGCAGCTCTGCTTCAGTGCGCATTTCAAAAACAAGTCTCAGTTTGTCAAAGATGGTGGTCGCTGAGCTCCGGTCAGCATCAGACCAGGTTTCCACCTCCATCTCAGCGGCTCCGGTTAATTGTCCCAGGACAACGGATGCCCGTTATCTGCTGGTCATTGGGTGCATATCCAATACCGTACAAATCTTTTTTTTAAAGTCCATAACAGTGTCCGGCTTGCCGTCATACTGGGGAAGCCACGCCACTCCTGGGACGTAGGGCAGCATGATCGGCATGCCAGGGGCTACTGCTGCTAGCGCTGCTTGACTGGGGTCCGCCACATCACTGCCATCCATTTTGCTCTCCCCCTTGGTTTCTCGGGACCATTCTCGCGGAACTTAGAGCACTGGGCGGACTTCCAGGTCAGGCGGTGATGTTTCTTCTGCTTGGCGCTGCGTGGGCGAGGACACTAGCTTTGCGCCCTTTTACTGTCTTTTGGCGCGGTTTTACAGTCCAGAAAATGGCGGCAAGTTTAAATTTGGCGGTTAAGTCCAAAAAGGCACGCTATCACCCGTTTTGGTGGGTCTAGTCTGAATCCTGCCGACTACGCCAGTTTTTAAAAGCTGTCGCACCCCGGGGCAGCCGAGCTGCTCGGATCCGGGCGGTCCGTGGCTCGGACCCGGGGGCACCATCCAACAGTTATAAATGAAAAAGAAAAATAAAGTCCGACTACGCCATTCGCGGTTTGCGGCCAGGGATAGTAGGGCTACCGCTGCTGGTTCCCACTGAGGATGATGGATGGGGGCAGCGTGGATGGTGGAGTCCTCCGTGAGCAGGGCTTTTCCCCAGGGGTAGGTGAAGCGTTAACGTGGAGGCATAGCAGAATGAAGCAGTCCAGACAGAGAGTGCAGTTTGATTGTCTTTACTTACTGGCTTCCCGCCATGGGGGCGAACTGGATCCCAGGTGTGCCCGTGTCCCTGATGGCTGTGCCAGCTGACGTGGTGCCACTCTCCACCTTTGCACTCTGTTGTATGTGGGTCCTCCCTGGCGTGGAGCACTTGGAGGTCCTCCTGGTGTCTGGGTCCTGCCGCAGGCAGCTTGGACTATTTAAGGGAATATGTCCTGGTCCCCTCTTTGCTGCTGATGCCTCGGACGTTAGTGGTGGCAGATGAGTCCTGAAAACTCACCCGCATGGCAGAGTTATCAGATGGCTTGAAGTCCTGGTCTGTTCTGGGATCTGCAACCTGTGCGTGCAAAGTACTGTGAGCCCTGGATGTCCACCCCACAGGATCCCTCTGTCCTTGAAGCTTGCTCTCTCACTCTCCAGCTACTTTTCTCTTCTGAGTGGTTGATCTTTCTACTCAGGTCTTTGCAGTGTCTTTACTACCACTCCGCTGACTTTCTTACTCCTCACTTTCCTTTCTGGTTCCTTCCACTTTCTCTCTGTGTCTCAAGAGTCTCTGGTCTGTCTTGACACCTTTCTTACTACTCCTCTCCTCACAACCTACTACTTCCTCCTCCTAAACTCTTCTGTCTCTCCTTCACTTCCTTTCCACACTCCCCAGGTCACTTTCTCCTCCCCCAGGTCTGGTCTCTTCCGTTAGCTGCCTGTTATCTAACAGTGCCCAGCCCTGTCATCTGGCTAGGTGAGGCTCCCAGCCGGGTACAGCGAGTGTAAATGAACTGGTGTGCTAGTGTGTGTGTGTAGTGGCTGGCACAGTCATGTAGGACTCAAACTATTACCTTGTTGTTACCTTATTTTTGTGACACCTGGTTATCCCCGGGGCGTCACAAGAGCATACATATCAGACACTGCACCGAGGACAGCATACATCAGATACATCACACAAGCATAGCACTAACATCAGACACATCACACAAGGACAGCACACATCAGGATACATCACACAAGGACAGCACACATATCAGACACTGCACACAAGGACAGCATATATGATGCCCTGAAATATTTGGGTTGTCACAGGGTTCTGCGCAATCTGACCTCCCCGCATAGGGCTCAAACCCCCATGGTTCTGGGTCTCTATCCTGCAGTACTGCCTCCACCAGCATTCATAAATCCCAGATACCCTTTGCACCACACCTGTCAGGCACACCAGTGAGCTGCTTAAGCAGGAATAGGGCCGCCCACCCAGGAGTCAGACAGGGAGGTGGGAGGTGTCAGTTCAGTCGAGTAGGAACCCTCCAGCTGTGAGGAGTTCTGAGGAAGCTGGGAGTTGTAGCTCCCAGGGGAGAAGCAGGCTAGGACGCAGACGGTGGTCTGGGCCTACAGGAGTCGGACCCCCGGTCGCAGGGGATTGAGGTCAGGTGCCTGGAACCCATCAAGGAGGACGGTCAGCAGCCTGGTCCTATCACTGGTCCGGGACCAAAGGTACGTCAGGGTACACGGACCCTAGGTCGGGGAGAAGCTTCAGATGACCCGGCAATTAACCTGCGGAGGACAGGGCCTTTATGGACTGTTCCCACAAAGCTCAGAGATCGGGGGCTAGCAGTGAGCTAGCAAGCTGCTCACTGAAATCCCAAGCATGAGCTCCTGAGAGCAGGCTCCTTCACTTAGCCACAGTGGGGAGCGGGGCCCGGAAAGCTCCAAGCTACCGGGCAATAACGGACAATCTAAATTGTATGCCAGGAGGCAGGTTACAGACTACCAGGCAGTGCTGCAGGGGACGGGATCTGGACGAGCTCCCCTCAAGAGACAGCAGCAGTCAGAGACTTGGTTTACCCTGTTGTCAGCGTCTGCTTCATTGCTGAGTGAGTACCCAACTCACCCCTGCACTGTACCCCCATATCTCCATCCAGAGTCCTGGGACCTACCCCTACCCGTGGAGGGTAATGTCATCTTGCTGCCCCACTCCATCACCCCGGGTACTCCCAACGGCAGCGGCGGTACTCCCAATTACCGTACACCATGGGTGGTGTCACGAACTATACTTATCCCCTTTAAATGACCCCCTTCTTCATTTGAACGTGGCACCTAGCCCCCGGGTCCGGAGACCCTCGAGCCACGAGTAATCGTAACCCCCGGATCCGAGCGGTTCGATCCGCTGAAGGGGCAGCACACCTACATCAGATTCATCACACAAGCAGAGCACCAACATCAGACACATCACACAAGGACAGCACACATCAGACACATCACACAAGGACAGCACACATCAGATACATCACACAAGACAGCACAGATATCAGACACTGCACACAAGGACAGCATACATCAGATACATCACACAAGCACAGCACCAACATCATATATATCACACAAGGACAGCATATATCAGATACATCACACAAGTCTAGCACCAACATCAGTCACATCACACAAGCACAGCACACATATCA
Source organism: Anomaloglossus baeobatrachus (assembly GCF_048569485.1). Classification (NCBI taxonomy): domain Eukaryota; kingdom Metazoa; phylum Chordata; class Amphibia; order Anura; family Aromobatidae; genus Anomaloglossus; species Anomaloglossus baeobatrachus. The sequence goes on from NC_134358.1 coordinate 255,725,923, forward strand.
GACACTGAACACAAAGACAGCACACATCAGACACATCACACAAGCACAGCACACACATCAGACACATCACACAAGCACAGCACACATATTAGACACTGAACACAAAGACAACACACATCAGATAGATCACACAATCACAGCACACACAACATTTTAGTATACTACACATTAAACTATCATAAATCCAGGGCCCGAATTATAAAAATATTTCTTTATTGGTTCTATTGTAGAACCAATAAAGAAATATTTTTATAATTCGGGCCCTGGATTTATGATAGTTGGTTGAAAAGGCTTGGATTGAATATCCTTTGTGGAAATTACTTTATACTACACATTACACGAGCACAACACATGTCGTGGGCTAAAGGAACGCGCTCGCCACGCTCGGGTCCGGGGCTTCTGCTGCTGCTGCTGCTCGGTGGCTCGAGCGGTGGGCCGGACCCGGGGACTCAAGCAGCACTCCTCACCCGTGAGTGAAAAGGGATGGTTTGTTTGGGGGGAGAGTTTGTGACGCCACCCACGGGACGTGGTGATGATTGGAACCACCGCTGCTGGTGACGGGGATCCCAGGAGCGATGGTAGGGAGCAGCTAGGATGTTGTCCCCTCTGTGGGTAGGGGTTGGTGATCCCAGGGCCCGGTGGTGTAACGGGGAGGCTGGATGGCTGGGGTGCAGGGTTGCAGGGACAGCGCGGCGCGGTGCCGGACGGCACTGGTGTACTCACTCAGACAATCAATGACAAAGTCTCTGGTAAACCAAAACGGCCGGATGGATGGGTCCCGCAGTCGGCTGCAGTGTTGTTGTGCTCTCCCCGGACGGCTGATGGTGGCTGTCTTTCCCTGCACCTGTTAGAATGTTCTGACTCCTGTGGTTGCCCACCGGTAGTCCGCTCCCCGGCGTATAGGTGCCGTAGGAGCCCGTTTTGCCCGCAGGTGCTGGCCCTTGGATCTCTAGCCTGTGGCGGTGGCTGTATATCCTCACGGTGTGGACTGTTGCCTTCTAGCGGGACTTGGTTGTTAGGAAACCCCTGGGGTTCCGGTCACACTCGGATTTGACCGTTGTCGGCGGCTCCAAGCCTAGTCGGGATCCGATGGCCCTGCCTGTGTGCTTAACTTCACTCCGCTCCCCGGTTCGGTACCAGTGGGCCCCCGCCCAACCCTGGTCCTACGGTTCCGCAGAGATCCGCTAACTCCTGCAGACGGCCACCACCGTCTGCCAACCTTGCTGTCAGTGCCTGGGCTCCAACCCAGACACTTGCAGTTTCTGTCCTCTCACTTTCACCTCTCAAACTGAACTGAACCTTTCCCCGCCTCCAGGCCTGTGAACTCCTCGGTGGGTGGAGCCAACCGCCTGGCTCCGCCCCACCTGGTGTGGACATCAGCCCCTGGAGGTAAGCAACAAGGGTTTTTGTCTGACTGTTGTAACTGTCTAGGGTGCGGGGGGTGTATGTTGTTATGTCTGTGACTACCTGGCTAGTCCAGGGCGTCACACACACACATCACAGGACAACATTGCACATACATTAGACATGTCAAACGAACATAGCACAAAATGAACATATGTATTATATTAGCATACACACACAGCATGTCCATAATTATTAATGCACAAACCATTCATATACACGTCAGTCTCACTGTTTAAATGACTTACTACGCCAACTCTCATCAACAACAAGCTTAATTTAGAAGTTCTAAACCTCTAACAATTAAAGGGGTGGTCGATAAGCAAAGTATGTTTCTCCTAAGTTCCTATCTAATTAGTCCCATAATCTAACTATTTTCTAATATACTTGCTAAAAAAATTGCTTATCGCTCACTAATTACGCAATCTAACAACTACTGTGTGTGTTTTTTCTATTTCCTGTCCAATGACGATTCGTTTGAATACCCCAGTGCATGCTGGGATATTCAAAGCATCACCAGGGGGCAGAGGCTGCGGTCACTTCCACGGCCTCTGCCCCTCCCTGAAATGAAGCATCATCAGCAACACTTATTTCATGGGCAGTGCTGTCACTGCTGTGTCTCTAAGTGTCTTTTCCCCATGTGTTGTTTTTCCCCATGCGCTGTCTTCTTTGTGCTTTATCTCCCTCCATGCTCTGTGAGATGAGCGCAGCATCCAGACTGTTGTTGGCTTATGAATAGTAATAAACCTGCAGCAAAATGGTGTAACTATATCAGGCAGTGCAAGAGATCAGCGCCACCACGCAGGTGACGTCACTGGTCTCTGCCAGGAATAGTGACGCCACACTTACCCCTGTGTCCCTGTGCAGTTGCACTGATTGCAAAGGCTATCTGTCTGCCCCTGCCTTGTGTGTGTTATTAATCAGTAACCATGTGATGGTAATATCTGGTCTGGTCATGGTGTGGCAGTATTTGTCTTTTGCAAGTGATATTATTCTGTCACTATGTGGTTGCAATATGTGGTCTGGTCATTGTCAGACAATATTTGTCCTTTGTATGGGGTATTTTTTGGTTAATTTTTAGTAATATGTGGTCTGCCCATGGTGTGGTGGTATTTGGTAATAAAGTAATTGTTCAGCTCACCAGTCCATGTGTTGTTCAGCAGCTCCTAGCCCAGTGCTCGGATCCAATGGTTTGGCATCCACAGGTGCAACTTCAATCCAAGGAAGGGGGGGAGGGGAGGAAAAAATCCAGCCCCAAAGTAAAAATTCCTATTTTATTGCAAAAATTGAAAACATGGATACATGTAGAGTTACACCTTACGCGTTTCGGAGAGACAAAAAAGCTCCTAATTCATAGACAACACGTGGTGGTATTTGTGACTTGTATTGGGGTATTATTGGTAATTATTGGTATATTGGTCTTTGTAAAAGTGGATTGTGTTGTGTGTGGAGTTAACTTATTTTTTCTGCTATCAGTAAGGCCAAATGCACATGTTGACTATATAATTAGTCTTGTTTCCACGGTATTTGTAAGCCAAAATCAGAAGAGGAAAAGTACAATAGAAACACAGGAACCACTTCTGCATTTTTTATCCACTCTTGGTTTCGGCTTACAAATGCTGAGTTAAAAAAAACAACCAAATATTCAACATGTGCACATGACACAAGGAGAAAATTCTTTGTTTACATTAAAGGGACAATACTTTAAACTTTAACCTCTCCATGTACTATGACATATTATACCGTAGGGAAAAATGCACTTAGGCCCTGTTTTTGCTGCAGTTTTGCTGCAGAATTGGTGCAGCTTTTGTTTATAAATTTCATGCAATCCTTCCCCAGCAAAGTCTATGCGAAATCCAAAATGCTGTGCGCACGTTGCTTCTTTTTTCCTTACAGATTTTGCTGCACATTGTCCGCATCAAAAAGAAGCAGCATGTCATTTCTTTTATACAGGTCCCTTCATTTTAGGCCCCCTTCACACGCATGTGCCTCCGGACCGTTCCCGCATGTCCCGGAGACACAGGCACATGTATACCCATTAAAATCAATGGCTATATGTGTACGCACGTGTTCAGCCATTGGCCCGTGCCTCCGTGTGGAGCAGACGTGTGCCCGTGTGCTCCATACGGAGGCATGTCCGTTTTTCTCCAGCAACACGAGTGTCACGCGGCCCGCACCCATACCACACGGATGTAGTGTGGATGCGGTCCCACGTGATATGCGCCGGAGAAACACACGTGTCATTGTAAAATTAAAAAAAACACACTCACCTCCACTAGCCCTGCAGTCTCTGCCGCGGCTGTCACCTGCATCCGTCCCCCAGTGAATTTGAACAAAGCATCTTCTTCACTGGGGGCCAGAAGCAGCGTCAGCGGGGCGTGGCCTGTGCCGGACACTGTCATTCAGCACCACAGACAGCTCCGGAAGAATCAGGTGTCAGAATCAAGGCGGGACTTTCCGTTCTCCGTGTGTTATTACGTATAACACACGGAGAACAAGTATGTGCCACAAACACGGCACACGGGGAGCAAATCACCCCTTTAATACGTCCGTGAAAAAACGGTTCGTGTTTTTTCACATGCGTGTGAAGGGGGCCTTACCCTGTGTTTTGCCATTGACAATGTTAAAAATCGCAGGAACATAACACAAAATAACGCAGGGATAAACTGCACCAAAATCACACGCTTTTTTATGCGTTTTTCGGCCAGAGGGTGCGTTTTTTTGCTGAAGTAAAATAACGTTTGTGTGTGCACAGGACCTTAAAAAGATTCTCCGGTGAAAACAAGTCATCATAAATAATGAATAAAGACTGTGACGGCTGCTCCATTCATCCCCTGTGTAGCTGCTAAGCTCACCTGCTGGTCCATATTGAAATGGAGATAAAATGCCTTGTCTGGGTGACTGTTCCCTGTTCCTTTGATCAGTGCAGGTCCCATTGATCAGACCCCCACAAATAAATAAGTAACTTGCTTTTACCAGAAAACCTCTTTAGCCCCCTCTCTCTACAACCAATTTCCGTTGTTGCTTTAACATTTTTTCTTTTTATAGTGTGGCGCCCCTGACCTGGTCAGGCACCACTGAGTACTGCACCCATGCTGGGGACAGTACAATACAGGTAATCCAGAAGGCTGACCGAGGTGTGACTACACAGGCGCATAGTGATCAGGTCTCACACATGTACCTTTGGGAGGACCCCTGGGGATCCCAGGAGGGGGCAAAGCCTTCACCTCCACTGGAATAGTGGAGGGGGCCAAAAGCCTCCATCTCCACTCAAGGGGTGTGGTAAGAGAGCCTGGTTGCTAGGTGGCGTAGGCAAGAACAGGAGAGGAGGAGCAGTGAGCCGGTTTAGTGCAGAGTCCAGGGAGCTCCGAGGAGAGCAGACCCCTGGGGCTGTTGCAGTATAACAGCGCCCGCGCAGTGGCTACCGACGGGGGAGAACGGTCACCTAGGAGTGCTACCCGAAATCCATCTTCAGCTAAAGAGAGAGCACGGAGTGGGAAGTAAGGAGACTGCTAGGGAGTACCAGGCCCAAACGGGCGGCAGATCCCGGAGCGGGGATAGATCCACCTTTCCTTGCTAAACCTGCCGGTGTGGGGCCCTCAAAGCCCACACCACAACACCCAAAAGCCGCAGCCACGTAGCCACAGTTAGGGCCCATAGTTCACAGGAGGCAAGCAGCTGGAGTGATCTGGTCCAGGCGACAAGCAAACGGCAACCAAACGAAGGGGAGAGAGGCTTCAGCAACTTCCCTGGGTGACCCCCATAGGGACTAAAAGTCGGGGTTACCCCAAACCACCAAGGGCTAAGGAAGGCGAGTCGGTAGTCACCATCATCAGTCAGCCTGAAGGATACCTGGTTCCAGCCTGGTTCATCCCAGCTACGCCCGGGTTACTCACCCTGCCATCAACTGTGAGTAAAACCCCTGAAAGACATCCTGCTTGTGTGGAGTTATTCTGCGCCTTGTGGTTCTACACACCTACACAGGGCCCTGGGGCTTGCCTCACTCTCAGGAGGCTATTACAACTAACTGCACCCACCATCAGCCCCAGGCGTCCCTTAACCTGCAGTGGCGGTCCCCACTGACCGCAATTCTGAGAGTGGCGTCACGACAATCCTACAAGAAGGTTTCCTACCTGTGACCAGACTGAGCCAGTGGAGTCCCTGAAGGTAATGCACCGACACAGCGTTCTCGGGGCTTCACATCTGGCGTCACGAACAGGATCAGGACTAGACCTGTCCAGACAGGTGACCATGTGCCTGGGCGGTCCGCTTGAAAAATTGGAAGCGCCGCCATATTGCCACCATGAAAAGCGCGCTGAAAAACAACAGCAGCCCGCGCTGGGAGAAGTTACCGCCCACGAAGGGGTGTGGCTACCCAGAGATCCCCTGCAGAGTTCTGACCTCGCAAGTGAAGAGAGCGGAAGCGTTCAGAGACGTCGGGACAGAAAGGAAGCCACAAGTCTGCTGTTGGAGGAAAGAGACGCAGAAGAAATGGCGTCTGAACACAGAGACCCAGAGCCAGGCTCCGCTGCCTGGTGGTGTCGGGAGCTTGCCGAGTTCTGCGATCAACTGGAAGCCAGGGTCGGAAGGCAGATCAGAGAGGGACGTGCGGAGTTCCTGGGAATGACCGCGGCGGTTCAGGCCTATGAAGAGAGAGCCGCGCGCCGAGTGCCAGACCGGACGGTGACGACTCAGACCCCGATGCTGCCAATGATGGGTGAGTCCAGTGTTGCCCCTGCCAGCGCGAGTGCCCCGACCCCTGCTGCCCTGCCCGCGGTCCCTGAAGAGGCGCCCGGCGCGGCGACGTTGAGCCAGGCCGCAGCCACTCCAGGTGCGGCCCGCCAAGCCCAGGCCGCCGCAGCGATGCCCTGCTCGGCCCGTAGAGAACCGGCTGCCACCGCGACCCTCATCCGCGCCGCAGGTGTGACGCTGACCCAGGCCGCCGCCATGCTAGGCCCGGCCCGCCGAGACCCCACCGCAGCAGCAACGCTCGTCCGCGCCGCAAGTGAGGTGCTGAACCAGGCCGCAGCCACGCCAGGTGCGGCCCGCCAAGCCCAGATCGCTGCAGCGACGCCCAGCCCAGCCTGCAAAGATCCCATCGCAGCTGCGACGCCAATCCAGGCCGCGACAGCGACGCCGATCCAGGCCGCCGCAGCGATGCCCTGCCCGGCCCGCCAAGAACCGGCCATAGTAGCGATGCCCGCTGAGACGCCAGCTGCAACAGCGACGCTGATCCAGGCCGCCGCCATGCCGGGCGCGGCCCGCCAAGACCAGGCCGCCGCCATACAGGGCGCGGTCCGCCAAGACAAGATTGTATCACCATTTATCCCGGCCTGCCAGGCCAGAGCAGACACCGCTCCCCAGTCCAAGGAGGTCCCTGCTAGGAAGCCCACGCTGGGGGAGGACCCCGAATACTGGAAGCTGAAGGCTGACCTAGAGGCTCAATTCCCACAAGAGTTGGTGGACCAGTATTTGCTTCCTCCGCACACCCCCAAGAGGATTCCGGCAACCCCTGCAGCAACCACGCCAAAGAGTCCCCCGCCTGGGCCTGCTGATGAAAGTCCATCCCCAGCACTGCCACCAAAGGAGTGCTCAGAAGAACTAAGGGGGAGGGGAGGCCAGGAAGCTGAGGAGCTGACTCAGGAGCCACCAGCAGTGGATCCATGCCCAGAGCCGGAGATGTTGCCATATTCCCGCTGGGATGAGGAAGACCCGATACCCTCTGCTGAAGAAGATCTGCCCCAAAGCCTCACCTGGGAGCTTGTAAGCTGTACCCCGCAGAATCCGGCCCGCAAGACACGGCGCCGTAACAGAACCCAGTCTTTCCCTGCACCGCAGTCCCCAGAGCAGAGAGATGAAATAACGGCCAGAGACCTAGAGGAGAAACGGTTCCTGAGAAGAGCCAAAGCCCAGGTCAGAGGACCCCTTTGTAGAGGAAAGTAAAGTAAGAAGAGAAGTTACTGTTTGACCAGTTTGAAGTTTTGCAACGTTACTGTTTAAGAGATGTGCCCACATAAACTAATGTGAGAAATGAACCTTAAGGCTATGAACTGGCTATAGCCACAAACTCTCGCAGTGTAAATAGTTACACCAGAGGGCACCACCACCACCAGAGTCAGCCTGTTTAGGGGCTTGGCTCGTCTGCAACCAGGGAGCACGTCCGTATATAGGGCCTTGGCTTACCTGCAACCAGAGAGCATGCCTGTTTATGGGGCCTGGCTCTCCACCACAAAGAGGGTACCTGGTCAGCACCAACTGTGAAGGCCGCCTCTGGATCCTGCCAGAAGTGGCTGAAGGCGCGGCTTCACCAGGCCAGGTATGCCCTGAAGACCACCAGCCCATGAAAGCCGTCTCTACATCCTGCCAGAAGTGGCTGAAGGCGCGGCCAACGGGAGAGGAAGATTGGAGGAAAGGTCTGGGGAAGTAGATGGCCCAGATCTGGTTACCAAAAGGACCGGTGACCTGCCTCCTGAAAGGGTTTGGGTGGGTTAACGGACTTGTGGGTGGAGGGTGGTGATGTATGGTACCTGGTGGTTTTAAAATGTTTTACCATGTTTTACTGTTTTATGCATTTTAAAATGTTGTCTTGCAGCCCGAGGACGTGCTGGTGATAACTAAGGGGGAATGTGGCGCCCCTGACCTGGTCAGGCACCACTGAGTACTGCACCCATGCTGGGGACAGTACAATACAGGTAATCCAGAAGGCTGACCGAGGTGTGACTACACAGGCGCATAGTGATCAGGTCTCACACATGTACCTTTGGGAGGACCCCTGGGGATCCCAGGAGGGGGCAAAGCCTTCACCTCCACTGGAATAGTGGAGGGGGCCAAAAGCCTCCATCTCCACTCAAGGGGTGTGGTAAGAGAGCCTGGTTGCTAGGTGGCGTAGGCAAGAACAGGAGAGGAGGAGCAGTGAGCCGGTTTAGTGCAGAGTCCAGGGAGCTCCGAGGAGAGCAGACCCCTGGGGCTGTTGCAGTATAACAGCGCCCGCGCAGTGGCTACCGACGGGGGAGAACGGTCACCTAGGAGTGCTACCCGAAATCCATCTTCAGCTAAAGAGAGAGCACGGAGTGGGAAGTAAGGAGACTGCTAGGGAGTACCAGGCCCAAACGGGCGGCAGATCCCGGAGCGGGGATAGATCCACCTTTCCTTGCTAAACCTGCCGGTGTGGGGCCCTCAAAGCCCACACCACAACACCCAAAAGCCGCAGCCACGTAGCCACAGTTAGGGCCCATAGTTCACAGGAGGCAAGCAGCTGGAGTGATCTGGTCCAGGCGACAAGCAAACGGCAACCAAACGAAGGGGAGAGAGGCTTCAGCAACTTCCCTGGGTGACCCCCATAGGGACTAAAAGTCGGGGTTACCCCAAACCACCAAGGGCTAAGGAAGGCGAGTCGGTAGTCACCATCATCAGTCAGCCTGAAGGATACCTGGTTCCAGCCTGGTTCATCCCAGCTACGCCCGGGTTACTCACCCTGCCATCAACTGTGAGTAAAACCCCTGAAAGACATCCTGCTTGTGTGGAGTTATTCTGCGCCTTGTGGTTCTACACACCTACACAGGGCCCTGGGGCTTGCCTCACTCTCAGGAGGCTATTACAACTAACTGCACCCACCATCAGCCCCAGGCGTCCCTTAACCTGCAGTGGCGGTCCCCACTGACCGCAATTCTGAGAGTGGCGTCACGACAATCCTACAAGAAGGTTTCCTACCTGTGACCAGACTGAGCCAGTGGAGTCCCTGAAGGTAATGCACCGACACAGCGTTCTCGGGGCTTCACAATAGTATTACTTTTTTAATTTTGCACTGACATAGACATATGACTGCTTGTTTTTTGGAAGGGAAGGATTGTAGTATTGAATGACAGCAATCACTTTACCATAAACACTAAGGAAAAATGAAAAAAAAAAATCTAATTGCACTGAAATGGTGAAAAAAAAGCAATTCCGCCATTATTTTTGGAGGTTTATTTTTATGATGTTAATTGTGCAGCAAAAATAACCTGAAAACATGGTTCTCCAGGTAAATAAGATTTTGTAGAAACATGTACAAGTTTTTTTTCCTGTTTTATTGACTTAAACAAAATTGGAATTTAAAAAAATGAATAAAATTGGGTTGTGTCATCATTTTCCCATAATGTTCTTATATTATCATCAATGGGACTAAATGTGGGCTTGTTTTTTACATGGTGAGGTTTTTTTATTTAAACAATTTTGAGGTACATAATGTCCTTTGATTGCCTCTTATTGCATTTTTTTTGTATTATTGCAGCGAACAAAGAAACACAATTGTGTTTTTTTCAATTTTTTTCAATTGATCTGACTTTTTCTGGACACAGCAATGTTATATGTACAGAGGGTGAAATAAGTATTTAATACGTTAAACATAATAGCACCTTTAAATATATTTGTAAAGGTGCTATAGACGTGAATTTCTCAACAGATGTTAGTAGCAACCCATCCAATCCACACAGGCAAACAAAGCAAACAATAGATATCCATAAATTAAGTTATGTAATTTAGTTATGTGCAATCATAACGATAAATGACACATAGAACAAGTATTCAACATATGCAGAAAGAGAGGAGCAAAAGCCATGGAAAGTCACTACATCAGCTGAAATATTTCAGTAATTAGAAAGCAATCCTGCCACTTATTGAAAAAAAATGTCAGCTGGTTCAATTGATGGTCTATAAAAAGGTGTCTCATTACATAGGTGCACACAAGAAACATCTAATGATGGGTAAAATCAGTGAGCTATCTCAAGACCTTCGCAACCTTTTTGTTGCAAAACATACTGATGCCATAAGTTACTGAATTTCAAAACTACAGAAGGTTCAATTGAGCACTATTGGTGTCATCAAAAGTAGAAAGAACATCATTTCACCATAAACCAGCCATGTCCAGGTACTCCCTACAAAATTTCAGACAGAAGAATTATGAGAACAGTTGTCCAAGAGCCAAGGACCAACTGTGAAGAGCTACAGAAAGACCTAGATTCAGCAGGTACAATTGTTTCAAAGAAAACAATAAGTAATCCACTCAGCCTTCATGGTCTGTATGGACGCTTACCAGCAAGACTCCATTGCTGAACAAAAGGCATGATCAAGCACGTTCAAAGTTCGCTCAACAACATTTAGACAAGCCAATGAAATATTATGAGAAAATAGTTGAGTCAGATGAGACCGAAATTGAACTCTTTGAACGCCATAATACACAAACAATTTTTTGAGGCCTTTAACACAATACCAATAGTGAAGTTTGGAAAGGGGAACATCATGGTGTAAATCAAATTTCATACAATGTGCAATACAGGGTAATATTGTGGTACTGTGTTAGCCAGAAAAATCCATTGAAGTACTATGTCCCAATAATAACAAAAGTATTTTAGGAGTGATACCTTTATAGGCTAACCGGCTTGCTAATATAATTTTTCTGCTTAGCCTATAAAGGTATCACTCCTAAAATACTTTTGTCATTCTAGGGACAGAGTATTTCAATTAATCAAATTTCATGTAATTGAAGGAAGGATGAATGGAGAAATGTACTAAGACATTGATAAAAATCTTCTGCCATCTAACAGGAAGATGAAGATGAACCGATGCTTGACATTTCAGCAAGACAGTGATTCCAAACACACAGCCAAGGAAACTCTCAATCGGTTTCAGAGAAGGAAAATAAATAAGCTAGAATGGCCCAGCCAATCACCCAACCTAAATCCAGTACAAAGATCCCATGGAACCTTTAGGACTTAAAAAGTATTTGTGTGAAAGAATTGGCCAAAATCACACCTGAGTAATGCCTGCAACTAGTTTCCCTATAAAAGAGGTGTCTTGTAGCTGTCATCACCAACAAACACTTTTGTACGAAGTATTAAAGAGGTTGCCCAGTACTATGACAACCCATTCTCATTCCGCATGTTTCCACTTATTAAAATAAAAAACCTTATACTCACTTCTGGCACGGTTCCAGCGGTCTCTGCTGGGCTCATGTTTTTGTGGCTCGCATGAAGTTGTGATGTCACGCAAGCTCCACAACCAATAACTGCCAGCTTCTCTCTCTACACCATCAGACGCAGGAGCAATCAGTAGGCAGTGAGGGCAGCCACAGACTTGTTGATTAACTCATTTGTCCTAAGGCAGGGAGAGAAGCCGGTAGTGATTGGTTTCAGGGCTTGTGTGACATCACAGCCTCATATGAGCCCTGGGAACGTGAGCGCCGAAACCGCTGGTACCGTGTCAAAAGAAAAAAAAAGGTTTTTTTATGTTAATAGGGGAAAATATGTGGAATGAGAAGGGGTGGTCCTAGTAGTGGTCAACCCCTTTAAATAAATTTCAGTAACAGTGTTCAATACTTTTTTCCCTGCGTCATTTCTCATTATTACACACCACTGAATATAACTATATACTGATCTGTTAATATGGCCTCATTGTACTTCAAAATTGCAAAACCTATGGTATAATGGGTTTGTGAGTGAATACTGTCACTCTCGAGCAGGCGTTAATGTCCCACATTAGTTTTTTGTAAGCTAAATACATTTTTATTTTTGGGAGACAATTGATATGTCAAGGACTAAAGAATATAGCCTATCCCAGAGGCATTTATAGTGTCAGAAAATCTCAGGATCATAAGCTCCAAGACACACGCAAAAATAAATAGATACATAAAGAAAAAACCTTTATAATTCCAGAATATAATAAAAAGTTATTTCTTGTACTAATGGCATATTTAGATACGAAGGTAACACATTTAAATGAAAAAGAGGCTGATATACAATTTTAAACTTCATGCTTTTGCTGCATTTTCTGTGAAAAATGTGTCATTTTTGCTGTAGGCAATTCCTGAATATGGAATGGAACCTTCTCACATTGAAAAAGCAATAAAAGCTGCAGGCAGCATATTATAAAGTAGATTGATATGTAGTTTTGTGTGAAAACATTCAGAATACCTCTGTTTTATTCATTTAAATATCTCCTGATTCTGGGCTGGTCAGTCAAGTGGGAGGTCCTACTCAGTGATTAACATCTACCTCACCACATTTCTTTAAAACCATGTTGTGTTCTAAATAAATAATTATTGATTTTACCATTTCAGTCATGTCCAACCCTTCGATACTTCATAGGCTAATTCTTGACATGCTTCCCTATTTTATATGCTTCAATTGCTTGATGCTCATTGCTGTTTCATTCTTGATGGTATTCAGCCGATGGGCCTTTGGTTACATTGTTTATTCTAACCACTGACCATTTGTGTACCAACTCCTTTGGTTTCATGACATGTCCGTAATTGTAATAGGTAATGTCCTGACTGCTTATCTTGCCTTCCAGGGACAATTCTGGGTTAATACGATCAAAATATTCTGATTGACTGTTGATCAATCTAGCTGTCCATGAGATATATAGAAATCTTCTCCAGCACACAGCTCAAAGCATCAATTTTACTTGTGTCTGCATATGTGAGTGTCCATGTCTCACAACCATACGTCACGATTGGCAACATTATTGCAGTAAACTGATTAGTCATTGTATGTCAGTGACTGAAATATTCCTGCACTTCTATCTTTGGTCCATGTTCACCATAGCTACAGTTAGGTCCAGAAATATTTGGACAGTGACACAAGTTTTGTTATTTTAGCTGTTTACAAAAACATGTTCAGAAATACAATTATATATATAATATGGGCTGAAAGTGCACACTCCCAGCTGCAATATGAGAGTTTTCACATCCAAATCGGAGAAAGGGTTTAGGAATCATAGCTCTGTAATGCATAGCCTCCTCTTTTTCAAGGGACCAAAAGTAATTGGACAAGGGACTCTAAGGGCTGCAATTAACTCTGAAGGCGTCTCCCTCGTTAACCTGTAATCAATGAAGTAGTTAAAAGATCTGGGGTTGATTACAGGTGTGTGGTTTTGCATTTGGAAGCTGTTGCTGTGACCAGACAACATGCGGTCTAAGGAACTCTCAATTGAGGTGAAGCAGAACATCCTGAGGCTGAAAAAAAAGAAAAAATCCATCAGAGAGATAGCAGACATGCTTGGAGTAGCAAAATCAACAGTCGGGTACATTCTGAGAAAAAAAGAATTGACTGGTGAGCTTGGGAACTCAAAAAGGCCTGGGCGTCCACGGATGACAACAGTGGTGGATGATCGCCGCATACTTTCTTTGGTGAAGAAGAACCCGTTCACAACATCAACTGAAGTCCAGAACACTCTCAGTGAAGTAGGTGTATCTGTCTCTAAGTCAACAGTAAAGAGAAGACTCCATGAAACTAAATACAAAGGGTTCACATCTAGATGCAAACCATTCATCAATTCCAAAAATAGACAGGCCAGAGTTAAATTTGCTGAAAAACACCTCATGAAGCCAGCTCAGTTCTGGAAAAGTATTCTATGGACAGATGAGACCAAGATCAACCTGTACCAGAATGATGGGAAGAAAAAAGTTTGGAGAAGAAAGGGAACGGCACATGATCCAAGGCACACCACATCCTCTGTAAAACATGGTGGAGGCAACGTGATGGCATGGGCATGCATGGCTTTCAATGGCACTGGGTCACTTGTGTTTATTGATGACATAACAGCAGACAAGAGTAGCCGGATGAATTCTGAAGTGTACCGGGATATACTTTCAGCCCAGATTCAGCCAAATGCCGCAAAGTTGATCGGACGGCGCTTCATAGTACAGATGGACAATGACCCCAAGCATACAGCCAAAGCTACCCAGGAGTTCATGAGTGCAAAAAAGTGGAACATTCTGCAATGGCCAGGTCAATCGCCAGATTTTAACCCAATTAAGCATGCATTTCACTTGCTCAAATCCAGACTTAAGACGAAAAGACCCACAAGCAAGCAAGACCTGAAGGCTGCGGCTGTAAAGGCCTGGCAAAGCATTAAGAAGGAGGAAACCCAGCGTTTGGTGATGTCCATGGGTTCCAGACTTAAGGCAGTGATTGCCTCCAAAGGATTCGCAACAAAATATTGAAAATAAAAATATTTTTTTTGGGTTTGGTTTATTTGTCCAATTACTTTTGACCTCCTACAATGTGGAGTGTTTGTAAAGAAATGTGTACAATTCCTACAATTTCTATCAGATATTTTTGTTCAAACCTTCAAATTAAACGTTACAATCTGCACTTGAATTCTGTTGTAGAGGTTTCATTTCAAATCCAATGTGGTGGCATGCAGAGCCCAACTCGCAAAAATTGTGTCACTGTCCAAATATTTCTGGACCTAACTGTATATGCCTCAGTGATAATCAAGGCTTGATCATTGCTATGATTAATTTATAGACGCAAGCTAAAGAAAAAGAAACTTGTCAACCACTTCTATTTCTTCAGTGCTGATCTTTATGTGGACATCTTCATTGATCATTATCTTGGTCTTTTTGATGTTCAGGTATAGCCCCATCTTCTTTCATTCTTCTTTAAACTTCAGGATCAGCTTATTCAGATCTGTCTCACTCTTTGCTAGCAGGGTGGTATATTTCAGATTGCTAATGGTCTTTTGCCTATTGTTAACCCTACACTCAAATCAGCTAAGCCCAGTTTTCTCATGATTACATCTGCATAAAGATTGAATGGAAAATGAGAGAGGATGCATTCTTGTTTTTTGCAGTTTTGATTATCTTGAACCATTATGTATCCTCATACTTGGTTTGTACTCAAGCTTCTTCATCATCATAAACTTAATTAGATGCGCTGGCAGTCCTACCTCACTTAATGCTTCCCAAAGCTTTTGGTCAACAGAGTCAAGAGCTTTGGTATCATCAATTAAACACAAGTAGATCTTCTGGTACCCCTCATTTTTTTCTATGTGATCCACTTCAGGTTTGTGATGTGATCACAGGACCCTATCTACAGTTAATTATTATTTTGAGAAAAGATTCATACTTTTGCAATAAAACTTTGTGATTTCTATCTATGCCCCAGTGACTCTGTAAACCCCAAGGCCTTTAGATGCATTTTGCCCAAAACCTCAAGTGACATATCAATTTTAATACTAATACACATTGCTATGTAGACTGCCAAATCATGACAGGGTGCAGTGAGCCTGATGTCATGAGTCTCCAATATCACCGGTGCGATTAGGCGGTCATGTGACTGCATGCAGGACATTTGTATCTCTCAACTAGATAATTTGGGCTTTTCTGAATAGAAGAGAATTGAGTCTAGTCACACATGACTACAAGTTGTATACATGACCGCCTGCTCATACAGTGTCCCTGAACCCATCAGGGCACTACCAGGTACTGCATCCAGTCAAAGATGCAAGGCCTACCCCCAGGGACTTGGAAGACCAGTGCCGGTAACAGCAAAACACACTATAATCCCAGTTTTTCCACCTCCACAGACTGGTGACAAACTAGAGTTGGACCCAATGAATGGCCACCCAGTGGTGGAGCCGATCCAGTCCACTAGACAACAACCAGGTGGGAGGGGACAGACAGTCAGACAGTTAGTAAGTGAAAGTGAGAGGAGATGGACGTAACCGCACTGACAGGAGAGTGTAACGGTAACCTGAGGGCCCAGGAGTGTGGTTCGCCGTGGAGTACTGCCGGAACCATAGCATCGACGGGGTACAGAGCCCTAGGTCTGGCAAATGCTCCAGGCAGACCCGATAAAATCTGCACAGTGAGGGGACAATCCAGGACCTCACTGACCTTAGAAGTCCGGGGGCACCAGCAGTAACGGGAGAACCAGGGAACAGAATGGAACACCGACCCCTCTGCTGTCTGCCGGCCGGCGCCCTGTGCGACCGCACCACTCGCACATAGATAAAGACGGCCATGGATGTACACACAGTTACCTGGTTAGGCGCCCACTCAGCTGTGTCTCCCCGCCTGAGCTGAACCACTAGCTACACCTCTGGAGAGGAGTCAGCATAGAGATCCACATTGATGTGTGCCAGAAGTGGTCTTCATGGAAGAATTGCAGCTAAAAACCACACCTTCGACATGGAAACAAGTCCAAGTGACTATACTATGTAAAAGTAATGATGTGCAGAACAATGACAGCAGCTGCTCTGGACTGAAATGAAAAATGCTTGGCAGTAACAAAAAGCAGTTTGTTCACTGACTGGCTGGAGACTGGTACAATGATGAGACCACATGACTGTGTGTCACCTGTGACACACCCATGAAAGCTCTAAGCTGAGTACTAGTATTGGGGTTTCCATTTAAATATCTGAAACACGTGATTCAGATGAAACCCCGACAGATCCATTCACTAATCAGGCTTCAGAGTTACTCCAGACTTTGGTCTCTGTTTAGTGGTGTCCAGCATTTCAGAGGTGCACAAACCCGTGTTGACCGCACTTTTGTGCACGGCTAAAAAGATGGACAACGCTGGATCATAGGCCAGACAAACTCCACAGTGGCTCCATCTGCCTCATTGTAGGGAATATTCCATTGGGGTTCTGACTGAATCAAATATTTCAGAGATTTACAACGAAACCCCAATGTAAGCGTTCAGCACAGAGCGCACGATATATGTTAGCCAAACCTTACTGTGATCTTAGAGAGACAGAATAAACAAATCAACAGCAGGTCAAGAATTGGTTTTATTTCTTTTTTCAGTTCAGATCAAGCAGACCTTTAGAAAATGGCACGTGTAATATAAGCAGGGAAATGGGGAAAAGGAAGTACTAGCTCCTATATTTTTCTACAAGCCATCCATAAGTTCAAGACAGTTCATATAAAAGGTTGGTTTTTTCCTTTGATTCTGGGCTTCCAGCAGAAAATAACACAGTCCATAATTTTTCTTCTTATTTGTAAAAGTTGTAGTCTACAGTATACAGTGCCTACAAGTAGTATTCAACCCCCTGCAGATTTAGCAGGTTTGATAAGATGCAAATAAGTTAGAGCCTGTAAACTTCAAACAAGAGCAGGATTTATTAACAGATGCATAAATCTTACAAACCAACAAGTTACGTTGCTCAGTTAAATTTTAATAAATTTTCAACATAAAAGTGTGGGTCAATTATTATTCAACCCCTAGGTTTAATATTTTGTGGAATAACCCTTGTTTGCAATTACAGCTAATAATCGTCTTTTATAAGACCTGATCAGGCCAGCACAGGTCTCTGGAGTTATCTTGGCCCACTCCTCCATGCAGATCTTCTCCAAGTTATCTAGGTTTTTTGGGTGTCTCATGTGGACTTTAATCTTGAGCTCCTTCCACAAGTTTTCAATTGGGTTAAGGTCAGGAGACTGACTAGGCCCCTGCAACACCTTGATTTTTTCCCTCTTGAACCAGGCCTTGGTTTTCTTGGCTGTTTGCTTTGGGTCGTTGTCTTGTTGGAAGATGAAATGACGACCCATCTTAAGATCCTTGATGGAGGAGCGGAGGTTCTTGGCCAAAATCTCCAGGTAGGCCATGCTATCCATCTTTCCATGGATGCGGACCAGATGGCCAGGCCCCTTGGCTGAGAAACAGCCCCACAGCATGATTCTGCCACCACCATGCTTGACTGTAGGGATGGTATTCTTGGGGTCGTATGCAGTGCCATCCAGTCTCCAAACGTCACGTGTGTGGTTGGCACCAAAGATCTCGATCTTGGTCTCATCAGACCAGAGAACCTTGAACCAGTCTGTCTCAGAGTCCTCCAAGTGATCATGAGCAAACTGTAGACGAGCCTTGACATGACACTTTGAAAGTAAAGGTACCTTACGGGCTCGTCTGGAACGGAGACCATTGCGGTGGAGTACGTTACTTATGGTATTGACTGAAACCAATGTCCCCACTGCCATGAGATCTTCCCGGAGCTCCTTCCTTGTTGCCCTTGGGTTAGCCTTGACTCATCGGATAAGCCTGGCCTCGGCACGGGTGGAAACTTTCAAAGGCTGTCCAGGCCGTGGAAGGCTAACAGTAGTTCCATAAGCCTTCCACTTCCGGATGATGCTCCCAACAGTGGAGACAGGTAGGCCCAACTCCTTGGAAAGGGTTTTGTACCCCTTGCCAGCCTTGTGACCCTCCACGATCTTGTCTCTGATGGCCTTGGAATGCTCCTTTGTCTTTCCCATGTTGACCAAGTATGAGTGCTGGTCACAAGTTTGGGGAGGTCTTAATTAGTCAGAAAAGGCTGGAAAAAAAGATAATTAATCCAAGCATGTGAAGCTCATTGTTCTTTGTGCCTAAAATACTTCTTAATACTTTAGGGGAACCAAACAGAATTCTTGTGGTTTGAGGGGTTGAATAATAAATGACCCTCTGAATAAACTTTTCACAATTTAAAAAAAAAAATAAAAAAAGAAATAACATTCTTTTTTGCTGCAGTGCATTTCACACTTCCAGGCTGATCTACAGTCCAAATGTCACAATGCCAAGTTAATTCCGAATGTGTAAACCTGCTAAATCTGCAGGGGGTTGAATACTACTTGTAGGCACTGTATGTACCCAAAAGGCAATGGCAATGCAAATAAGATCAAGAAAGTAGAAGGCAGAAGAGAGAGAAACTTTAAACTTTCCCAAAGTTTTGGAAAACTTTGTTCACCAGTTTATGCACATGTAACAGATCGTTGACCACAGCTCTAGCCAGCAGTATAGTCCTGACTTGGGGAAGAGGTCCCACTGTCCCAGAAGGTCAGGATAATGTCCCAACTTCCACTCACTCTTGCTGTTCTCACTGCTTTATATTTCCTCCATTGAAGAAAAGGATTTCTGAACACCTACAGAATATTAATATTAAAAATAAATAACGTTCAAAAATAAAAAATAAAAATAAATAATGAATAAATAAAATAAAATAAATAATAATAAAAAATAATAATATTAATATAAATAATAATAATGATGATTCCTCCACTGAAGAAAAGGATTTCTGTACACCTACAGAATATTAATATTAAAAATAAATAACGTTCAAAAATAAAAAATAAAAATAAATAATAAATAAATAAAATTAATAATAATTAAATAAAAATACATAATTATAGCTAAATAATAATAGATAATAATATAAATAATATTTCCTTCATTGAAGAAAAGGATTTCTGAACACCTACAGAATATTAATAATAAAAAAAATAATATTGAAAAAAATAATAGTACTAAATAAATAAAAATAAGTAGTAATAAATACAATAATCAATAAATAAATAAAAATAAATAAATAATAATAAACACTTTTTTGAAGTCCATAATGGTGATATTCTGAATCTAACCTTCTTTGCAGTTGAAAAAGTTAACCCCCCAGTAAGAGGTCGCAGCTGGAGAAAGAAACTTCTAATGAGGGAGGCCTTCTGTATTATTACATTAGGTACGAAACAACCTTTAAAAATTAACTTTTCTTATGACACTATGCTATATATTGATCATGATTTCTATAGATGTTGTTTTAGTATATTGTACTGTATTTATTTATCCATCTATTATATATTATTAGCTTTTAACAATGGATTCCTCGCATTAAAAGTATACTCATGTGATATTCTGTGTTCTCTATGATTGGTGTTCATTTATTTTAAATTGTAACTCCCATAACTCTTTGTTATACTCAGTGACTAAAGGCAGCAATGCCAAAAATTCATTGAGTGATGTCTTTCCATTGAAATTGAGATTTTTAACATTTTTTGTGACAAAGGAATAAAGGTTTGAAGATTTTTTTTTTATACAGCCTACAGCACTCCAAACGTTTTTAGCCAGATACAACACCAAAGGTCAGTGATTACGTGGACTGAAGGCTTGATCAGATGAGAACAGTTTCTACTCAAGATATCACGTAGTGAGGCAATTTTGTTTTTTCCTTTGTTTATGTTGGACTCTTCTAATAATTCTTTTCACTCCTCTGCCTAAAAGCTTGCAGGGAACTCCTGGTTGTGGTCAGTTTATGGTGAAATGATGTTCTTTCCACTTCCGGATTATTGCCCACAGTGCTCATTGGAAACTCCAGCAGTTTAAAAATTCTTCTGTAACCAATGCCATCAGTATTTTTGCAACAATAATGTTGAGAAGGTCTGTCTTGAGTCAGCTCACTGGTTTTACGCACCATAAGATGTTTCTTGTGTGGCACCTTTTGAGACAACTTTTTATAGGGCATCAGTTGAACAAAATATTTTTCATTAAGGGGCAGGATTGCTTTCTTCTAACTTCTTAATTGCTGATAGATTTCAGCTGGTGTCATGACTTGTCATGGCTTTTTGCCCTTTCTTTATGTGTCCAATACTTTTTCCTTGTGTCATTACTCATTATTAAACATAACTGTAGGTTGATTTCTTTGCCTTTGTGAATGGATGGGTTCTTACAGACATCTGGTCAGAAATTCATGTCAGTAACCCCTTTAGAAAGATATTTACTGAAAAAATGTATGAAGTGTCCAATGCTTATTTCACCAGCTGAATATATTTATCATTTTATTAGAATTACAAAATGATGGCTGCAACAAATATTAGTAACAAAGAAAGAAATAAATCCATAATTACCAAACTGCCTGTATACAGTAAGACAGTCCAAAGACCCAGGACTCATAATACTTATGATAAGTTTAATTAGGACTAATTCTCCCTAACTCAGTTTTAAAAAATTTTGCTTCTTTGATATATCTGATTGTGCGAAAGCTGGGTGACAACCAATATGACTGCCATTACAGCTTCAACAGCAATTACCAATTGTGCACTGTGAGGATTGTCCGGTGCTGGAACCAGGAGCGGGTGGTCATGTGACCGCAAGTATGCAATTTACATACTTCCTCCCACTTTCCAACTAGACTGTATCCGACCTCGCTCAATATACTTGCATTTATCGAGGCTGTGCCCATCTAGTTGATAACATATATGCAATCGTATACGCATGTGCCACTTCCGATGCCAGAGTCAGAGAATCCTCACTGTGCGCAATGCACACAATGTGAGAATTCACAGGTTTGCAGTCACTCTTTGTGACTGGAGACTTGAAGCCTTGTAGACAGATGTAAAATTGCTGTGCATAACAACTGAGATGTGTTGGATTCATATCAGTAGCAAATTAAGTTTTTAACCACATATACATATACTTATAGTAGTATAAAATTGAATTTCTGGTGTCTGCTCTCTGTTGTTGGTTCTTTATTGGCACCAAGTTTGGAACATAGGTAAATCAAGTGCTTCTAATGATTTTAGACCAGTTTTCAGCTCTAGGGCTTACCTTTCTCGAGATAGTTGCCAGAAAAAAAGAAAATCTAAAGTTATGGGTAAACAAGTGGATCACTCGTCCTTAGATTTGCCATATGGGTAAATCAGGAACTTCAGAAGGTTTTACACTGGGTTTTAGTTCACCAAAAAAAACAGAATACAAAAACAAATTATTATTTAGGGCCAAGCGAGTGATCCAATCTTTACCAGTTTTGACACATTGTTAAATGAGGGGGTATTTGAAGATTTTAGCTTAGGTTTCCTCTCACTAGAACCTACTCTTCTCAACATTAGGGAAAAAAAACAGAATACAACAGAAAAAATTAAAACACCACTCCAGCGTTTGTATTTTTCCAGAGCTGGAGTGGTGCTTTAAATCTAAGCTCCCTGCCCTTAGTATTATACTCTCCGGTGTTTTCACGCTTTTTTAGGTATCGCTTCGATCCCGCTGTTCCATCTTGTGACTGTAACTTCTCCCTATCTGGAAGTCAAAAGTTACGTCACAAGCTCTCAATGCAATGAGAGCCACAACAAGGCTTTCATACATTTGTATTGGCTTGTGACCTCTGGTGCGATCCATAAAACATTGCATCTGCCGGCAGGTCAGAAATCGCCGAAGACCGACAAGAGCAGCAGTGATAGAAGATGAAGCTGCCGAAGGGTGAATATTAGACAGGGTCCAGGGGACTTAGATTTAAAACTCCACTCCAGAGGGGCAATAATAAAAAAAAACAACTCTGGAGTGGCGCTTTAATTTATGGGCAAATGGCTGAACAAATCAGTTTCTTATTTGCACATAGATAAATCAAGCACTTCAGAAAATTTTAGGCCAGGTTTCATCTCTTTAGGACCTACCATTCTCAACATATTTGCAAAAAAAATATAATGCAAAACTAAATATTAATTTAAATCTCTGAGACATCCCTAGAAAGATGTAAAATTTCTGAGCACAACAACTCAGATATGTTAGCAATTCTGCTAGGTTACCTATCTGCATGTGGTTTGTAATATACAGTTAGGTCCAGAAATATTTGGACAGTGACACAATTTTCGCGAGTTGGGCTCTGCATGCCACCACATTGGATTTGAAATGAAACCTCTACAACAGAATTCAAGTGCAGATTGTAACGTTTCATTTGAAGGTTTGAACAAAAATATCTGATAGAAATTGTAGGAATTGTACACATTTCTTTACAAACACTCCACATTTTAGGAGGTCAAAAGTAATTGGACAAATAAACCAAACCCAAAAATAAATTTTTTATTTTCAATATTTTGTTGTGAATCCTTTGGAGGCAATCACTGCCTTAAGTCTGGAACCCATGGACATCACCAAACGCTGGGTTTCCTCCTTCTTAATGCTTTGCCAGGCCTTTACAGCCGCAGCCTTCAGGTCTTGCTTGTTTGTGGGTCTTTCCTTCTTAAGTCTGGATTTGAGCAAGTGAAATGCATGCTCAATTGGGTTAAAATCTGGTGATTGACTTGGCCATTGCAGAATGTTCCACTTTTTTGCACTCATGAACTCCTGGGTAGCTTTGGCTGTATGCTTGGGGTCATTGTCCATCTGTACTATGAAGCGCCGTCCGATCAACTTTGCGGCATTTGGCTGAATCTGGGCTGAAAGTATATCCCGGTACACTTCAGAATTCATCCGGCTACTCTTGTCTGCTGTTATGTCATCAATAAACACAAGTGACCCAGTTCCATTGAAAGCCATGCATGCCCATGCCATCACGTTGCCTCCACCATGTTTTACAGAGGATGTGGTGTGCCTTGGATCATGTGCCATTCCCTTTCTTCTCCAAACTTTTTTCTTCCCATCATTCTGGTACAGGTTGATCTTGGTCTCATCTGTCCATAGAATACTTTTCCAGAACTGAGCTGGCTTCATGAGGTGTTTTTCAGCACATTTAACTCTGGCCTGTCTATTTTTGGAATTGATGAATGGTTTGCATCTAGATGTGAACCCTTTGTATTTACTTTCATGGAGTCTTCTCTTTACTGTTGACTTAGAGACAGATACACCTACTTCACTGAGAGTGTTCTGGACTTCAATTGATGTTGTGAACGGGTTCTTCTTCACCAAAGAAAGTATGCGGCGATCATCTACCACTGTTGTCATCCGTGGACGCCCAGGCCTTTTTGAGTTCCCAAGCTCACCAGTCAATTCCTTTTTTCTCAGAATGTACCCGACTGTTGATTTTGCTACTCCAAGCATGTCTGCTATCTCTCTGATGGATTTTTTCTTTTTTTTCAGCCTCAGGATGTTCTGCTTCACCTCAATTGAGAGTTTCTTAGACCGCATGTTGTCTGGTCACAGCAACAGCTTCCAAATGCAAAACCACACACCTGTAATCAACCCCAGACCTTTTAACTACTTCATTGATTACAGGTTAACGAGGGAGACGCCGTTCATAGGGGCATGCACGGCATGGCTACAGTAACCGCTCAAAGCACCATTGACTATACAGTGAGCAGCCCCTGAAAGCACACCCCAGAACTTTGATTGACATCTGGCTCTGCTATGCATCTCTGCAGAGCCAGCTATCCATCAAAGTGACAAGGTATGCTTACAGCTGACACTCACAGTATAGCAAGTGATGCAGTGGTTGGTGAATGTAGCCATGTCTTGCATGTTAATAAGGTTGAAATCCAGCAGCTCCAGAAATGTAATAAGTTAATTTAGCCCCGGTAGCAACACTTTCAGTAAGGTGACCAGGAAGCATTGTAAACTGCTGGTGAATAGCATCAGGTGGCTAATCACTCATAAATTTTGAAGAGCCATCAAGCAGCCCTCACTCATAAATTTTGGAGGGCCCTCACTTATAAATTTAAGAGAGCCATCAGGCAGCCCTTACTCATAAATTTTGGAGGCTCATCATGCTAGCATCATTCATCATTTTTAGAGGGCAATCAGACGGCCCTCACTCATAACTATTAGAGGACCATCCCACGGTACTCAGTCCCCAGCCACCACTGTTTTTCATGGTGTGCTGTCCCTGTCTTACACCAGCACCCGTGCCCTGACCACCACAGTTGCTGGGAAAATTCAATTAACAACTGGCACCTAAACAAGAGATTGTTGCCAAGGATGCTAAATTTCCCTGGTGGCAAACTGGGTGAACATACTGTGGGCTAGGATCAAGTCAGACCCCGAGACGGCACACAAGCTAACGATGCAGAGTATTGCGCATCCTAGTTCCATGAAAGTTTCCTCCACCTCCTACACCAGTTGTTGCACCCCCTCCTCCTCATCATTCTCCATCTCCAATTTGTCATCTCCAAGCACATTGTCCATATCAGTTGGAAGCAGTAAGCACTGCAGCACTGCCTTGGTGCCGCAGTGAAACCAAATTGTTTAGGTGGCAAACAGCAGGCCTGCCCCCCCAACCCCCCCCCCCCCCCCCCCCCGTGCTCTACTTAACAATTCAGTGCTTTCTGAAAACCAACTCAGATTTGCCTGAGCCACTTGTAAAGGGATGACAGGCAGCGTCGGACTGGCTACCGGAGGAACTGCCAGTAATACCAGTCCAGGCCGCGGTTACCTGAACTGAATTCCGGAGCTCTCAGCTGAGCTCCAGAGTGCAGCTTGGATTGAACTCAGGGTTGCAGGACTGAACTGCGAGCGCCGAGTGATTCCCCGGCTATCATAGTTCAGTTCTGTGGGACATGCCAGGCTGGACTCCGCAGCTCATTTGAGAGCTCCGAAGTTCAATGCAGGTAACCGCGGCCAGGAATAGTATTACCGGCTAGAACTTCCCATTACACATGTTTGCAAGGCTTTGTGAGCAGCAGAGGCCAATAGTTGAATTCCTCCTACAACATGCCCATCAGTATTCTGTTCAGCCTCCACCCATACGAACCGATGAGTGGGCATGGAAGTCTCACATCTGTGAGATTCTATAAAACTTTGAGGAGTCAATCAATATGGTGAGCGGCAATGATGTCATATTCAGCATAACTATCCCACTTCTGTGTCTACTGAAACATTTGCTACTCACAATTAAAGAGGAAGCTTTGCATGTGTACCAGGTGGAGATGGAGAACAAAAAGTACACTTGTTTACATATACAGTATTATGTATAACTGCTTGCCCTGGAAATGTTGCTGTTTAGGTTTTCGGAAAAGGAAGCTTTCCGCAACCTCATGGCAGCCGTTGTCCCACACGTCTCAGTCCCCAAATGTCATTTTTTTTCACCATAAGCCATCCCCGCCTTACACCAGCACATGTCCCATACCATCACCCATGCCCTGCCAATGCAATTAGGTTGCAGAAGCAGTATGCCTATAAAACAACTGCAAAGTAATAAACGCTGCCTATATGCATCTAATCCAAAACTATTCCTCCCCCATCAGCTATCCCGACACTAATTGCCGCTAACAGAGGTATTATTAGAGAATAGAATAGCTGTAGGCCTGAAAAGAACTTTTGGTTTTAGTCTGTAGTAACATGGATTGTAAGTCTATAATCCCTGCCTAGATGCCTCTAATACACTATCACTTTTCCAACAGCTCACCCTACACTAATTGCAGCTAGGAGCAGTATTATTAGGCAATAGAATAGATTTGAATTAACCCTGAAAAGACTTTTCTTTTAAAGTAGAAGCAGCAAGGTCTGTATGGCTAGAATCTCTGCCTACATGCCTCTAATACACTATTCCATCTCCAGACGTTTGCTCTACACTAAATGAAGATAAGGATAGTTTTATTAAAGAAAAGAATTAGAGATGAGTTGAGCCTTGTAAGCTTGCCAGGTTCAGCCAGACTTTAGTTAAAAGTTTGGTTCCAGACTCGGACTTGACCCGAACTTAACCCCAGACCCCGAACCCCATATAAATCAACTGAGGCCATAACGTTCATCCTGTAAAATGTTCATAGTAAAGCTAGGGATCTACAAAAGGAAGCAAAATGTGGGCAATTAGGATATAAATAAGTAAATAATCATGTGAGGTCCCACCTATTTTTGATAACCAGTGCAGATAAAGCAGACAACTGTTAACTGTAAACCTCAGCTGTTTGCTTTACCTTGGCTGGTTATCAAAAATAGAGTGGATGCAACACAGTTTTTTTAATTATTTAAACAAATAATTTAAAGAAAAGGCCTTGGCTCCTCCCTATTTTTGATAACCAGCCAAGGTAAAGCAGACAGTTGGGGTCGGGTATTATCAGGCTGGGAGGGCCCATAGTTATTTGGCCATTCTAAGCCTGGTATTATTTTTGGCATTGATGTCAGCTATGAAATGACATTTGTCATCATGCCCAGTGGCTACTAATGGGTAGATGTCTTTCTGACACCCCTTTTATTAACCTGGTAAGTATAGAGGTAAAAAAAAAAACAGAATAAGACTGCATAGGTCACTTCCGGTCAGCGGTAGTTAGTGCGTGAGACCCGATACTTCCGATGAGAGGTAACATTACTGATGTCAACACTCATTAGAGGTGAGAGGTCTTTCATGGTGCAGCGTGACCTGGAGTGACCTGATGACTGGAAACCCTGAACAGCGGTAACATTACTGATGTCACCGCTCTTCAGAGGTGTTGAGCTTTACACAGCGCAGTGTGACCCGCAATTGCCTGTAAGCAAAGTCTATGGAGTGTCAGAGCAATGCTCCATGGACATTGTTTGTCGGATTCCCTCTTGACTATGTCGGATCAGCTGGGATTTTTTTCTTTTGAATATAAAGTGGTGAACAAGGGTAAGTGTCTTGTTATTTCTCTGTGTTTGTATGTTTGTAGCGGTTTTCAGATATCCTTTTCATCCCTATGGTGGATTCACTGGACTATGGCAGAGCTGCATATTTTGGTTTTTTTTTAATAAAATGATAAATGAGGAAAAGTTTTGGATAGTGTTTATTGAAATCAATTATGTTTTTATGTGTGTTTCTTTTTTTGGGATTAATGCTTTAGTATTGGGGGTGTCTGATAGACACCTCACCATAACTAACACCAGCGCTTGATGCCAGGTGACCCTACACAGCTGACATGAACCCTATAAACCATTACCCCAATTGCCATTGCACCAGGGCAATCGGGAAGAGCCAAGGGGAAGCATCAGAAATGGTGATGTGATGCCCCACTTCTGGAGGGGCTGTGGCCTGGCATTTTTTTGCTGGGAAGGGCCCAATAACCATGGACCTTTCCAATCTGATAATATCAGCCTGCAGCTGTTTGCTTTACCTTTGATGGTTATCAAAAACAAGAGGGACCCGATGTCATTTTTTTCTTTTAATTATTTACTAAATTGGCTAATAGCTATAAAAGCTGTCTGAACTTGTCTGCTGTAAAAACGGACACCACACGTACTTGAAACACAAATGTGTGAAGGGGGTCTAATACAGGGTGTATCGGAGTCCCTGTTCCCTCTACTTTTTCGCAGTTCTTGCATTGTCCGCATTGGCTTTGTGAGGTTCAGAGATCCTCCTTCATAAATTAAACAGGACATGTCTGACCATGATACACACACCACATGTCCAGATAAGGCAGTAAAATGTTAACATTACATTTATCGGTGACAATCGAGGGGGTGTAGTTTTATTTCACCCTCTACTATGTCACCTATTTTAGCCATAGGCGTCAGGCAAGCATGGTGTGAGATGGCCCCTCTATTAAGAGATGGAAGAGGCAAGGATTTTTTTTTTCCTTCTTAATTTTGCCTTATTATATAGGAAAGAATGTGTCATAAAAAAAAATTCCGGTAAAATCCATTTTATCTTTGTTTTTGTATGTTTTATTATCAGTCCATAAAAGTGTCGTAATACTCTGACAACATTGTTCCCAGCAGCGACTTCAGAGTCAGAGATGCATTCGGGCATCTTCTCCATACTGATCCCATTCCACTCCAGTAATAGCTCCATCCATTTCAGCAATTTTCCTGCCCCCCAGACCCTCAGTTAAGGTCTTCCGAAAAAATGTTTGAGTTTCCCATTGACGTCCATTATGCTCAGCACTCGAATAGATCCCATCCAAGCGTCCGATCTGCTCAATAACAGTACCGTGCACTTGAGCATTTTAGTGCTCTCTCATCTCATGCACATGAACTGTAGTTTAAACATAGGAACTGTAATACAAACATAGGAAAACTAGCATAAACATAAGAACACTAATATGACAATGGGAATACACATAAATACTACTATGAACATAACAATGCTAGCGTAAATATATTAATATTGTGTGAGAAATATATAAAGAAATAAATACACATAAAACTACAATAAAAAAAAGTTATATTTCTAGCAATTTGATCATATTTAAACAAACAAATTATTTAACTCAATTTTCTAAGAGTTATAATGTTTAAGACACAGAAATACTATCTAATAAAGTAAAGGTGAGGATAGAATGTAAAATCTAAGAGGGAAAGATAGTAAAATACGTGTTCTCATAACTGCACTTTGTTTTAAAAATCAAGTATAAAGTACACAGATGTTTATCATTGTTAGAAGATGTCAAATATGAAAACGGGTTAAAGAAAGACAGAAAGAAAGAAAGAAAAAAAGAAAGACAGAAAGAAAGATAGAAAGAAAAAGAAAGAAAGAAGGACAGAAAGACAGAAAGGAAAAAAGAGAAACAAAAGGAAGGAAGGAAAAAAGAAAGGAAGAAAGAAAGACAGAAAGAAAGACAGAAAGTAAGACAGAAAGGAAGAAAGAAAAAAAAAAGAAAGAAAGAAAGAAAAAGAAAGGAAGGAAGGAAAAAAGAAAAAGAAAGAAAAAGAAGGAAAGAAAGAAAGAAAGAGAAAGACAGAAAGGAAGAAAGAAAAAATAAGAAAGGAAGGAAGATAAAAAGAAAAAAGAAAGAAAGAAAGAAAGACAGACAGAAAGAAAGACAGAAAGGAAGAAAGAAAAAAAAAAGGAAGGAAGGAAAAAAGAAAGGAAGAAAGAAAGAAAGGGAAAGAAGGAAAGAAGGAAGGAAAGAGAAAGAAAGAAAGAAGGAAAGAAAGAAAGAATAGAGATAGAGATTGGTGCATTGGACGTAACCTTCTGGTTGTGTGTGGTGTAGTATGATTCTTCTGTGATACTTCTTAGACAGTTACATTAACCACTCACAATCTCCCTGGGTCCTGCAGATCCCCCTAATCCTAAACATTGTGCAGTCATTAGGGAGCCTGGCATGCTAGGAGGGGCGCAGCACTGCACCTAGGAGTCTGGTAGTATGGCGTGTGGCTCTGTTGACTGAAATGTCTTCATGAGTTTGATAAATGGTGTAATTGCGTGTATTAGAGGAGGCAGTTAGAAGGATTGGCTGCACACATGAGGAGTGGACAGGGGCCAGATGGAGGGGGTGGTCCCTTCCCCGCTCTACTCTGCTGGATGAGTCAGGGGGGTCTGAGGGAGAAAAAATCTAGACACATTTCAGAAAGTGATAGGTGGTCCTCTTCGTCACAGGAGCTTGGAGAGATGGAAAGGGACAGAGATGGCCACCAGCCTAAGGACACTGCTGGATTATAGACCACACATGGTTGGAGGATTTGTAATAGAAGTTCTCCATATAGTTAAGTCCTCGATCAGGGTAGCCAGTCTCCTCTGATATTTTTTTCTGGACATTGGATCACAATTTTTATGGCTTTATACGACCCAACCACCCTTTTAAATGCCACACCTCTATGTCATAGCATTAAAATACTGCTTACATAATGCCTTTATTCAAAAAGACCCCAAACTTACCAAGGGTCTTTCTTGAGCTAGTAGGGTATTTGTGGGGATTGGATATAGGGTATTATATATGACCATATCAGACCAAAGGTCAGCTTATATTTTTTAGAACACAACACAAACTCTATCAATAATAACCTAAACATGACGAGAGTAAAAGATTCCACGTATGTAAAAGAGTACGGTAACTTTCAACTGATTTATGCTGCCCGAACCACAAACAGTCTGAATCGGGCTTCTCCTCGCCCATCCAGACTGACAGAAATCCCTCTATACACACAAAGGGAGACAACTATCAGTCAAGGGCAGAATTACTAACTTGACTTTTTATTTTTTCTGGACATTTTATTAAAAAATCACAGACAGAATATTTTTTACAAACATATTGTAAAACCATAATAAGCCATTATAATTATAAATGATCCATGTCTACAGCCCATAGTTCTGATATGAAGACATTTGCTACATTCACTGTGAACTGTAAAATGAATTGCAGTCAAAATATTTTGTATCATTTTTTTCAGATTCAAAAATATCCTGGATGTCTCAAATTTTTTAAAAATTTCTGGATGGGTGGCAGCCCAGGTCAAAAGAAGTAGGTCAATATGAAACCTGAAGGGAGCTACCTCCTGGACTAGTCATCCTAGTCACCTCCTCCCTAGCCAGTGTTTTAAAGTAAGATTTCTCTGAGACAGAATAATGTTTCAGAACAAAACACTCGTCTGCAACAATACAGTTGGTCTCTGATTAAGGCCAATGTCCCACATACAAAAGCCTCATGTGTATCTCGCGCGAGTTTCGCGGTGCATGACCCGGCACGGACTCAATCCTCACAGGAGCGGGTCGGTTGCATGCATCTCTATGCAGCCGACCCAATCCTGTGAGCAGAGTGTGAGTTTGTGACGGGTGATGCACCTCGAAACTTGAGCGAGATACACACGAGGCAGTCGTAAGTGGGACACTGGCCTAACATTACCTGTAGTTGGGCAGCAGGAATCAGCGGACAGGTTGCTTAAAATCAAAGGCAGACATGTATGAAACACAGTCCGGGTACAGACCATGATGGCCAAAGCAGTTGTGAGTCGTCTGACCTGAGCCCCACAGACTCATAGGTTGATATGAGACTATTGAGTTTGGTCCACATGTCACAGTCCATACTCGGACCGTGTGTAACGAACATCTGAGTTCACCGTTAATATTAAAAGGATTTGTTCCACTTATTAGAATCCATATTTAAATTATAAACTTGACAAAAAGAAGATAATCTAATGCAGAGTACTTCGTCAAGCCTCTGTCATCATGATATTTAGTGTGCCGTCCACTTTTTTCTCATCCCCCCCATAGACTTGCATTGGCCGTTTTACAAGACCATGTGCCCCATTCTGCGATTCTTTATTTAGACCAAAAACTGCTGAGGAAAAATCACAGATGATCTCTGCCTTATTGTTTAACATCAGTACCAGTGCTATCTGATTTTTTATAGATTTGCACTCGGCATATTTATATGCAGATGTGAGCGGACCCTAAGGCTATGTGCCCACGGGAGCTTGCTTCTGCGGATTTTGCCGCGGAAAACCTGCGGATTTATCTTCCAGATAAATCCGCAGGTTTCAGCAAGTACAGACACTCCCCATGTTACTCTATGGGACATGGGAAGTGCTATGTCCATGCTGCGGTATGTGCGGTTGCAGAAAATGCTGCGGATATCCGGCAGCCGCACATAACTGCATGTCAATTATTCTTACGGATTTACCTGCGGAAATCTGATTTGGTCCCATACTTACCTGCCTTGATAGCAGACACCAAAGTCACTTTCCCTCGGTGCACAGGAGCAGGAAGGAGGAGGTGGGCGGGGCCTGCACGAGCTCCGGTCATGTGACAGCCGGAGCTAGTTCAGGCCCGACCACCTTCTCCTGCACAGTGCAGACACTGACAGAGTGATGTGCTGCCCCATGCTCGGCGGTAGCCGAGCCGCTCGGATCCGGACCTTCAGTGGGTGGCTCGAGGGTCTCCGGACCTGGGGGTCCACGGTCACTTTGATCTAAAAGAGGTTGGCGGTTTAGGGGGACATAGGTGTACGGCCGGAGCCGTGTTTGAGTTTGTGATGCCACCCACGGGTTGTGGTGAAGGTGGACACCGCTGGGCGGTGCAGGGAGATGGGCGGCCGGAGGGCACTGATGTACTCACGATTAATAACACACACAAGTCTCTGGTAAACCAAGGTGATGGTGGTCGGTGCCCGCAGCCGGCTGCAGTCTGGTCCCCCACCCGGTTGGTGGTCTCTGCCTTTCTCCTGCACCTGTGTTGTAATGATGGACTACCTGCGCCTGCAACATCAGGAGTCCACTCCCCGGCTTGTGGTTGTCGGAGGAGCCCTTTGCCCGCAGACGCTGGCCAGTGGGATCTCTGAGCCGTGGCGGTAGCTGCTTATCCCCCTCATTGGGCTGTTGTCTTCTATGAGGGACTTTGGGTGGGAAAGGACCTAAAGTCCAAACCGCAATTAGTTAATTAACTCAGTCCAGTAGTTTCTAGACCTCGTTTCAGGGTCTGAGTACCCCCCCCTTGTGCTCCGGTTTCCGAGTTGGTTCCCTGGGTCGGTACCGGCGGACCACTACCCTGTCCCGTTCCACCACGGTTCCACCGAGCCGTCTTCCCGGCTCCTGCAGACAGAGGCCTCCGTATGCCTCCTAGCCAGAGGTAGGAGGGCTCCTACACTGGCACCTGTCAGTCTGTCACCGGCCTGTCACACAGGCCTGACCTCCTCCACTGAACTCTGAACTGAACAGCCTTTCCTGCCTCAGGCTCTCCGAACTCCTCGGTGGGCATGGCCAACCGCCTGGCTCCGCCCCCTGGTGTGTCCATCGAGCCCTGAGGGAGGTGACTAGGGTTTTATGTGGTTGGCTGGTGTTACCTAGTGAGGGGACTGGTGTTGTGCAGGGCTCTATCTGTGACTACCTGGCTTGTCCAGGGCGTCACAGTGAAATGGCCGGAGACGGAGAGAAGTGCTGCGTGATGGAGGTAAGTATAAACTCCCTGATCACTCAGCACTTGTTCTGCATTGAGGATGCAGTGCCGAAGCCATAGTACTGTGTCCTCAATGCAGAATTACCGCAGCATATCCGCAGGACATTACGCAAGAAAACCGCAGCATGGAAACAGACAAAGTTGTGCTGCGGTTTTCTGGGAGCTCCTGCGGATTGTCCTGCAGATATAACCACAGGACACTTTCCCTGTGGGCACATAGCCTAAGGCTATGTACCCACAGGACTCTGTACCCGTGGATTTTGCCACGGAAAACCTGCGGATTTATCTGGATTTTCTAGATAAATCCGCAGGTTTCAGCAAGCACAGACACTCCCCATACTACCTATGGGACATGGGGAGTGTCTGTGTCAATAATGCAGTATGTGCGGCTGCGGAATAAGCTGTGGATGTCCCGCAGCTGCACATAACTGCATGTCAATTATTCCTGTGGAATTACCCACAGAAATTCCGCCTCTCCACTATGGAGATAGAGGCCGGGACTTCTGCAGGTAAGTCGCACGAAGGTCCGCAGGTTTACCGCAGCTATTTCGCTGGAATCCCGCAGCAATGAATAGCTGCAGATTCCGGGGATCAGCTGCGGGAAACCTGTGGACATACCTGCGGATATATCCGCGGGTACATAGTGCCGTGGGCACATAGCCTAAGGCTATGTGCCTACGGGACAACATACCCGCGGACTTTGCCGCAGGTTTGTCCGCAGGTTTACAACAGCTGTTGCCTGGTATCCGCAGCTATTCATTGCTGCGGGATTCGAGCATTTTTGTTGCGGTAAACCTGCGGAACAAGTGTGGAAATACCTACAGAATTCCCGCCCCTGTATCTCCATAGTGGAAAGGCTGAACATCCGCAGATATTTCCACATGAATAATTGACATGCAATTATGTGCAGCTGCGGGACATGCACAGCATATTCCACAGCCGCACATACCACAGCATTGATACAGCACTCCCCTAATCCCATAGAATAACATGGGGAGTGTCTGTACTTGCGCAAACCTGCGGATTTATATGGAAAATCCTGAAATACGCCTGTTTTCCGCATCAAAATCCGCGGGTACGTTGTCCCGTGGGCACATAGCCTAACAGTCAAATCTGAATATTTTATCATGCAACAAAATGGCCTTCTAGCTCACGGTCACTGATTAGTATCTGAACAGACTGCTATAGTCTTGTATGAATATGGTACAACAAGATGATATGCAAGATCGGTGGTTAGCACTGCAGTCTTGCAGCGCTGGGTTTCTGGGTTCAAATCCCACCATGGACAACATCTGCAAAGAGTTTGTATGTTCTCCCCGTGTTTGCGTTGATTTCTTCTGTGTTCTCCGGTTTCTTCCCACATTCCAAAAACATGATAGGGAATTTAGATTGTGAGCCCCAATGGAGACAGTGTTACCAATGAAATAAATAAATATATATGAATAAAGTGCTGTGGAATTAATAGCGCTATATAAGTGAATAAATATTATTATATAATGACAAGGTCTAAGGGAACCATTATTAGCTTCCTGCTGCCCATGCATCAGAAGTATGAAAAGTCATCCAGGGACTATACCACTCTAGTCCCGTCAGTCCCTGGCCGGCTTCTCCCCAGCCCACTCCAGTTAATATACAGTATGTCTCTGACTTGTGTACTGAAAGGTACAGAGCTGTCAATCACATGGAAGGGAAGAACCAGCCGGGACCTCATCGAACCAGTCAAGACCCTCACTGGAGCCCTGAGCAACTTTTTAATATATGCTTCCTATGAAACATACTGCCAGACTCTGATTCATGCTGCTTGTGACCTGAGCAGCATGAATCTAATGACAGGATATCTTTAAAGTTATTTTGCAGAAAATACATGCAGCTGAATTATCAGATAACAAGAGTTGTTCCATCTTCGTAACATATTCTGATACAATACTAATGTAGAATCAATAGGTATATCCAGCCTCCGGCTGTCCGGCGGGAGAACAGGGAAATTCCCCGGTGGGCCCCTCTGTAGGATTCAGCCCCCTGTTACCGATACCAGCTGATGTATGATAAATAGAGGGTGTACAGCATCTCATTATATTTACCAAACTAGTATTATTTCATAGATTGAGATGATATAAAGTGCAGGAGCCGGTTACTTAGTATCCTCTATCAATATTGCCGTCTTCTCAATATCTTCCCCACTAAACATCATTCATTCCATCACCTTTCATGAAGAAGATCTGAAATGTAGCAGCCACTAATTAACCAAAAAACAGTGTGACAAGCGTTTTCTCCAACAAACAGCCTGGTGTTAAAATTGTCCGTTAATTGTCCGTTAATTGTCCGTTAATTGACCCTCTTGATCTAATGGAAGGTGTGCGCAGGATATCGGCGATCCAGGGTCAGCTCTACATCATATACCCGGTCTGATTCTGTAGTAATAGAATGAAGAAGCTATAAAGAAAAGCAACCATTTGCCATTCAGGAGCCAGGAAAGCTTTATGTCAATCACTATTGTTTTCATATATGTGAACGATATAACAATACTGTATAGAAATGCAGTACATTGTACTTCTACATAAATCTGTAACTTTCCGGAGTTTGGGAAAGCTGGGTGACAACTGTTGTTGAAGCTGTAATGGCAGTTCTAATGGCTGTCACCCAACTTTCCCAGAAACTGATTTAGACTGAAATAGTCTTGAAATGAATGAATACAAAGTGTTGTGAGTCTTTGGGTCTGGAACAGGCAGAAGGCTGGATGGAGAGGACAGTAATAGCTTCGTATTGTGGGGGCTGTTGGGTGGGAGGACGTCCTAGCACTGACTAGTCCCAGAGCCGGCATTAGTAGCCCGGCCGGCAGTAGTCAGCTCCTCTGCATTCTCCTGCTCAGGAGCCGGGGAGCCGCCTGCTGTCCGTCCATGGTGCAGACGCTGCTAGTGCAGTTACAAGCAGTGCAGGCATTGGGTGAGTGGAATCCCCTCCCCATCAGCACTTGTCTGTCCCTCCGAGCTTCTCCTCTGCTGCTCACTGCTTTCTCGCTCTCATTTGCACTGCTTATGCCTTTGGGCGCATGCGGACTACAAACTTTAGCAAATAAGAACAATTTTAGTGTCTTTTTCTGCAGGACCCTCCGGATGGCAGAAACAAACACCCATTTCTTATGGACTGTCCATGAATCTATGGATGGTCGGCAGCCCAGCTCTGGATGTGAGCGCTGCGCCCTCTGCTCCTAGTGCCACTTATCTCCAGCCTTGGACTTGATCCCTCCAGGGGATTGCATGTCCTCTGCTGCCTGCAGGAGGTCACTAGGTCACTGACATCGTGGACCCCACCTACCAGTGTGAAGAGTATACCGTCAGTGTGCAGTGTCTGTGAGTATACCATCTGTGATGACCACGGAGAACCACAGCCAGCACTTGGATCCTTCAGCTCCCCTCACATCCAGCCCCACCACAGGGGCTCTGATAAGCCAGCAGACCACGGCCATGGACACCTCCTCCTCTTCTTCATCTTCCAAGAACAAGAAGCCAAGCTCGGGGCTCAGACGTCCAGAGAAGCCTCCTTATTCTTATATCGCCCTTATTGTCATGGCCATCCAGAGTTCTCCTACCAAAAGACTGACTCTTAGTGAGATCTACCAGTTCTTACAAGCCAGGTTCCCCTTCTTTAGAGGATCTTATCAAGGATGGAAAAACTCTGTGCGCCACAACCTCTCTCTGAATGAGTGTTTCATCAAGCTGCCCAAAGGGCTAGGAAGGCCAGGCAAGGGCCACTACTGGACCATTGACCCTGCCAGTGAGTTTATGTTTGAAGAAGGCTCTTTTAGAAGAAGACCCAGGGGGTTCCGAAGAAAATGCCAAGCTCTGAAACCCATGTATAGGATGATGAATGGCATCGGTTTTAGTACTTCTATCCTACCCCAAGGATTTGATTTCCAACCCCCACCTGCTTCTTTGACATGTCATAGTAATGGCTATAACTTAGATATGATGACAAACTCTATGGCAGGAGGATACGATGGCTTGAGTGGAGGTCACCACGTCCCTCATATGTCCCCTAATCCTGGCTCTACATATATGGCCAGCTGCCCTGTCTCCTCTAGTGGTGACTATGGACCTGACAGCAGCAGCAGCCCTGTCCCTTCTTCTCCAGCTATGGCCAGTGCTATGGAATGTCATTCTCCTTACACCACTCCTACAGCTCACTGGACCTCATCAGGTCCCTCACCCTACTTGAAGCAGCAAGCTATGCCCCCTACTAATGCGGCATCGGCAGGGATACACTCAGGCATGTCCTCCTACACCTTGGAACAAACATACCTCCACCAAAACACCCGGGAGGACCTCTCAGGTAACTGTCATTTATAATACTATTATTAATATTATTATTACTGTTTTAAAAAAATATTCTGGTATCAGCACTCCATTAGAAGAGCCACATTTTAATTTTACCAAAGCTGTAGTACTCAAAATATTACATGGCATGGGTACAAGTACACATTACAAAATATTTATATGTAGCGAGTCTGCCATAGTGCCTGTAATATATGGGGACTTTTAGATTTTTCCCCTCAATTCAATAAAGTGTGAAATCACCAATAAATCACAGCTAACTGGCAATGTATGCCTCACATAGGGAAATGGAGCCACAAGTGAAAAGAGCAGCGGAGGGGTGAATGGCTATGCTCACAGGTCAGGGAGAAATCCTGCAAATGGGGCTCCTGGGACAGCACTTACACACACTCATCAACACTGATATGTGGGCCTAATGCAGGGCTATAGACAGGTATCTATGCATCTATCATCTACCGTTTACTTGTAATATCTATAATATCTCATCCCTCTATTACCGTATATAGAGATAGATAGATAGATAGATAGATAGATAGATAGATAGATAGACAGATAGATGGAGATATCTAAAGATGAATGTAACAAATAAATAGATAATTTAAAAATCGATGACTGATAGATAAATAGATGGATAAAGAGGATACATATATAAATATATAATACGTAGAACGATAGATAGATAGATAGATAGATAGATAGATAGATATGGACTTACATAGCCCCCCCCCCCATGGATATGCCACCATCCATCCTTCCTACAATCCCTACTCATCATACCGACAGTCCCTAATGTACACTTGCTTTTGCAAAACTAATATGGTTTTTAGTCCTGCTAATAAAGCCTCTTTGATTTTGATAGATAGATAAAAGCTAAATAGATAGATAGATGATAAAGATAGATAGATAGATAGATAGATAGATAGAGGGATAGATAGATAGACAGATAGATAATATATATAGATAGATAGATAGATAGATAGATAGATAGATAGATAGATAAGATAGATAGATAGATAGATAGATAGATTAGATAGATAGATAGATGATAGAGATAGATAGATAGATAGATAGATAGAGGGATAGATAGATAGACAGATAGATAATATATATAGATAGATAGATAGATAGATAAGATAGATAGATAGATAGATAGATAGATAGATTAGATAGATAGATAGATGATAGAGATAGATAGATAGATAGATAGATAGAGGGATAGATAGATAGACAGATAGATAATATAGATAGATAGATAGATAGATAGATTAGATAGATAGATAAGATAGATAGATAATATAGATAGATAGATAGATAATATAGATAGATAGATAGATAATATAGATAATATAGATAGATAGATAATATAGCTAGATAGATAGATAGATAGATAGATAATATAGATAGATAGATAGATAGATAGATAGATAGATAGATAGATAATATAGATAGATAGATAGATAATATAGATAGATAAATAGATGGATAGATGATAGATAGATTTATCTCAACATAGAATATATCTGTATATCTATTATCTATCCCTATCATCTATCGATATATCTATCTATTATCTATTTATCTATTATCTATCTATCAATCAATCTATCTATATCTTTATATATCTATCTATATCTTTATCTACGTATGTATCTATTAATCTATCTATCTATGTATGTATCTATCTATTATCTATCTATCTATCCATCTATTTATCATCTATTACCTATCTATCACATTATCTATCTCTCTCCATCTATCTATATCTTTTATACATCAATCTGTATATATCTTTATGTATCTATCTATTTATCTGTCTATGTATGTAAGTATATATGTATGTATCTATCTATCTATGTATCTATCTTTCCACCTATCTATCTATGTATCTATCTATCTATTTATCCATGTATCTGTCATCGATCAATCATTTATTTATCCATCCATCCATGCAGCTGGCTATAAAAATACAAAGAAGGGATGTCAAGCAGCAGAACATGGTGGATTTGTACAGGGAAATGTGCACATAGACCTTATAAATGCGGGTGGCAGAGGTTAACTAAACAAAGACAGTCTAGGCTGGACCACACCGGAGAGGATTTGAGCCTGACTTAACCCACATGAGAGTGGCCTCTTGTCCAATTTTATGGGAATTTCAACAAGTAACAACTGCAACAAAAAAAAAATTGTCTCAGTACATTTTAATACCCCCCTTCCTTAAGCTGCCAATCATTTTAGAGAACCTGCTTATCTGTATAGACATCCCTTATGGGAGATTATTTATATAATCCCGGATTATGTACAGATTACATGAGCAGTAAATCTATGATTTCAGATAAATTAGCATACTGTATAGCAATCCTCTATCTATAGCTACAAAATCAAGATTAAGTAGTGACGGTCTGGAACCATATACATAGATAATAGCATGAGCTGAGAGAATGTAACTATACTAGGTACTATTATATTTACTAGGTGAAATGCGTGGATGCATCTATGGGTATGATGGTTTTTAGTTTTTAAAACCATCCTCTGTATGACAATGTGAGATTCTTTCTTGCCCCGTCCTACATCTGTCTACAAACCCCTAGAGAGAAAGAGGAAACCGATTGTGTTCTTTGGTCACCAGAATAGAGGATTGCAGACTAAAATCACATGTTGGGTTTCTGAAACAATTTTTATTTTATTTTTTTTTATATTTTTTTTTTTTTGCAAAGCTAGGAATGCATTCACAAGGAAGGAAATGAATTAAGGAACACATTTCTTCTAGATCCACCCAAAAATAAAAATAAATAAAAATAAAATTAGAAACAAAAAATAAGAAAAGTGTTAAAAAGTTCACCAAAAAGATTTCTGCAACTAATATTAAAACACCAGATCCATTTCTGCCCTATGATTTGTTTCTAGCACATTTTAGAAGGTAGTAAAATAAAAATGTGGGTTTTATATTTTGTTTTGTTTTTTTTTTACAGCCCAAGTTTACAGTCCATTAACATGCACTCAAAAATAAGAGCCTTATATATGTAAAAGGAGTCTTTCAGGATTATTAAGACTTGTGATGTTATCAGTGGCCTCTGTGTATTGTAATCGGTTTATTATATTAAAGGTCTATTAGGTCCTGCCAATAAAGCTTGTTTGAATTTGATAGATACATAGATAGATTATATTAAAGGTGTATTAAACACTGTACAGCAGATCGCACACACCGACCTGGTGTCGGCCGATCAGGCTCCGGCCTCATCCTGTGTCTGCAGATCCAATCTCTTCATTACAGTCCTGACTCCAATTAGGAGCCAAGCAGCTCGTTAAATCCCCACTCACCTGAGGACACGAGTATTAATATTAATCACATAACGAGGTGTCTGCAGCGGGTAATGAGCGGGGGTCTGGGACCCTCACTGCCGCATTCCTCTCATCTACATAAAGGCTAATGATTTGAGCCCTGCACTTTCATCTGGCATTACCTCCAATATCAGGAGGATTGCTACCGCAGCGCCTGCTTTATTGAGGTGTGGAAATACATATTTTCTCACGTTGTTAATCCATGGAAACTGATTAAATCCGGCTCATAACTGGGGAATGTGGGAATACTGGTGTGTAATGCAGAGAAATGAGGGGCAATGCCAGGGAATGGAGGAAGAATAGGCTCTTGGAACTAGATAGATGCTATTTTACAGAAGGTATATATCGTACAGTGTTATGAATAGAAATACACACACATGCATGTATACATATATGTAAATATTTACATTACATTTATGCATTTAAACACAATATTACTCACCTATATAGACATATACATATATATATATATATGTATATATATATATATATATATATATATATATATATATATATATACATATATATCTGTATGTGTGTGTGTTTGTGTGTGTGTGTGTATATATTAGTTTGTATGAGTGAGAAATATGACTACATGCATAAATATCAATATAAACATATATGTATAAATGCATGTGTGTATTGCTATGTATAGCACTGTCACTGTTCTATATATACTTTCTGTAAAATAAAATCTATTTAGTTCCATAGATGTACATTTTTACATATGTGTATAAATGCATACATTGGTATCTTTATATATATATATATATATATATATATATATATATACAAATATATATATATATATATATCTGTGTGTGTGTGTCTATATATATATAGACACACACACACACACACACACACACACACACACACACACACACACATATATCAGAGTAGCACGACTTTTACAGCACAAAAACGAGTGCGGGACCCTTAAGCCTCTATCCAAACATTACCATGGCCAAAAAAACAACAACAGAGGCAGCACTCCGAAATACTTGTATCGTGGTTGTTGGGGACCTCCTGTTCAAATTAACCTTTTTCAAGGTATGTATGTATATATGGGTGTATATATATATATGGGTGTATATATATATATATATATATATATATATATATATATATATATATATATATATATATATATGTGTGTGTGTGTGTATATATATATATATATCCTTCAAACGTAGAATATGGACATTTGGAGCAGCATTAGTGCCATTGAAAGGCAGTTTGAGATACTTAGAGCACAAATTGGTCAAAATCCATGAGAGCCCAAAGGCCAGCGATACAAACATAAATACTGAGCAGGTAATAGCAGATAGCAATCTCAGGTATCATCACGTGCGTACACATACATGCATATATACATACATATATATATATACACACGCACATATTTCTTTTGTCACACCTTGGTGTGCCTTTGTTGTAATTATTGCCATGACACAATGCTTTCTGTCCGTTGTATGCCGCATACTGATGTGGGTTTGTATTGCAGTGGGATTGCCTCGCTACCAGCACCATTCCTCCCCAGTGTGCGACAGGAAGGATTTTGTTCTCAATTTTAACGGGATTTCTTCTTTCCATCCGTCTGCCAGTAGTTCTTATTATCATCACCATCATCATCAAAGTGTCTGCCAAGATATAAAGCCCTGCGTCATGTAGGGGATGAGACAGGACCCAGGCACCGGGGCAAGGACCCTTTACAATGTACTCATCTGTATGCATTGCTGCTGTGTGTCTATAGTGCCCAGCTGGACCAGGTTCATGGGCTGCACTGTACTCAGAGCTCCCAGTGCTCATGAGCCATCATGTATCAACATGTACCATTATGTGCTATTATGTACCACCAGATGACATCAAGTACCATCATGTGCCAACATGCACCATTATGTGCTGTCATGTACCACCAGATGCCATCATGTATCATGTGCCATCATGTATCATCATTGCCATCCTGTGCCATAGTGTGCAATAATTTGCCATTAGATGCCATCATGTTCTATCATGTGCCATCCTGTGACATAATGTGCCATCAGATGCCATCGCGTGCCTTCATGGGCCATAATGTGCCATCATGTTCCCTTAGATGCCTTTAGACGCCATCCTGTGCATAATGTGCAATCCTGTGCCATAATGTGCCAGCATGTGCCTTCATGGGCCATAATATGTAATCATGTGCCATC